>NW_024412407.1:12410789-12668597 GCF_014898765.1 Herpailurus yagouaroundi
TTTCTTTCTTTCTTTCTTTCTTTCTTTCTTTCTTTCTTTCTTTCTTTTCTTCCCTCCTCATCTATCATTAAATCATCATAGTTTCATCTTTTTATTTACATATTTATTTATATTTTATTTTATTTTACTTTTTTAAATTTACATCCAAATTAGTTAGCATATGGTGCAACAATGATTTCAGGAGTAGATTCCTTAGTGCCCTTTACCTATTTAGCCCATCCCCCCTCCCACAAACACTCCCATAACCCTCAGTTTGTTCTCCATATTTATGAGTCTCTTCTGTTTTGTCCCCCTCCCTGTTTTTATATTATTTTTGTTTCCCTTCCCTTATGTTCATCTGTTTTGTCTCCTAAAGTCCTCATATGAGTGAAGTCATATGATTTTTGTCTTTCTCTGAATGACTCATTTCACTGAGCATAATACCCTCCAGTTCCAACCACGTAGTTGCAAATGGCAAGATTTCATTCTTTTTGATTGCCAAGTAATACTTCATTGTGTATATATACCACCTCTTCTTTATCTATTCATCCATCAATGGACATTTGGTCTCTTTCCATACTTTGGCTATTGTTGATAGTGCTGCTATAAACATGGGGGTGGACGTGTCCCTTTGAAACAGCACACCTGTATCCCGTGGATAAATGCCTAGTAGTGCAATTGCTGGGTTGTGAGGTAGTTCTATTTTTAGTTTTTTGAGGAGCCTCCATATTGTTTTCCAGAGTGGCTGCACCAGCTTGCATTCCCATCAACAATGCAAAAGAGATCCTCTTTCTCCACATCCTCACCAACATCTGTTGTTGTCTGAGTTGTTAATGTTAGCCGTTCTGAGAGGTGTGAGGTGGTATCTCATTGTGGTTTTGATTTGTATGTCCCTGATGATGAGTGATGTTGAGCACTTTTTCATGTGTCGGTTGGCCATCTGGATGTCTTCCTTGGAGAAGTGTCTATTCATGTCTTTTGCCCATTTCTTCACTGGATTATTTCTTTTTGGGTGTTGAGTTGGATAAATTCTTTATAGATTTTGGATACTAACTCTTTATCTGCTATGTCCTTTGCAAATATCTTCTCCCATTCTGACGGTTGCCTTTTAGTTTTCCTGATTGTTTCCTTTGCTGTGCAGAAGCTTTTTATTTGATGAGGTCCCAATAGTTCATTTTTGCTTTTGTTTCCCTTGCCTCTGGAGATGTGTTGAGTAAGAAGTTGCTGAGGCTGGGGCACCTGGGTGGCTCAGTTGGTTAAGCGTCCAACTTCAGCTCAGGCCATGATCTTATGGCCTGTGGGTTTGAGCCCCGTGTTGGGCTTGTGCTGACAGCTCAGAGTCTGGAGCTTGCTTCAGATTCTGTGTCTCCCTCTCTCTCTGCCCCTCCCTGGCTCATGCTCTGTCTCTATCTCTCAAAAATAAATAAACAGTAAAAAAAAAAAAGAAGTTGCTGAAGCCAAGATGAAAGACGTTTTGCCTGCTTTCTCCTCGAGGATTTTGATGGCTTCCTGTCTTACATTTAGGTCTTTCATCCATTTTGAGTTTATTTTTGTGTATGGTGTAAGAGAGTGGTCCAAGTTCATTCTTCTGCATGTCACTGTCCAGTTTTCCCAGCACCACTTGCTGAAGAGACTGTATTCCATTGGATATTCTTTCCTGCTTTGTCAAAGATTAGTTGGCTATACATTTGTGAGTCCATTTCTGGGTTCACTATTCTTTTCCATTTATCTGAATGTCTGTTCTTGTGCCACTGCCATACTGTCTTGATGATTACAGCTTTGTAATATAGCTTTAACTCTGGGATTATGATGCCTCCTGATTTGGTTTTCTTTTTCAAGATTGCTTTGGCTCTTCTGGGTCTTTTCTGGTTCCATACAAATTTTAGGATTATTTGTTCTAGCTCTGTGAAGAATGCTGGTGTTATTTTGATAGGGATTGCATTGAATATGTAGATTGTTTTGGGTAGTATTGACATTTTAACAATATTTGTTCTTCCTATCCAGGAGCATGGAATCTTTTTCCATTTTTTTGTGTCTTCTTCAATTTCTTTCATAAGCTTTCTATAGTTTTTAGTATATAGATTTTTCACCTCTTTGGTTAGATTTATTCCTAGGTATTTTATGGTTTTTGGTACAATTGTAAATGTAAATTTGGTACAATTGTAAATGTAAATTTGGTACAATTGTAAATCGATTCCTTGATTTCACTTTCTGCCACTGCATTGTTGGTGTATAGGAATGCAACCGACTTCTGTGCGTTGATTTTATATCCTGAAACTTTGCAAAACTCATGAATCAGTTCGAGCAGTTTTTTTGTGGAATCTTTTGGGTTTTCCATATAGATTATCATGTCATCTGCAAAGAGTGAATGTTTGACCTCCTCCTGGCCAACTTGGATGCCTTTTGTTTCTTTGTGTTGTCTGATTGCAGAGGCTAAGATTTCCAATACTATGTTGAATAACAGTGGTGAGAGTGGACATCCCTGTCTCGTTCTTGACCTTAGGGGAAAGCTCTCTGTTTTTCCCCATTGATGAAGATATTAGTGTTGAGATGTTCATATATGGCTTTTATGATCTCGAGGTATGCTCCTTCTATCCCTACTTTCTTGAGGGATTTTATCAAGAAAGGATGCTGTATTTTATCAAATGCTTTCTCTGCACTATTGAGAGGATTATATAGTTCTTGTCCTTTCTTTTATTGATGTGATAATGACGTTAATTGTTTTGTGGATTTTGAACAAGCCCTGCATCTTAGGTATAAATCCCACTTGGTCTTGGTGAATAATTTTTTTAATGTATTGTTGGATCTGGTTGGCTAATACCTTGTTGAGGATTTTTGCATCCATGTTCATCAGGGAAATTGGGCTATACTTGTCCTTTTTAGTGGGGTCTCTGTTTAGTTTTAGAATGAAGGTAATGCTGGCTTCATAGAAAGAGTTTGGAAGTTTTCCTTCCATTTCTATTTTTTTGGAGCAGATTCAAGGGAATAGGTGTTAGCTCTTCCTTAAATGTTTGGTAGAATTCCCCTGGAAAGCCGTCTGGCCCTGGGTCTTATTTTTTGTGAGATTTTTGATTACTAATTTGATTTCCTTATTGGTTATGGGTCTGTTCAAATTTTCTATTCCTTCCTGTTTCAGTTTCGGTAGTGTATATGTTTCAAGAAATTTGTCCATTTCTTCCATATTGCCTAGTTTGTTGGCATATAATTGCTCATAATATTCTCTTATTATTGTTTTTATTTCTGTTGTGTTGGTTGTGATCTCTCCTCTTTCATTCTTTATTTTATTTATTTGGGTCCTTTCCTTTTTCTTTTTGATCAAGCTGGCTAGTCGTTTATCAATTTTGTTAATTATACAAAGAACCAGCTCCTGGTTTCATTGATCTATTCCACTGTTTCTTTTCTTTTCTTTTTCTTTTCTTTCTTTTTTTTTTTTTTTTGGTTTTGATAGCATTAATTTCTGCTCTAATATTTATTATTTCCTATCTTCTTCTGGTTTGGGTTTTATTTCCTGTTCTTTTTCCAGCACTTTAAGGCTTACAGTTAGGTTGTGTATCTGAGATCTTTCTTCCTTCTTTAGGAAGGCCTGGATTGCTATATACTTTCCTCTTATGACCGCCTTTGCTGTGTCCTAGAGGTTTTGGGTTGTAGTGTTATCATTATCATTTGCTTCCATATACTTTTAAATTTCCTCTTTAACATCTTGGTTAGCCCATTCATTCTTTAGTAGGACGTTCTTCAGTCTCCAAGTATTGGTTACCTTTCCAAATTTTTTCTTGTGGTTGATTTTGAGTTTCATAGTGTTGTGGTGTGAAAATATGCACGGTGTGCTCTTGATCTTTTTTACTTACTTAGGGCTGATTTGTATCCCAGTATATGGTCTATTCTGGAGAACATTCTATGTGCATTGGATAAGAATGTATATTCCACTGCTTTAGGATGAAATGTTGTGACTATATCTGTTAAGTCCATTTGACCCATTTTGTCACTCAAAGCCATTGTTTCCTTGTTGATTTTTTGATTAGATGATTTTTCCATTGCTATGAGTGGGGTATTGAGTCTCCTACTCTTACAGTATTACCCTTGATGAGTTTCTTTATGTTTGTGATTAATTGATTTATATATTTGGGTTGTCCACATTTGGCATATAAATGTTTACAATTGTTCTTGGTGGAAAGACCCCTTGATTATGATATAATGCCCTTCTGCATCTCTCGTTACAGTCTTTATTTTAAAGTCTAGATTGTCCGATATAAGTATGGCTACTCTGTCTTTCTTTTGTTGACCATTAGCATGACAGATGGTTCTCCATCCCCTTACTTTCTATCTGAAGGCATCTTTGGGTATAAAGTGGGTCTCTTGTAAATAGCATATAGATGGATCTTGTTTTCTTATCCATTCTGTTACCCTATGTCTTTTGATTGGAGCATTGAGTCCATTGATGCTTAGAGTGAGTACTGAAAGATATGAATTATTGCTATTATGATGCTTGTCAAGTTGGAGTTTCTGGTGGTGTTCTCTGGTCCTTTCTAATCTTTGTTGCTTTTGAGATATATATACACACACACACCTATATCTATATCTATATCTATATCTATATCTATATCTATATCTATATCATCTATATCTATCTATATCTATCTATCTATCTATCTAGATAGATAGATAGATATTTTTTTTTCATCTTTTCTCCCCTCAGAGAGTCCCCCTTAAAATCTTTTGCAGGGCTGGTTTAATGGTCACGAACTCCTTTAATTTTTTTTGGCTGGGAAACTTTTTTTTATCTCTCCTTCTATTTTGCATGACAGCCTTGGTGGATAAAGAATTCTTGGCTGCATATTTTTCTGATTCAGCACATTGAATATATCCTGCCATTCCTTTCTGCCCTGCCAAGTTTCTGTGGATAGGTCTGCTGCAAACCTGATCCGTCTTCCCCTGTAGGTTAGGGACTTTTTTTTCTCTTGTTGCTTTCATGATTCTCTCCTTGCCTGAGTATTTGGTGAATTTGACTATGATATACCTTGGTGATGGTCAGTTTTTGTGGAATCTAATGGGGGTCCTCTGTGCTTCCTGAATTTTGATGTCTGTGTCTTCCCCAGGTTAAGAAAGTTTTCTTCTATGATTTGCTCACATAACCCTTCTACCCCTATTTCTCTCTCTTCCTCTTCTGGTACCCCAGTGATTCTGATGTTGTTCTATTTTAATGAGTCACTGATTTCTCTAATTCTTAAATCGTGCTCTTTTGCCTTAATCTCCCTTTTTTTCTGCTTCATTAGTCTCCATAAATTTGTCCTCTATATCGCTAATTCTCTCATCCATCCTTGCCGCCCCTGCATCCATCTGTGATGGCAGCTCATTTATAGCATTTTTTATTTCATCCTCACTATTTTTTACTTCTTTTATTTCTGCAGAAGAGATTCTAGTCTATTTTTGACTCCAGCTAGTATTCTTATTATCATGAGTCTAAATTCTGGTTCAGACATCTTGCTTGTGTCTGTGTTGGTTAAATCCCTGGCTTTCGATTCTTCATGCTCTTTCTTTTGGGATGAATTTCTTTGTTTTGTCATTTTGAAGGGAGAAAAGGAATTAATGATGTAGAAAATTTAAAATTAAAAAAATATTAAAATTAAAATATTAAAAAATTACAAACACAAACACAAAAAATCAAATAAATGATGCTAGATCCTAGGTGTGTTTTTGTCTGGGTGTTGAAAGTGGTTTGATAGATTAGAGAAAAAAGGGGGGAAAGGAAATCTTTTGAGTATTTGAAAAAATACACTGGAGCAGACTAAATTGAAATAATGGAAGTAAAATAGAATTTGAAAAAATTTACACAAAAGTAAAAAATATAGTAAAAAAATAAAAATATTTTCAATAAAAATTGAAAATAAAAATGAATTTTTTCTCTTTCTGTATTCAAGGAAAAGAAGTTAAAAAGAGGAAAAAAGAACAAGAAAAAGGAAAGAAAGAAAACTGAATAGATAGACCTGCTAACAGATTGAAATACGGACTGAAATTACTTCCTTTTCTCCCAGAAGTCAGACTACAGCTACCCAGTCTCTAGTATTGGAACTCTGTTCTCCCCGATCAGCAATGAGCACTCGTCCTCTGTCTTCAGCTTTCATCCACTCCCCACTTCTTCACTGTCTCTGACCAAGCCCCAGGTAGTACCTCTCTCCCGAGTTTTGTCTCAGATGTGGCTTTTTTCCCCGCCCCTTACTTCTGAAGGACTGTGGCTTTGACCTGCCCCGCCCCTCTGCAGGAGGGTCTCACTGAGCAATGGACAAACAATGTCGTCTGAATGTCTGAATGTTGGCTGCACCCAGGAACGCTTGCTGGACCCTGCTGCTGCCGGTGCCCGGAGACTGCAGTCATGTGCCAGCCTGCCCCAGAAAAAGTTCGCAAGATAGTGTAGCAGCAGCATTTCAGGGATTATGGAAAATCACAACACACATCTGGCACCTGGCTTCACCCTTAACGACCTTATTCCAGCAGCAGTGAATGTGGCCGTTTTCTGGGGTCTTCTGGGACCAGGTGGCTTCAACAGTCTCCACCAAATGTCCTTCCAGCAGTGGAACTGCTTTTCCCTGTGTGGCCTGAGAACCTCCTGGACCCCACTCTGTTCCTGGGGATTCGCCCTTCCCACCAGAGCACCACCAGGTATTGAGCTTCAGTGTTGCAGCCTTTGTGCTCTCCTTGTTTACAGTCTTAATGGAATTAAGCCCTCTCCTTTCTCCTTTCTCCCTTTTTAGTTTAGTCCCTGCAGCTGTTTCCAATTTTCCACTTTCTCTCCAGCTGCTTTTGGGGAGGGGTGCTTTCCCCATATTCTCCTCCCTCCTCCTCCCCCACCCCCCCACGTCTCCATCCTCTCTCTGCCTGCAAAAGCATCTCCCTGCACTTCTGTCACTTCTTGCTCCCCAAGTTCACCTCTCTTTGCTGAGTACCTACTGAATTCTGTGGTTAAGATTGTGCAGATTGTTGTGTTAATCCTCAGATCAGTTTTCTAAGTGTGTAGGATGGTTTAGTGTTGGTCTGGCTGTATTTCATGGATGCGAGACACACAAAAAACTTCCATTCTGTTCTGGCATCTTGGCTCCCCCCATAATTTCATCTTTTATTAAATCTTAAGTAGCAGTGATTGTTAGAGGCACTATTACTTTTGTATAACTATCAAGAAAATTCTATAATTTAAATTATGATGCTTTTTATCATTTAAAAATTTTATTCTATTGTTTTTGAAAGAGATGTTTTAGATTTATTTGGGTCTTTACCATCAAATATGCTTCCATGTATGTGGAAATATGAACAGAAAATTAGTTATATTGTGATTCATAATAAGAAGTATATATTTGGTCTTAGTCCACTGTTCCTGGCACAGAACTCCTAAAACCCTTAAAATTTCCTGAGTAGAGCAAAAAACGGACTTTTGTTGTGTTAATGAGGTAAATTTTGGACCTTTGGACCACTTAAGGATGGAGGCTGGTTTCCAGAAGATCCGACCATGTGATTAGAGGGTTGGAATTTTTCATCCCACCCCCTCAACTCTGAGGAGGGGAGAGGGCTAGAGGTTAAGCCAATCACCAATGGCCAATGACTTAATCAATCATGTCTAAGTAAAGAAGTCACCATAAAACCCAAAAGGATGGGGTTCAGATTGCTTCCGGATTGGTGAACATGCAGAGATTCAGGAAAAGAGTCATCCCTTCAGAATGCATGGAACCTCCTTGTTCTTTCCCATACCCTGTCGTATGCATCTCTTCCAAATGGTGATCTAGTAAGTGAATGTTTCTCTGAGTTCTGTGAGCCACTCTAGCAAATTACTACCAAAGGAGTGGATGATTAGAACCTTCAGTCAGCAGAAGCACAGGTGACAACCTGGATTTGCGACTGGTATCTGAAGTGGGGGTAGGGGTGGTCTTGTTGGGCTGAGCTCATAATGGGTGTGATCTGATGCTATCTCTGGGTAAATAGTGTCAAGATTGAGTTGAACTGTAGGACACCAAGATGGTGTTGGAGAATTTCTTGGTTCCCCCTATATCCCTCTCCTAACACACATGTTAGATTTGGTACCAGAACATTTTCTTTAAAAAAGTTTATTTAGTTATTTTGAAAGAGAGAGAGAGAGTGAGCAAGCACATGAGCAGGGGAGGGACAGAGAGAGAGAGAAAGAAAGAGAGAGCATCCCAAGCAGGGTCCATACTGATAGCATGGGGCTCAATCTCATGACCAACTGTGAAGTCATGTCCTGAGCCAAAATCAAGAGCTGGACACTTAACTGACTGAGCCCAGGCACACTGGTACCAGAACAGTTTATTACGAAAACTTGCTACCTTCACTGTTTCAGTCTTTGAATGCACTTTTCTGCTCAGTTGTCAATGTCTGGTGGTTTCCCATCCTCTGTTTTCCTCTGAGTCATCAAAAACATTGGTATAGCATTTCCTTTTTTTTTTTTTTAACATTTTATTTATTTTTGAGACAGCGAGAGACAGAGCATGAACAGGGGAGGGTCAGAGAGAGGGAGACACAGAATCTGAAACAGGCTCCAGGCTCTGAGCTGTCAACACAGAGCCCGACGCAGGGCTCGAACTCACGGACCGTGAGATCATGACCTGAGCCGAAGTTGGCCGCTTAACCGACTGAGCCACCCAGGCGCCCCCAGTATAGCATTTCTTAAATTCTATTATCTGTAGAATTTTGTTTCAAGTGACTGACACCCACAGGCATTGCTACCACCTGGCCAGAGTAATAATTAGATTCATCTCAATTTCTGAGATGTTAAAATATGAAAAAACAGAGCATAATACTTAGAATCCATTGGGTAGATTTAAAAGACTGAGGTTATAATTTATATTTGAAAAATGTGGCTATTTCAAACGCAATAGAAAGTGGGTCCTTTGAAACCATAAAACCGATAAAAATATTACTTTTGAGATAAACAAATAGGTGAGGTAGTACAAAATTAGTAAAAAGGACAAATTAGTAAAAAAATGTGATGACCACTGTGGTAGAGAAGGTGACCCATGAAGTGAGGAAAGACTGAAAAGTGAATAACATTCTTCTGTTTAAATACTATTTACATATCTTGGTTAATTTTTGGCTGGGGATGGCAGTTTAAGATGAGTTATCAATTTTCAAGGTATATGAAAAGAATTCAGACAAACTCAGACAAAGGAAATTCATATATTCAGCTAAGTATTTCCTTTCCTTCCTACATGTCTCTCAGATGTCTCACTTTCTGTATGCTTTTGACAACTTTCATTTGTGTTTCTGTGGCTGTTCTGACATGAGCTTGACCCTCTCCATTTTTTAACATCTTCAACAGTTACTCCAGGTTGATGATTCTAACTTTTCTTTGGATTTAGCCACCCAATTGAAGTCAGCAAATGAGTTACTAATTTAAAGCTCATTTGCAAAGTAGAAAATGCAGTATCCTAGTTATAAATAATCCTTAACATTACCAACTCAATATTGCAAAGACTGCCAAGTGTACATTTGAAGATATTTTCTGGTGTGATTTTGACAGACTGGGATTTTAATATCCTTGGGGTATAGTCATCAGGGACTAATATAGATGAGAAGATGTAAAAAGATCTTCATTAAAGGGAATTTAAATAAGTGAAACATTCCAGTTTAATATTGGGTGACTTTTAAGTAAAGCTAAATGTCTGAAAGCTTTGATTTTTAATATGATATTGTCTTTGAACTTCTAAGCAATTTTGTATTGAGCTATGGCTTTGACTGACTTTTCAAAAGTCTTTCAGCTCAGAAAATAAGGTTTCATTATTATTTTTTAATAGATGGCAATGTAACAATTGATTTTTAAACATCATGCACTCAGGTATATTGGGAAATCAAATAATTTTTTTCTGCTGAATCCAAATGGAGGAAGAATTTCTATTTAAAGATCTATTCAGCTTCTATACTTAAAACTTGCAGGAAACATAAGAGTTTCTTTTCTTTAGTAATGAAATCCTTTTTAGCAACCAGATTCTGAGTATTTGAACATTTTCATAAAGAAAGAGGAAATCAGTTTTTATATGTAAGCATAATATATAGGATGGTTTTATAAATAATATTGAGCTATTATGATTAGGGAGGATAAAAATGTTTGCATCACTGGAATTAGAACTGATGAAATTGGAAGTATATAGTGGTAGGTGACAAGCTCACTTTGTCCCTCTCCCTCATTTCATCCATCTGGCCACCTGGAGTTTTTGGAACTCTTTTGAATCTCTTGAGCTTGAGAGATCACTCTTTCAGGACCTAGGTGGCCTGGGTTGTCCCTTCTCGTGCACAGACCCTTTGTATTCCTGGCTATGTGTACAAAATTGATGACAGATTTTTCCTTTGGTCTTTGCCTTGAACCAAAAGATTGGGCATGTTACTTTGGAAGTTCATAAACGTCTGGTAACTGTAATCCCAAGCATTATTCAGCAGGCACTAAGAGAAGCCTCAGAGAATCTCCTGAGTTCTAGGCATAGTTCATTCTACCCACGAGCTAAAGCAGTAACCCAATTCCTCATTATGAATAAAGGTTAATTTCCCAGACTAGTACAGTAGCTCCCCTCCACCACCCTTTTTTACCTGTTGGTTCAGTAGCATGGAGAAGCCAGAAAGAATAAGTGATCATGTTAACTTCCAGATCCTTGGGACCACTGTTGTATTCCCTGTTGGAAGCATTTCCTTTTTGGAAATTGAGACTTCTAAATCAACAAACACAGTTTAAAGTCGTAGGGATGGGAAGAAAGCACCACTTTGCTTATGAATCTGCAGTTTGAGGTGGCCGCAGTAGGGAAAGCTCATCTTTGCTTCACTCAGCTTCATCGGATATCTGATAGTTGATGCTGGTGGTTGACTGGTAGACTAAAATGGCTGAGGATGTAGCTGGAACATGTACCTTTTGGAGAAAAGGTAAAGTGGGTTGATTCCTTTCACTTCTCCGGGAGGGCAAAACTGTTCCTGACTCTGAAGTTTTGTTCATTGTATTATAGATTTTTGATATTTTTCCAATTTGATAGGGAAATGATATTTGTTTTAATTTATTTTGTAGGTCTGATTACTAATGAAGGTAATTGTTGCTTTATATATGTTTGTCACTGTTCTCAATTGTTTGTTGTCCACTAATCATAGCCAGAATCTTCTAATTGTTTGCCATGAATTCCTTAAAATTAATGCAAATGGTTCTTTGTCAGATTTTATTTGATAAATGTTTTTCCAGTCTTTAAATTTTTGAAATTTGGTTATATACAAAAGTTTCCAGTTTTTGTGTATTCTTACCTTTTAGTCACCATTTTAATCCCTTTATCTAAGAAACTTTAAAAAATTATCTTCAAGTTCACTTGTTACCTTTCTCTAGTGTTGAACATGCTTTTCATTTCTTTTATTATGGCTTTAAGTTGGTACTCTTTATTTTCGGTTGTTCTTGTCTGTTTTATCAATTTCATAGAGGCAGTATCCCCTCAAGTATTATAGACAACATGAGTTTTACACTTAATAAAATATTCATATGCCTTAATACTATTTCTGAGCAAAGAAGATTTTTAAAAATTCTTTTGAAGAATCCTGTCCTCATGTTATTTTTTGTTTTCTCCCAGTATCTTTTCATGTATCCCATGATTTTTCCTTCATGACCCATTCTTTTAGAAGGGATCTGTTTACCCAATATTGCTTTATAATTTTTAAAATTATCTAAGAGTCAAGTTGTGATGTTAACCAAGTATATCAGAGAGATCCAACATCTCCCAGCCCCAGCCCTAGATCAGAGTGAAGGAAAAATAAGGAAAAGTTACGACGGCTATGTGACTATGGGAAAAGCACCACCATAAGCCCTGCTGGAGTTCCAGTGGCCTGGGAACATAGGAGGGAGCCAGGGCTAGGGTGTTTACCTGTGGTCTACCATTACAGTGTTTTTCTTTCATTTTTATTATTGAAGTATAGTTGATATACAATGTTATATTAGTTTCAGGTGTGCAAAACAATGATTTGGCAATCTATACATTACTCAATACCGCAATAAGCATAGTCACCATCTGTCGTCATATGGTGCTATTACAATATTACTGACTGTATTCCCTGAGCTCCATTTGTGAGCTACCATTATGGATTAAATAACCAGGAACACTCTTACCTGCGTCCTCCTCTACATTGGGTCTGTTTCTATCTTGGGTGTGGCCTTTTGCACCGAGAGCAAGCTACAGAGAATGTCTACATTACTGAACAAATTCAGTGTTACAAACATGCAAAAAAAAAAATCATCAAAGTGACCTAGGTGAAATTGGACAAAAAATTGGACTTTGAATAGGCTTCGAATTTTATAGATGAAGTCAATGGTAATGCTGGGCTCTAAATGAGTGAGGGCAATTGCAAACCACCACACAGTCTTTATGGATATTGTATGAAAAGAAGAGAGAAAAACCCTCTACATACTAACATATCAGGAACACCAGCCTTAAACACGAAGGATGTGATAGACAAATGTATTGCAACAGACAGAGAGAGAAATACACTTTTAAAAAATGAGCCAGTAATATTCTCAGCTAATTCTGCCCATACTTACTTATCAGTTAAAGATTAACATAAAAGTGTGAAAATTTTTGCAAAGCTTAAAAATCACTATGTATAGTTTATTCGAGCAATAATCCCCTCAGAATTGGTTATCACCACTATTAATGACTTGCTAGTTAGAGTGTTAATGGCCCATAGCAAAAAACTGCTGGTAATGACTGATTTCAAAGGGATTATTGCTTAATTAATGGCACTCCACCTATCCTTAGTCATTTTTGTGAGTATCATTTTTATTGCCTATTTTAAGACCCTGAACCTTAGTTTATTACATTTGGAAGAATGTCACCAAGGCAGATAAAATAGATAATAATTTTCTGATTGTGGTTAGCTTTGCAGTATATGGGCATTTCACTAAGTTATTTCAGATTTCTCTGTCCCTTGCTAATAAAATGTCACTTGTGATTCTGGGTGGATATCCTAAAAATTTATGTACCTGGTTTTGAAAGAAAAAAGTTTAAAATATTTCCGAATTAGTAGACACATTTTGCACGTCTCCAATTTGGGTTGGGTAATAACTGGGAAATACAAAGCTGAGATAAGATGAGATATTTTCCTTTGAGAATCTTCAGTCTATGCAGAGAAAGCTGGGCAGGATTTTATGTGACCTGGATTTTGGTTTCAGCTTAGCCTCCGAGTAGCCATCCAGTTTTGATTTTCTGATTTTCACCTTCATCATTTGTAAAATTAGATTATTGGACTCGATTGTCTCTTAGTTCTTCATAGCTATTAAATTCTAATATCATAAGTAACAGTTTAAAAAGAGAAAGCAGGAACATTTGCATTAGAGTTATAGAAAGTCATTTTTCAGTAAACCCCATGGGATAGCCAAATTATTCCTTATGCTAAATATGTTCTTTTGAATACTGCTTGAAGGAAACGGGTCATCATGTAAGGTTTTGGAAATGAAAATGTTTTTGTTGTGACAGTGCTAAGCGTTGTGGACTTTGACCCAGGTCAGTTTCTAATTGGCTATGTGAGCTGGGGCAATTCTAGCACCTAAAGTGGGCCAACATCATAAATTTTCTGATGTGATGTAAGGGGATAAAACTCGACATTAACCAAAATACTTGACAATGACAACAAAAAAATCATTGAAACACATCTTTCCACAAAAGCTGCTTAAGTAGTTGCAGTTAACAAGTTATTAAATTGCATGGTTCAGGTTGGTTAGTTTGGAAACATGCTTTGTAAGACTTGACTGTAAAAGATTTGTAGGTCATCTTCTAAGTCTGGTTCTCAGAGTGTGGTCTGGGGACACAGAGGATCCCAAGACTCTTTCAGGGGGTTAATGAAGTCAAAACTAGTTTTTATAATAACACTAAGATATTATTTGCCTTTTTAATTCTTGGTCTCTCACCAGAGTACAGTGGAATTTTCCAGAGGTTTTGTGGCATATGACAGTCTTGTATACTGAAATGTATTGATATTTGGGAGATCTGCACAACTAAATGAATTAATATTTTCAAAATAACCAATGCATGATGTTACAAAATTATGCATGAATAAAGAATTCTTTTAAAGTGGAAGACAGATCAATGGATTTTAATGTAGCATAATATGAAAAGTTTATTGATACGATTTCAGATTTCACTTTGCAACTAACCTTTAAGAAACTACTACTTGTTGAGTTTTGACATAGTATCAAAGAATAATATCACAATTATCTGAAAAAATTCTTTTTTAAAAAGTTGGTTTATTTATTTTGAGAGAGAGAGAGGAGGAGAGCAAGGGAGGGGCAGAGAGAGAGAGAATCTGAAGCAGGCTCTGCACTCTCAGCATGGAGCCTGATGTGGGGTTCAAACTAATAAGCTGTGAGATCATGACGTGAGCCGAAATCAAGAGTTGGACACTTAACTGACTGAGCCACCAACACGCCCCTGAAATTATTTAAATAATCCTTCCTTTCCAACTACTTTTGTGTGAGTCTGGATTTTCTTCAAATACTTAAAATAACACTGCAACAGACTGAAAGCAAAAACAGATATAAAAATCTGGCTGTGTCCTATTGACCCAGACATTAAAATAATGCTACTTTTCTCACAAAGATTTTTTGTTAGAGAGAACATGGTAATTGTTTTCATAAAATATGTTATTTATTTTAATATTTAATGGGTTTTGGGGTGTCTAGGTGGCTCAATCCCTTGACCATCTGACTCATGATTTCAGCTCAGGTCATGATCCCAGGGTTGTGGGATTGAGCCTTGCATTGGGCTCCATGCTGAGTTGTGGAGTCTGCCTGGGATTCTCTCTGTCTCTCTCTGCCCTTCTCCTCTGCTTGTGCTCTCTTTCTCTCTCTAAAGTTAAAAAATATATATTAAATGGGTTTATGTTATTTCAAAATAAGCTAATCAATGGAAAATTTAAAACTTAAAAAAATTTTTTTAATGTTTATTTTTGAGAGAGAGAGAGAGTGAGTGTGTGTGTGTGTGAGAGAGAGAGAGTGGGGGAGGGGCAGAGAGAAAGGGAGGCACATAATCTGAAGCAGGCTCCAGGCTCTGAGCTGTCAGCACAGAGCCCAATGCGGGGCTCGAACCCACGTGATGGGTTCATGACCTGAGCTGAAGTTGGATGCTTAACCAACTGAGCCACCCCAGTGCCCCCCCAAATTTAAAACTTTTCACTTTAATTTCTAACATGGCAAAATTAATAAAACAATTCACATAAACAAACTCTTTGAGATCCTCTAAGTCAATTACATTCCTAAAATCCTACTTGTTGCCATTGTGAACTTTTTAAAAAATGTACTCCAGGACCTAAAGACAATTTCCAAGGACTTCTGAAAATGTTTTGAGATATGGCACACCAACAGAATGAATGTTTGGCTTTCCAAGATAAATATTTAACTAAGTAAGCCTTATTTGGAAAGAGAAGTCTAGAATGTTTGATTAAAAAAAATCATCCTTGTAGTGTAGAACCGATCTCTTTGGGTTGTTACTAGAAAGTGAGAAAAAGTAGCATATATAGAATGACAACAAACTGGTTTACCTGAAAATAGATGAAACCGACATTTATTTATTTATTTATTTATTTATTTATTTATTTATTTATTTATGTATCAAATTTATTGTCAAATTGGTTTTCATACAACACCCAGTGCTCCTCCCAACAGGTGCCCTCCTCAATGCTCATCACCCACCTTCTCCTCCTTCCCACTCCCCATCAACCCTCAGTTTATTCTCAGTTTCTTAGAGTCTCTTATGGTTTGGCTCTCTCCCTCTCTAACTTTTGTTTTTTTCCTTCCCCTCCCCCATGATATTCTGCTAAATTTCTCAGGATCCACATAAGAGTGAAAACATATGGTATTTGTCTTTCTCTGTATGACTTATTTCACTTAGCATAACACTCTCCAGTTCCATCCATGTTGCTACAAAAGGCCATATTTCATTCTTTCTCATTGCCAAGTAATATTTAATTGTGTGTATAAACCACAATTTCTTTATCCATTTATCAGTTGATGGACATTTAGACTCTTTCCATAATTTGGCTATTGTTGAGAGTGCTACTATAAACATTGGGGTACAAGTGCCCCTATGCATCAGCACTCTTGTATCCCTTGGGTAAATTCCTAACAGTGCTATTTCTGGGTCATACGGTAGATCTATTTTTAACTTTTTGAGGAACCTTCACACTGTTTTCCAGAGCAGCTGCACCAGTTTGCATTCCCACCAACAGTGCAAGAGGGTTCCCATTTCTCCACATCCTCGCCAGCATCTATAGTCTCCTGATTTGTTCATTTTAGCCACTCTCACTGGTGTGAGGTGATATCTCAGTGTGGTTTGGATTTGTATTTCCCTGATGAGGAGCGACGTTGAGCATCTTTTCATGTGCCTCTTGGCCGTCTGGATGCCTTCTTTAGAGAAGTGTCTATTCATGTTTTCTGCCCATTTCTTCATTGAATTTTTTGTTTTTCGGGTGTGGAGTTTGGTGAGTTCTTTATAGCTTTTGGATAGTAGCCCTTTGTCTGACATGTCATTTGCAAATATCTTTTCCGATTCCATTAGTTGCCTTTTAGCTTTGTTGATTGTTTCCTTTGCAGTGCAGAAGCTTTTTATCTTGATGAGGTCCCAATAGTTCACTTTGCTTTTAATTCCCTTGCCTTTGGAGATGTGTCGAGTAAGACATTGCTGCAGCTGAAATCAGAGAGGTTTTTCCTGCCTTCTCCTCTAGAGTTTTTATGGTTTCCTGTCTCACATTTATCCATTTTGAGTTTATTTTTGTGAATGATGTAAGAGAGTGGTCTAGTTTCATTCTTCTGCATGTTGCTTTCCAGTTCTCCTGGCACCATTTGTTAAAGAGACTATCTTTTTTCCATCGGATGTTCTTTCCTGTTTTGTCAAAGATTAGTTGGCCATACATTTGTGGGTCCAATTCTGGAGTCTCTGTTCTATGCCATTGGTCTATGTGTCTGTTTTTGTGCCAATAGCATGCTTTCTTTTTTTTTTTTTTAATTTTTTTTCAACGTTTTTATTTATTTATGGGACAGACAGAGACAGAGCATGAACGGGGGAGGGGCAGAGAGAGAGGGAGACACAGAATTGGAAACAGGCTCCAGGCTCCGAGCCATCAGCCCAGAGCCTGACGCGGGGCTAGAACCCACGGACCGTGAGATCGTGACCTGGCTGAAGTCAGACGCTTAACCGACTGCGCCACCCAGGCGCCCCAGCATGCTTTCTTGATGATTACAGGTTTTTAGTAGAGGCTAAAGTCTGGGATTGTGATGGCTCCCGCATTGGTCTTCTTCAATATTACTGTGGCTATTCGGGTTCCATGCAAATTTTAGGATTGCTTGTTCGAGAAGTATGCTGGTGCAATTTTGATTGGGATTGCATTGAATGTGTAGATAGCTTTGGGTAGTATTGACATTTTAACAATATTTATTCTTCCAATCCATGAGCATGGAATGTTTTTCCATTTATTTATATCTTCTTCAATTTCCTTCATAAGCTTTATATATTTCCAGCATACAGATCTTTTACATCTTTGGTTAGGTTTATTCCTAGGTATCTTATGATTCTTGGTGCAATTGTAAATGGGATCAGTTTCTTTATTTGTCTTTCTTTTGCTTCATTATTAGTGTATATGAATGCAATTGATTTCTTCTGTACATTAATTTTGTATCCTGCAACTTTGCTGATTTCATGCATCAGTTCTAGCAGACTTTTGGTGGAGTCTGTCGGATTTTACATGTATAATATGTCATCTGCAAAAAGTGAAAGCTTAACTTCATCTTTGCCAATTTTGATGCCTTTGATTTCCTTTTGTTGTCTGATTGCTGATACTAGAACTTCCAACACTATGTTAAACAACAGTGGTGAGAGTGGACATCCCTGTCGTGTTCCTGATCTCACGGGGAAAGCTCTCAGTTTTTCCCCATTGAGGATGATATTAGCTGTGGGCTTTTCATAAATGGCTTTTATGATGTTTAAGTATGTTCCTTCTATCCCAACTTTCTCGAGGGTTTTTGTTAAGAAAGTATGCTGAATTTTGTCAAATGCTTTTTCTGCATCGATTGACAGAATCATATGGTTCTTTTATTAATGTAATGTATCACATTGATTGATTTGCAAATGTTGAACCAGCCCTGCATCCCAGGAATGAATCCCACTTGATCATGGTGAATAGTTCTTTTTATATGCTGTTGAATTCGATTTGCTAGTGTCTTGTTGAGAATTTTTGCATCCATATTCATCAGGGATATTGGCCTGTAGTTCTCTTTTTTTAATGGGTCTCTGTCTGGTTTAGGAATCAAAGTAGTGCTGGCTTCATAGAATGAGTCTGGAAGTTTTCCTTCCCTTTCTATTTTTTGGAACAGCTTGAGAAGGATAGGTATTATCTCTGCTTTAAATGTCTGGTAGAGTTCTCTTGGGAAGCCATCTGGTCCTGGACTCTTATTTGTTGGGAGAGTTTTGATAACTGATTCAATTTCTTCACTGGTTATGGGTCTGTTCAAGTTTCTTCCTGTTTGAGTTTTAGAAGTGTGTGGGTGCTTAGGAATTTTTCCATGCCTTCCAGGTTGTCTAGTTTGTTGGCATATGTTTTCATCGTATTTCCTGATAATTGCTTGTATTTCTGAGGGATTGGTTGTAATTCCATTTTCATTCATGATTTTATCAATTTGGGTCATCTCCCTTTTCTTTTTGAGAAGCCTGGCTAAAGGTTTATCAATTTGTTTATTTTTTCAAAAAACAACTCGGTTTCATTGATCTGCTCTACAGGTTTTTTTTAGATTGTGTATTGTTTATTTCTGCTCTGATCTTTATTATTGCTCTTCTTCTGCTGGGTTTAGGCTGCCTTTGCTGTTCTGCTTCTATTTCCTTTAGGTGTGCTGTTAGATTTTGTATTTGGGATTTTTCTTGTTTCTTGAGATAGGCCTGGATTGCAATGTATTTTCCTCTCAGGACTGCCTTTGCTGCATCCCAGAGCATTTGAATTGTTGTATTTTCATTTTCATTTGTTTCCATATGTTTTTTAATTTCTTCTCTAATTGCCTGGTTGACCCATTCATTCTTTAGTAGGGTGTTCTTTAACCTCCATGCTTTTGGAGGTTTTCAGACTTTTCCTTTGGTTGATTTCAAGCTTCATAGCATTGTGGTCTGAAAGTGTGCATGGTATGAGCTCCATTCTTTTATACTTATGAAGGGCTGCTTTTTTAACCCAGTATGTGATCTATCTTGGAGAATGTTTCATGTGTACTCGAGAAGAAAGTATATTCTGTTGCTTTGGGATGCAGAGTTCTAAATATGTCTGTCAAGTCTATCTGATCCAATGTATCATTCAGGGCCCTTGTTTCTTTATTGATCCTGTGTCTAGATCATGTATCCATTGTTGTAAGTGGGGTAGTAAAGTCCCCTGACATTACCACATTCTTATCAATAAGGTTGCTTATGTTTGTGATTAATTATTTTATATATTTGGGGGCTCCCGTATTCGGCGCATAGACATTTATAATTGTTAGCTCTTCCTGATGGATAGACCCTGTAATTATTATATAATGCCCTTCTTTATCTCTTGTTACAGCCTTTAATTTAAAGTCTATTTTGTCTGATATAAGTATGGCTACTCCAGCTTCTTTTGACTTCTAGTAGCATGATAGATAGGTCTCCATCCCTCACTTTCAATCTGAAGGTGTCCTCAGGTCTAAAATGAGTCTCTGGTAGATGACAAATAGATGGGTCTTGTTTTTTTTTATCCATTCTGATACCCTATGTCTTTTGGTTGGAGCATTTAGTCCATTTACAATCAGTGTTATTATAGAAAGATATGGGTTTAGAGTCATTGTGTGTCTGTAGGTTTCATGCTTGTAGTGATACCTCTGGTACTTTGTGGTCCTTGCAACATTTCACTCACAGAATCCCCCTTAGGATCTCTTGTAGGGCTGATATAGTGCTGATGAATTCCTTCAGTTTTTATTTGTTTAGGAAAACCTTTATCTCTCCTTCTATTCTGAATGACAGACTTGCTGGATAAAGGATTCTTGGCTGCATATTTTTTCTGTTCATCACATTGAAGATTTCCTGCCATTCCTTTCTGCCCTGCCAATTTCAATAGATAGGTCTGCTACTACCCTTATGTGTCTACCTTGTAAGTTAAAGCTTGTTTATCCCTATCTGCTTTCAGAATTTTCCCTTTATCCTTGTATCTTGGCAGTTTCAGTATGATATGTTGTGCAGAAGATCGATTCAAGTTACGTCTGAAGGGAGTTCTCTGTGCCTCTTGGATGTCAATGCCTTTTTCCTTCCCTAGATCAGGAAGTTCTCAACTATGATTTGTTGAAGTACACCTTCAGCCCCTTTCTCTCTCTCTTCTTCTTGAATTCCTATGATATGGATGTTGTTTTGTTTGATTGCATCACTTAGTTCTCTAATTCTCCCCTCATACTCCTGGATTTTTTAATCTTTCTTTTTCTCAGCTTCCTCTTTTTCCATAATTTTATCTTCTAATTCACCTATTCTCTCCTCTGCCTCTTCAATCCGTGCTATGGCCACCTCTGTTTTATTTTGCACCTCATTTATAGCATTTTTTTTTATCTCCTCATGACTATTTCTTCGTCCCTTGATCTCTGTAGCAATAGATTCTCTGCTGTCCTCTATGTTTTTTTCAAGCCCAGTGATTAATTTTATGACTATTATTCTAAATTCTTGTTCCATTACATTGCTTAAATCATTTTTGATCAATTCATTAGCTGTTGCTACTTCCTGGAGTTTCTTTTTAGGAGAATTCTTCTGTTTTGTCATTTTGAGTAGTCCCTGTGGTGGCTCCCAACTGTGGGTCACTTCCCCTGTGCTGTCTGGTGTAACTTGTGTTGGTGGACGGGGCTGCAGTCAGACCCGATGTCTGCCCCCAGCCCTTGGCTGGGGTCACAGTCAGACTGGTGTATACCTTATCTTCCCCTCTCCCAGGGGCAGGACTCACTTTGGAGTGGTGTGGCCCCTGTCTGGGCTATTTGCACACTGCCAGGCTTGTGGTGCTGCTTCGATGGGATCTGGCCTAGGGCGTATTACCTGGGGTGGATCCGTAAGTTGCACAGGGGCAGGAGGGGCAGGCTTAGTTCACTTTGCCAGTGGTGGTCCCCTTCGGGAAGGCCCTGCAGCAATGGGAGGGAGGCAGACCCGTCACAGGAATGGATCCACAGAAGCACAGCATTGGGCGTTTGCACAGTGCAAGCAAGTTCGGTTATGGGAACTGATTCCCTTTGGAATTTCGGCTGCGGGATGGGAGACGTAGATGGAGCTTGCCAGCATCTTTGTTCCCTGCCGAGCTGAGCTCTGTCTTCTGGGGCTCAACAACTCTCTCTCCCAGTGTCCTCTCGCCCTCCCCGCTCTCTGAGCAGAGCTGTTGACTTATAACATTCCAGATGTGAAGTCCCGCTGGCTTTCAGAACTCACAGAGTCTGGCCCCTCTGTTTTTGCAGGCCAGACTTTGGTGGCTCTGCCTTGTTGGGCGGGCTGCCCCTCCATTGCCCCGGCTCCCTCCTGCCAGTCTGTGTAGTGCGCACCCCCTCTCTGCCCTTCCTACCCTCTTCCATGGGCCTCTTGTCTACACTGGGCTCCAGAGAGTCCATTCTGCTAGTCTTCTGGCGGTTTTCTGCGTTATTTAGGCAGATGTAGGTGGAATCTAAGCCATCAGCAGGAGGAGGTGAGCCCAGCGCCCTCCTATGCTGCCATCTTCTCCAGATGCTCCTGAAACAGACATTTAAAAGTGATGTGACCTTGTTACTTCCAGGAACTTGGATGTTTAGTCCTCACACCTGACCCTTGTACTTTTGGAGACTTAGATCACTCTGAAGTCCTTAGCCCTGAATCAGGACTGTGGGCAGAAAGGTTCCTGATATTCCATTTAGAATGAAAGTGATTTTGAGATTTCACCGCAGAAGTCTCTGCAAGTGTTGGGGGAGGTCACTGAAAGGATGTGACTGCCACTTAACCCGTGAGCTGGACCTGGGTAATCAAAGGCTCCTTACTCTGTCCCTGTTCCCTGGAGTGTGCATTCTGCTTGTCTTCTACACTCCCAGATGCTGCTGCAAGGACATATGTTGAGAGAGTGATGTGTTGTTGAGACCATCTGAACAGTGTATGTGACTAAATCCAGTTAGGGCCTCTATATAAACTATGAAGCTTCTGGCAGGTGGTTGTGGAGATCTACTCTTTTTGTGGCTGCCTGAGAGAAGCGTCCAAGTGCCCTTGCTTATTAAACATGCCACCTACCAAATTGTAGTGGTCTGCCCCTTTCTTTGATCTCTCCCTGCCCTGCATGTACCAGGCCCAGTATGCAAACCAATAGACATGGTAGGATTTTCAGTATAGGTTAACCTTCATTTCTTTCAGAGCAAAGTAGATATGTGAGTTCTCTAGCAGAAGCAAGCCATGAAACTCACTTACTTTCTCTTCCCTTTAAAATACTGACTCATCAGCACACTTGAATTTATGATACTAGCTCCAAATGGGATTATGTGGCTATGAGGCAAACTTTGTAAAGAGCTCTACTACTTTGATATTAAAATCAGTTTCTGGAAAGAGAAAGAAGGGTGGAGAGGTAAGTTCCATCTTTACTTTCAGCCTGTGTATGATTATAAATGATGAAAAAGAAGATCAAGTTCATCATTCATCACACAAAAACATTCATGGCTGGAATCCTGTAGAGAGATTTATCTCCTTTTTCTGTGTTTTGCGATTTAAACAGAGTGAGGAAGCGATTAAACAATGCAAAAAATTCATGCTAAGATACTGATCACATAATGTGTGTTACTCTTCTGTAGAGTGTTTGCATTAAATTTTTTTTCTTTAACATTTATTTATTATTGAGAGACAGACACAGAGTGTGAGTTGGGGGGTGGGGCATAGAGAGAGGGGGAGACACAGAATCTGAAGTAGGCTCCAGGCTCTGAGCTGTCAGCACAGAGCCCGATATAGGGCTCGAACTCACAAACTGCGAGATCGTGACCTGAGCTGAAATCGGTCACTTAACCAACTGAGCCACCCAGGAGTCCCAGAGTGTTTGCATTTTAAAAGGGGTCTGAGGTGGGCATCCAACTAGAGTAAACAATTTGGGAAATTTTTTTGAATAAAGGAATGGACAATTGTAAAGTGCAAAGCAAAGATTGGGCACTGCCTTTCATGTTACATGAAGAGGGGAGAGACTAGTACTAAAACATTAATAAAATAAAACATGGAAAAATATTAAGAGAAAAAAAGCGCCTACTAATAAAATCAGTAATCTTCCCCCACTTGTCTGTAGCTGATTCTAAATTCTCCTCTATCTACATATTTTCTTTCATGCCCTAGTGCCCAAACCTGACTACACATCAGAACTACTAGGGAAGCATGCAAATGTGTATTAGAGGGGTGCCTGGGTGGTTCAGCTGGGTAAGCAGCCAGGTGGCTCAGTTGGTTAAGAATCCTACTTCAGTTCAGGTCATGATTTCATGGTTTGTGAGTTCAAGCCCCACTTTGGGCTCTGTGCGGACGGCTCAGGGTCAGATCCTGGACCCTGTTTTGGTTTATGTGTCTCCCTCTCCCTCTGCTCCTCCCCTGCTCATGCTCTGTCTCTCAATCAATCAATCAATCAATCAATAAAATTGTATTAGAAAATAGTAATTTTCATGGTAAAAAATGTTCAAATGATTCAGAATAGCATTAAATATAATGTAAAACTCTGCCATCACTATTCCATTCCCCAAGAGTGTTTACTTTTACTTAATCTTCTCCCCTTCCTTCCTTCCTTAAATATTTATTAAGCACCTACTGTATACCAGGCACTGTTCCAATTGTGGGAATACAACAAATACCCCAGACAAGATCTTTACCTAATGACAGTTATGTAACTTTGGAAATGAACAAATTAAAAAATATTATCAGATAGAAAGTAGAAAGTATGAACAGTTACAGAAAAATAAAAGAGCATAATGGGCATGAAGTGACTGGGGATAGTAGGAACTAATTAAGCCAGAACTTTGAAAAATTTCGGTTTCAGTTTCTCCAGATGGTTGCTGCCATAATTCTGGGTGATAATGCTTGTAAGTCCATTTCCTGAATTATCATCTTTAGTCATTATGTACTGATTCCTTATCATGAAAGTTGAGGTATTTAGCTCTCCTATAATGGTTTCCTACTCTATCACACTTCTCCCAAGTGTTGTTAGTTTTATTATACTTTAGTCCTTTGATTGCCCTTTTAAAGTGAGCCGCCATTCTTATTTAGTCAATTTGGACAGACTCTTTTGACTCTGCATTATAAAAAGTCTAGTATCTGGGCTATAACCTAGATGTACAAAATAAGTTTCTCTGAGATTTTTCTGAGTGATTTGGTAATCTATATTTAAAAATAGAAGCTCTCAGGGGCACGTGGGTGGCTCAGTTGGTTAAGCCTCTGACTCTTGGTTTTGGCTCAGGACATGACCTCGTGGTTTTGTGAGTTGGAGCTCTGCATTGGGCTTTGTGCTGACAATGTCGAGCCTGCTTGGGGTTCTCTCTCTCTCTCTCTCTCTCTCTCTCTCTCTTCCTTCTGCCCTTCCCCCACTCATGCTGTCTCTATCTCTCAAAAAAAAATAAATAAACATAAAACATTAAAAAAATAGACGATTCTCAGACAATTCTAATAATTATCTGATTGGAAACCATTGTCCCAGGCTACATCTTCTCTTCCTCCAGAAATTAAGGAGATCTGTCCTCCATGGTCTAACTCAGTGCTTCTTCATATTTTTGTAACTCACAGAGTTCACACATATGCAACCCATATCAATATTTACAATATATTTAAAATTCTTAAACCATATATTTAAAATATATTTTTGCTTTAAATGAAGATATATTTTTTTAATATATTATTATTATTTTTTTACTTTAGGTGAACATATACGTAAGATATAAGATATATCCTTACATGGTAGAAAGCCAAGTAACTGACATGGTCTTGTTCAGGATAAGAAGGAAAATACATAGAAATAATGGAGAGTTGAATGTTTCTCAGAAAGTTCTCACTTTAGACAGTGAGGGCAGTAAGGAGCTCTACCTAAATAGCAATATTGTCAGTCAGGGTTTTTAGTTCAATCACAGAAGACTCTGATTGATTTTGAACAGAAAATGAATGTATTAAAAGAATTTCCAGGGGCTCACACAATCATGGAAGCTGAGCAGCAGCCAGGAAAGTTCTCTGGAATCACACAGCAGAGCTGATCCTGTCAGGACAGAGCCTAGGTA
The DNA here is from genome assembly GCF_014898765.1 of Herpailurus yagouaroundi. Taxonomy (NCBI): domain Eukaryota; kingdom Metazoa; phylum Chordata; class Mammalia; order Carnivora; family Felidae; genus Herpailurus; species Herpailurus yagouaroundi. The sequence goes on from NW_024412407.1 coordinate 12,436,024, forward strand.
CTGCAGTTTATACCATGGGCCCAGCTGACATCTGACTCTGTCCAGTGCAGCTGGTACTGCTGCCATTGTTTACCCAAGGAACCCCCTATTACTACCTGTAACTGCCACCACTTTCAGAGAGTATCATCCAGTTCTGTGTTGTTCACATCACTAGTTATAGATGTAGTCCATGTAAGTGTGTCAGCATAGCACCCATGATACTTGGGTCTCTTCCCATATCCAGCCTCAAGGAAGGCTGAGAAGGCAAAGACCCAGCATTATCAGCTTCTCTGGTGGGGCCTATAAGGTGAACAATTCTCCAAATGAAAGAAGAATCAAGGGGTACTTGGGTGGCCCAGTCCATTGAGCATCTGACTTCAGCTCAGATCATGATCTCCCAGTTTGTGATTTCCAGCCCCACATCATGCTCACTGCTATGAGCCTGTCAGCACAGAGCCTGTAAAAGAAGAAGAAGAAGAGGAAGAAGAAGAAGAAGAAGAAGAAGAAGAAGAAGAAGAAGAAGAAGAAGAAGATTATTCAAGATGCAGGATGGTTGAATGTCCGCTATGGTGACTTGAGCTAAAGGGGAATTCAAGGAAGTACTGTGAAGAGTATGAATGCAATCCAAATATTTCATGAAGGCTGCCCAAAATTCTAGTGCTTGAAAGTGTGCCTTGAGCCCCAGAAGGTTTAGAACTATTTTTTTAAGCTTATTTATTTATTCTGAAAGCGAGAAAGTGAGAGCAAGTGGGGGAGGGGCAGAGAGAGAGGGAGAGAGATTCCCAAGCAGGCTCTGCCTTGACAGAAGGGGTCAAATCCATGAACCATAAGCTCATGATCTGAACAGAAAGAGTTGGATGCTTAACTGACTGAGCCACCCAGGTGCCCCAGAACTATTTCTTTAATCTATATATCTAGCCTAATCTTCTCCTTAAGGTCAAGCTGTAAGTAAAAGCACCTGGAAATGGGAACTGTGCCTTCTCTTGGCCTGTTACATCACTTGCATGGCAGTTGTAGAAACAACAACAACAAACCTACCTTATATCTGGATATTGTGTGTGTGTGTGTGTGTGTGTGTGTGTGTGTGTGTGTGTGGCAGGGAAGGGTTGAGACTATACACTGCTCTCTTCAAAGACCTAAAATAGAGCAGAAAGTCTGGAAGGAAAAGATCATGTGTTATTCAGAAGATTGTATTAATTTTCTAGGATTGCCATTAAAAAATACCACAGACTGGGTGGCTTAGACAATAGAAAGTAGTTTTCTTAAAATTTGAAGGCAAGAAGTCCAAAATCAGTGTGTTGGTATATATATATATATATATATATAATTTATTTATTTATTTATTTATTTTCCCCTGAGGCCTCTTCTTGGCTTACAGATTATCTTCCCCCTATGTCCTCACATGGTCTTCCCTCTCTGGGCACATCATTGGTGTCACTATGTGTCATAATCTCCTCTTCTCATAAAGACACCAGGTTGGATTAGGGCACACCCAAATGGCTTTATTTAACCTTAATTACCTCCCTTCTGCAAATAGTCACATTCTGGTGGTTAGGGCTGCAACATATGAATTTAGTGGGGAAACAGGTAGGACACACTTGAGCCCATAACAATAGAACAGCACTGGAGGAATAATTGAGACTATCAGGTCTGAACCTTTCATTTTGGTAAACCAGCATTTGTTCACTCTTTTTGTCAGGACAGAAGCCTGGTTTTTCTCTATATAACTAACTCTGCCTACGCTCTTCAGGGGGAGTTGTCATCCCTGACTTCACGCATAGGCATTGCATTCTCCATATGGGGATTTGTCAGTGAAAAGCACACGATCCTATCAGAGCAATGAGATGCAAAGAGACCTACTTGGATAATAGCAAAGAGGCAGGTTCTCTCTCTGCTGGTACTGCAAGCAGTGAGGATGATGTGAGTCAGACCAGGGGTCACCATGTGGTGTCTCAGAACATAGCTAACACAGTGCAAGGCAAAGCCACGTGATGGCAAATCTTGGTGACATTGTTCAAGTTCTTGCATAAAACTGAACCTGCTGGAATGATGCTTGGGCTGATCAACAGTTAGCTTCCTTTTCTGCGCTAGCCTGTTTGAATTGGGTTTTCTGTCATACCCTAGGCTTCTGAAGCATGTGCATCCTGTTAAGATGCAAACACTTTCATTTTAGAGAAGAGTGAAGAGACATGTGAAGAAATTTGAGTGTCCAAGAACCCACAGTGGGGAAACCTGGATTTGCAATCATTTGCTGTTTCCACATCTTTGAATACCCCATAGCACGGTTCTTTGCTCATTAACATTCAGTTGATATTTGTTCAATGAATGAAAGAATACATTTTAATCTTAATTTAAATATTTTAATTTAGCTTTTTTTCCAAAAAAGCAGATACAGCCACAGAATTAATACCTTTGTATTTCTAACATTGCAAAAGTGATCTTCGAACATATTTCTTATCAAGATAGGATAAAACTAATTTTAATGCTGAAGTAGGCTGATTTTGAATCCACTCTAGTGAGATGGTTTAATTAGGTAGGCCTATCCTACTCACCCTGTGTACTCCATGCAAATTAATAACCCTCAGCATGCGCTTTCTCTTGGCATTGCCAGGCTCCTGAAGCATGTGTGTCCTATCTCTGGGCCCACACCTTGCACTTGCACAAATGATTAACTACAGAGAGAGCTGGTTTCTCCTAAGTGGGGCTGCAGCACTATTTCTTAGAAGGAAAACAAATGGGTAAACCAGCACTTACCCAATCTAAGTGTATACAAATTTCAAATATCTGCTAGATATATATTATTTGTTCACTAATGTAAAAAGAAAGAAGAGGATTCTGGTTTAGAAGGGGATGTTGGTTTAGAAAAAATTAAAAAAAATTTTAAAAGCTAGACCATCACCACAGATAATGGAGAATTAGAAGGGCTGTATGTAAAACCTTTATTCCTCTCAAAAAGGAGAACAGAGAGAGATTAAAGAATATTCAGAAATCATCAGTAGGACTGCTGTTTAAGTCTTCTGAGTAAGTCTAACCATTTACTGTCTTGTACATGGTTTTATCAGTCTACCTGCCCTCCAAGGAGATAAAATAAATGAAATCAGCACTTTTTTTCAACTCCCTTGGCATAAATTATTACTTACTCTGAGCAAGATGACTGATGGTTTCTAAAGCTCTTTTAATTACATGCTAAACTGATTAGTGGCTGAAGGGAAGTCCTTTTAGAGCAATGAACTGAGATCATTCCAGGAATACTTGTGTGTTGGGGGACGAGGTGGGGGGAAGAGACATGTATTCTACTCCAGGAACAACAAACATGTGAAAGGTCCATACACTCCATCGGTAGGGGCCACCAGTACCCTAATAAATAATTGAAACTTGGCAAACATTTTACCTAAAGGTAAATTTTTTCATACCATTATCTGGGGTAACTTTATTTTTATTTTAGTATTTATTTATTTTGAGAGAGAGAGAAAGTTAGCAAGCAGGGGGAGCAGAGAGGGAGAGAGAGAATCCCAAGGAGGCTCCATGTTGTCAGTGCAGAGCCCAACACCAGGCTTGATCCCATGAACTGTGAGATCATGACCTGAGCCGAAATCAGGAGTTGGACGCTTAACTGACTGAACCACCCAGGCACCCCTATCTGGGGTAACTTTAGAAGGAAGGACCAAAGGAGGGTGATTCAAATATTAAGTACCTTAAGCACAGAAATACCCCCTTGTTTCCTGTATAGGAAGTAAACTAGTAGATTTAGAATGAGGGATTTTCAATACAACAGGCACTTTTCCCAAGTAGAAGCATGTAAATGGGCTTCAGTCAGAACACAGAGTGAAGAATTGAGTTATTTTGATAATTAAGACTTCCAAGAGGGAATATCTGGGAAATTAAGCTAGGATATAGTTTTGGAAATCACATTTTCTCTAGAGAATGATCTGCTTTAAAAATTTTTTTATCGGATAGTATTGACTTGTTTTGGGGGATTTCCCGTCTTCTTAAAATTCATGCCGTTTATTCATAGAAGGGGTTTCAACCTTCCTGAAGTCAGGATAGTGGTAGAGAGTATATTGTAGGAAGAAGTAGAAATCACATAAGGTTGCTGAATCCACTTAATTTTATGTTATCCTTAAAACAAAATTTTTGCCATGAAAAAAATAGCTGTTAAATGCCATAGTAGAATTCTAAAGATGGCCCCCCAAAATTCTTGCCCCTTGATTATTCAAACACTAAGTACTGCTGGGAAGGAACTTTTTAGATGGAATTAAGGTTACTGATTAGCTGATCTGAAAATAAGGAGATTATTCTGGAATATCTGGGTGGGCCTGGTATAATCACATGAGCCTTTAAGAGCACAGAAGGAAGATAAAAAGGCAGGAGGTGATGGATAGGTATATGGCTCTACACATTGTGGTGATGTTTTTATGGATATACATGTATACATTAAATATGTACAGCATTTTGTTTGTCAAAAAAGGTGGGGGGAAGCAGAGAAGGAAGGAAAACAAGAGTTAGATATGGTGGAAGAGGGGTGCAGAGGGGAAGGTGGGATATGCAGAAAAGGGGTGTCCTAGTGGTTAGACATGTGAGATGGATTTGACCTTGAACTTTGAAGAGGGATAACATGGCCCAAGAGCTAAGGAATGTGGGCAGTCTCTAAAAGCTGAGAAAGACCTTCCTGCGCTCAACAAACAGCAAGGAAATGGGAGCCTCATTCCTGTAGGAACATGGAGCTGAATTTTGCCAACAGTATGAATGATCTTGAAAACTGATTCATCCCCTGAGCCTCCAGAAAGGGACAAATCCCTGTTGATACCTTGATTTTGACTTTGTGATACTCTAAGCATATAGTCAACCTGGACTTCTGACCTGCAGATACTGGGAGATAATACAATTGTGTTGCCTTAAGCCATCAAGGTTGTGACAACTTGTTGCAGTGAAAGCAAATGAATACAAATGCGAAGGAACTTAATACAGCCATATTAATTCTCCTCTCTTAGCACATTGGAAATGCTCAAAGAATGTCCTTAAAGCATTCTGATGCAACAAAACCAAAAACAAACACAACAAGCACAGTGATAACACTAGGCTTTCTGTGTATCCTCGGGAAGAAAAAATTCTATTCATTTAGCAAGAAGAACATATACTTAAGAAAAGATAATTTGGGGGTGCCTGGGTGGCTCAGTCAGTTGAACATCTGACTTCAGCTCAGGTCATGATCTCATGGCTCGTGAGTTCGAGTCCTGCTTCGGGCTCTGTGCTGACAGCTCAGAGCCTGGAGCCTGCTTCTGATTCTGCATCTCCCTCTCTCTCTGCCCTAACTCACTCAACATTCTGTCTCTGTCTCTCTCAAAAATAAATAAACATTAAAAAAAAAAGAAAATAAGAAAAGATAATTTGTCTCCAATAATCCCACTTCTCAAATGGAGACTGTGGCAGTCATTTTAGAAACAACAGCAACAACGACAAAAACGAGTCCCCCTTTTCCCATTTCCTTCTTGTCTACACTGCACTTAACATATTGTTTGCCAAAATTAGCCGCCTACTGGATTTTGCATCCTGAAGAATACTCATGAAGAGATTTTTTGAGTCTTAGATTTAAATCCTGATTCTGCTGCTTCTTAGCTGAGTGGGTTTGGGAAATTGGCATTTCCATGTCTTGGCTCTTTTTATGGGTAAGATGAGGCCAGCAATGTTGAAATAACTGAAAGAAATAAAGTGTTTTCAAACAGTGCTTGTCACATAGTAGGCTTTCGTACAAACAATAGTGATTTTTTTTGTATAAGTGAGTCTTTTTTTTCTTTGACTACTCAGTTTTATTCTAGATTCTAGTCCAGTTTGAATTGTATGTTGTGAAGAACATGTCTCAAATGTCCTGTATTGATTCTTCTTCTCCTTTTTTTTTTTGACCATTTGTAACTGAGGAGTTTCTTTTGATATTTGATAATGACTGTTATTTTTCCATTCTGATTATAAACTCTTTTAAGCAGGAACCATGAGGTATACAGTAGGCTCTCAATAAACATATGCTTGTAGTTTTAAAATGTTATCAATGTAGTTTTCACTCTGCTTTGCTATCAATGTCTGTGGACAAATGTGCTTTATTTTTCCTGCACCAGGTATGCCAAAAAATGTAAAGAAAATAATCCATCCTCACTGGACATGGCGGCCAAGTCCCCCAGCTACAGTGCCAGCAATCTCAAGAGAGAGACTAATCTTGAAAGAATGCCAGCATAATTTTGCAGGCCCATGAGATTTGGCTTGTTCAGATAAGTTTTCGATAAGCATCTGCACTTTTGGTGGCCTATCCAAATCCAATCCACACAGCCAGCCTAGAGAGCGTCATCCATCACCACGCTGGCACTAGTGAGAATTTGTCCTGATGGGGATTTATTGCAGGAAATAACCCTTCTTTTCTGTAAAATGATTTGTTTCAAATCCAGGCATCTTTACTCCTACGGAAAACTCCAGTGGCGAGATGCACAGCTTTCTGAGTTTTTGCTGTGCATTTTAATTGAGCTCCCTCTCAATCACTGACTAACATGTTTCAGTGCATTGCAGAGGAGATAAGAGGGAAAATCTGATTCACCCTTAGGGAGGATTTCATAAGGAAATTGGAAATTTCTTCAGAATTATTGATCAGTACCTGTCCTGAGCATAATTATACTCAAATGTTTTCTTTTCCTATTTCATGCATTTATAGGACATTTCTTTCTTACTTCACTCATATGTCTCTATCCTTTCTTGAAGTTTCATTGTTTCATAACTTCCCAGTGGCATTTTGTCTTCTTGACTCATAAAGCGTCGTTAGAAATGTATTCTGTATAATCTCAGTATTTCTTTTTTTTTTTTTTAATGTTTATTTATTTTTTTGAGAGATAGAGAGACAGAGTACAAGTGGGGAATGGGCAGAGAAAGAGGGAGACACAGCATCAGAAGCAGGCTCCAGGCTCTGAGCTGTCATTACAGAGTCCGATGTGGGGCTCAAACTCACAAACCATGAGATCATGACCTGAGCCGAAGTCAGATGCTTAACCGACTGAAACACCCGGGTGCCCCCTCACTATTTCTATATTCAATTCACCTTTATCATATCATCACTTCTGATGGGTGGCCTGCACTGGCTATTCTTCCAGGAGGTCAGTGGTCATTTGGATCTTCAAGTGGGTACACAGAGCATCTGTGGGTTCTGTGGCTTGAGGCCCTGGAGAGGAACCTCTTTGCCAAGGGATACTTGATAGTTTGGAATGGTTTTTGAAGCTACTGGATGCTTTTTTTTATGTGGAGTTTATTAGTTTCCTCATACTGCTATCACAAATTACTAAAAACTTGGTAGCTTAAAATACCACACATTTATTCTCTTCCAGTTCTGGAGGTTAGAAGTCCAAATTAGTTTCATTGGACCAAAAACAAGGTGTTGATAGCCTCATACTCCACCTGGAGGATCCAGGGGAGAATCTTTCCTTGCCTCTTCCAGATTCTGGTGGTTGCTGGCATTCTTTGCCTTGTAGCCACATCACCCCAGTGTCAGCCTCCACACACTGCCTTCTCTTCTGTCTATAGTCAAGTCTTCCTCTGCCTCTGTTTTACAAGAACATATATGATTGCAGTTAGGGGCCACCTGGATAACCAGGAGAATCTTTTCATCTCAAGATCTTTAACTTAATCGCATCTGCAAAGACCTTTTTTCCATATAAGGTAATGTTCACAGGTCCCAGGGATTAGGACCTGGATATCTTTGGGGGCCATTAGTCAGCCTACCATATAGTGATAAAAAATCCCAACACTTACCTTTTCAGTTACCTAAGATCAAGACAGTAACTCTCATTTCCTTTTGTATCCATTCATAGTGTTACTGATTTACACATAGAAGAGAACAACAGGAAAGCTCATCAATTAAACGAGCAAACACATAGAAAAACTAATGGAAGTTTGGCTGTACCTGTCATGCACATGTGAGACCTGTGGCAAATGTTTTTCTCTGCACTTTCCTTGTTGGTTGTCTTGCTTTCTCCTCATTCTTCCATTTCATAGTCCTCTGCTCATCAGCCTCCATCAATTCTCTCTTCCTTCCCTCTTCCTCCTTTCCCTCCTTCCCCCCTCCCTCCCTCCCTCCCTCCCTTCCTTCCTTCCTTCCTTCCAACTGTATTTCTCCTAGCCTATAAAACAGTTGGATGGAAATGAAGTATACCTGATTGTTACTGGTTGTTTTTATAGCTAACTTAGATTATTGGCATACTCAACTAGGAAAACACAAATAAATACTGAGGCCAAACAACTGAGTTAAATATGAAAAATTTGGTCACCCATCTAGAAGTATCCACACTTTTGAAGGCTTTACTGGGCTTTAAAAATACCTTTCCAGGTGATTGTTTAAAATGTTCATTCTGCAAGGTTTGGCATACAGCTTCAGTTTGCCCTTGTGGATTCTCCACTGATGATGATGAATAGAACAGTTTCTGAAACTCAAATTAAAAGTAAACATTAGGCTTCTCATGTGTAACCAATGAGTTGCGGCCAATTATATCAGGACATTTGTGTCCTTCAGTGTTACCAGGTGCATTCAGGTGGTGTGAGGTCAGGAGATAGCAATAGGATCAGGCTATTTAGTACTAACTACTACTGATTTAAATCCAGAGAACTACACCCAGCTCTCAACTATCCATGCTAATCGAGGATCCAGGAGGCATGGAGTAATGAAAACCAGAATGATAATAGTGATAATAAAAAATACATCCTAACTATTGCTTTGAATATCTTCTACCATTTAACCATAGGTTAAAAAAAAAGGAGTAGAATAGATTGAATTATCTGTTCTTTCCTTTGGAAATTCCAGGTAAGATTTAGCAAGTATAGTGCTGGTTACACCAGAAGTTCCAGAGGGTTATGTAGGCAATGGGGAAGTTGTTTGGCAATTTTCCCTACGTGGGCTTGTTTCATTGTTTCATGGTCTACCTTCACGGCTGCTTTTACTTACCAATAGTAGTAACATGTTAGTTAAGATGCCTTCTTAATATCTAAGAGGGTCACTTCCTTAAGGGTAGTTTAAGATCTTTGCTCCAGCATAAAATGCTGGTTCCAGGGACTTCTGAATGTTCCTGTCTCACTCTGAACCCTACTGAGATGAGGACTCCTGGTTGGTTGGTACCCACTGTTAGTTCCATTAGGTGAGGAGAGGCAGATTTGTTGATCTCCTGGGGAATCTGAAAGTTTGGTCATATCCCCTCTAAACATGGATTGGTGATATGCCACCTGTTTTCATTGTAAAGCTTTGAACCTATAATAAATGCCACAAATTTGCTTTTGAACCCTGAGCTTGTTTTCAGTATTTCTAAGCAGCTTGTGAGGCTCCTGGTTAAGCTTGAGCTTCCCAGATCTTATTTTTTTTTTGTTTCCATAAACATTCTAAAGGCATTCCCCATCCAAATTCTGCTCTCATATCAAAATTCAACTCAACTATTTCTCAAAATCTTATTCAGTCTCTCACAATGGAGATGAGTTTTCTTCCTGACATTCACTTTGGTCTACCATTTGATTGATGATTAGTATAAACGACCTTCTTGGAAAAGCTCTCCCTTACTTTTCTGCAATCAGCTATTCTTTCTTTTATTGTTTTAGTGTTTTACATTTATGTAGCAGGCTGCATTGATAGGAGTTCAGTGCCCAGAACAAAGGATATTATCTTGCTTGGGGCTCTAGTGGTCAAATCATTCTGAAGTATTAGGTTTAGTTTGGTCCTTTCTGAGTGACATTGACAAACTAGAGCATGTGTGAAGGATGATGACTGGGAAGCACAGAGTCCGCAAACTATGATGTAAAGAAAACCATCAAAAGATCTGAGACTGTTCAGCCCAGAGCAGCAGTATCCAAAGTGTATTCCTACGGAACTGCACTTCCCCCAACAATTCCAGTTAACTTTTGTTATTGTTTGTTCAATTGTTCATCTTCCTTACTAGATTCTAAGCTTTGAGATGGCAAGAATCATTTCTCTTTTGTCTACTATAGTGTTTTCAGCACATATCACAATGCCTGGTGCAAAATAGATGTTAATAAATATTTGTCGAGTGGGTGAATGAATAGGCAGATTTTTCCATCAAATCATAAATCTGTATGATGTTAATAGGGAGAAATTGGGAGAAATTAGATTTCTTTGGTCAAATAGGCTTGAAAAGTACTTGGTACAGTGAGTTTAAAATATTTTTTTTTTAAATTTTTTTTTCAACGTTTATTTTATTTTTGGGACAGAGAGAGACAGAGCATGAACGGGGGAGGGGCAGAGAGAGAGGGAGACACAGAATCGGAAACAGGCTCCAGGCTCTGAGCCATCAGCCCAGAGCCCGACGCGGGGCTCGAACCCACGGACCGCGAGATCGTGACCTGGCTGAAGTCGGACGCCTAACCGACTGCGCCACCCAGGCGCCCCTGGTACAGTGAGTTTAGATGGGTTTCCTTGCTGCTGGAAATCTCAGAGCTCTTTAAAAAAGCATGCTTTCAAGATAATATTAGAATATTTTCTAATTTCTGTTTTCTAAATGTATCTCATCTTGGAACGCTTGATTTTCCCCTCCGTGAAACATCCCAGGACAATACTGCCAATAAAAAAAAGAGGACAGGGAATATGATAGGGGGCTTTAAATGCAGGAAAGGCTATTATTTGTAAAGGAAGACCTGAAAAGAATTAGCAAGTAGAAATTTATAAGGGTGCATTCTTTGATTTAGCATAAAGATCTTGTTAAAAATCAAAGCAGGACAAACATGCAGTAGACAGGCTCTCAGGTAGTGAATTATCTGTTCCTGTTTAAGCAGCTTTAAGCAGGGAGAGTTGCAGGAGTTGAATTATCCATCAACCAAAAGATTGTGTTAGGTGACCTCCAAAGTCCTTCCAAAGCCAAAGCTATAGTATTCTGTGGTTTCTCTCTCTCCCTCATTTGCAAATTCTTTGCTAAGAAGACATTGTTTTCTTCTTTTTTTTTCTTTTTTTTTTAATTTTTTTAACGTTTATTTTTGACACAGAGAGAGACAGAGCATGAATGGGGGAGGGGCAGAGAGAGAGGGAGACACAGAATCAGAGGCAGGCTCCAGGCTCTGAGCCATCAGCCCAGAGCCGGACGTGGGGCTCGAACTCATGGACCGCGAGATCGTGACCTGAGCTGAAGTCGGACGCTTAACCGACTGAGCCACCCAGGCGCCCCAGACATTGTTTTCTTCTTCAACACACATATCTCCTCACCCAGTGCTTTGTTTTATGGTGGACATTTAATAAGCATTTGCATTATTATTTGATTGGTCTATAGATTTTTACAGAATTTAAAAAATTATAATGGAGACATATTGGTTATAACATGGAAAACTTCTATATGCAAACTCATTTCCTTATAATTAGAAAGAAGACAACATTAATAGGAAGCCTGTCTTGTGGAAATGTACAGAAATGTGCAATTTAAGGGTATGGTATAATTACTGATGCTATCTTACTATATTTCTTCTTCTACAACCCCCGATCCAAAATCCTCACTCCATTTTACCTGCGAACCTTGACTCATAACAAATGAGTTGTAATCATTTGGATGACTTTGTTGTGAAATTTGAAAGCATATTGAATGATTCAGACATCGTAAGCTAATTATCTACAACTGTTAGACTGAATTTAGGGGGATATTCTTTTATCTGGCTTTTGCTGTTTATATGTTTCTGTTATTTTGCTTGCCATCTGGCCCAACGATAACACGTTGGGAAGTTAGGATGTATACGGCGGCTGAGTTCCTTGGTGTCAAACTCAGACTAGTACTGTGTTCTTCAGACATTTTTATATTATTCTTCTTGCTTCAGGTTTCCACGCTATTTGCTGCTGCTATCTGTGTGTGTCCAGCAATTAGTTCTTATTGAACTATTCAGAGTTGGTTTCTGTTATTTGCTACTAAATGAACAATAACTAACACATTGTGTTTGCATGAGGGCCCTGGGCATTGAGGGTATAAGGAATAAGAGGGTATAATGCTGTGCAATAGAAATAGAACACCAGTCACACATGTAATTTATAAATTTCTAGCAGGCATATTAAAAACAGAAAGAAGCAGGGGTGCCTGGGTGGCTCAGTCGAGTTGAGTAACTTCGGCTCAGGTCATGATCTCCTGGTTTGTGATTTTGAGCCCTGTATTGGGCTCTGGGCTGACAGCTCACGACCTGGAGCCTGCTTTGGATTCTGTCTCTCCCTCTTTCTCTGCCCCTCCCCTGCTCTCTCTCTCTCTCTCTCTCTCTCAAAAATAAATAAACACTAAAAAAAATTTAAAAAACCCAAAAAAGCAGTTAAAGTTAATTTTAATAATATATTTAATTTAGCCCAATGTATCCTAAAAAGTATCATTTCAACCTATAATCATGTGCAAAATTATTAATGAGATGTTTACATTTAAAAAAAATCTGAAGCCTCTATAATTCAGCACATATTTTTATATTAGAGCATCTCAGCTCCTCTGCTAACTTTTCATCAGAGATAATTGATCTCTATTTACATTTTATAAAGCCTACAGTTAAAAAGTAAACTCATTTACCTAAGTTGTTCCAAACATACTAAAAAGGTGTTCAATAACCAAATTGAATACAAAACAATAATTTACATGTCACCCCTCAGTCACACCAGCCATATTTCGAAGGCTACCCTTATTGGACACCACAGGGATAGAACCTCAGTTTTAGTGGGTCCTCTAACAAGTGGAAAACCAAGATGGCTCCATAAACCCTGGTTTCTTTTACTTTCCTCTCTTCCAAAACCTCACCCTCTGCCATGCTTTCCTGTATAGATCAGGATCCAGCCAGGAAAATAGAATACCTCGGGTGGTACAAGGTATTGCAAACAGACAGGATTTAACACAGAGCATTCATTACATAGGTGTTAACGGGCTGAAGGCAGAAAGGGAATGCTGAGATAATAACAGCAAGCAGCTACTACCATGGGGATGGAGGGAATATAAAGCAAAGATGTAGAGTCACCAGAAACAAGGAGACTGGGAAGGAAGCTCCATCCAGATGGTGTTCAGATTTCCCATGAGCCACCTGGATGCTGCTGCACCGGTAAGGGAGGGCACCCAGGCTGGTCTGGGGGGCTGTAACCAAACGTGGGGGCTGGCGCCAGCCTCCACTGCTACAGTGACCTGACAAAACAGGACAAACAGGACGGAAGAAGTCTTTATGCCTCTTCCCATCTTCTGTGTTCACTCTTGTGCTTCAGCTGGACCTGATGGAAGCCAGTTTGTAGAATTGCATCTTCAGCTTCATAAGCAGAGGATAGAAGAGTAGACACAGTGTGGAGAAAAAACAGGGAAATAACTGGCATAGGCAGGTTGGATTGCTCACCCTTCCTTCAACATAAGCACTCCTTAACTTAACCTGGATGGTTCCCTCAGTTCAACCACAGAGTCCTGGCTGGGATCTTGCCTTTGGCTTTGGTGGTACCTAGTTAGAGCCCTTTGGGAAGAAAGACTTCTTGGGTTCATATGAGGGTTTTTTTTTTCCTGTTTCAAGTTTTAATTTAAATTCTAGTTAGTTAACATACAGGGTAACATTGGGGTCAAGACTAGCTCTAGCTACCTAGATCTAGACTAAAATAAGTCCAGGGCTCAGCTCATTTTGAAATGGTTTCAAACTGGCCTGGTATTAATAAGTGTTTGGACCTCAACAGGAGAATATTTTTGCTATACCAGACCTTGTATGGCCAATTCTACTTTTAGGTCAGCTTTATTTTTACAAATGGTACCATGTGCCCTTCACTATGTTTCATAGCCTTTGTGGATTTTGTTACACCTTCCTACAAACGGGCACAAAGAGAATCATCAGTTGTCATATGTTCTTTTTATGGGAGAGGGAAATCACATTTCTTTCTATCTAAAAATGAGGCTTTTAAAAAAATGTTTAATTATTTTTGAGAGAGAAAGAGACAGAGGGAGGGAGAGAGAAAACATGCATCGGGGAAGGGGCAGAGAGAGAGGGAGAGAGAAAATCCCAAGCAGGCTCCTCAAATTCAGTGCAGAGCCTGACACGGGGCTGGATCCCATGAACTGTGAGATCATGACCTGAGCCAAGATCAAGAGTTGGACATTTAACCGACTGAGCCACCCAGGAGTCCCCCAAAATGAATTTTAAGTGAACACACTTGTGTCTTTATCTCTGAAGTTTGTGATTGTGCAGAGCACTGTAAAGAGGTCTTTAATATGTCTCTTATTCTTGAAGGGTAAGATTCTAGCTTGCTTGTGCTTTTTTTTTCTCTGGAAGGGAGATAAATGGAGGGGGAGATCATCTAATGAGGCGGCAGTAACTAAGTGCAGGACGAGGGATGAGCAAATTACAGAGAAGCACCCATCTACATGCCTCAACTCAGAGACACATTTCCCCATTCACATTCCAAGGCAAGTGGGATTATTTTTATAAGAAAGATATATTTGTAGAATTAAAGCTGCATATGTCTGAACTCTTTCCAAAACCGTGTAGTCATCGATGCTTAAAACATTTTGAAAGCTCCGTGTGATGGGAGGACGCATTAGCCATTTCCTGGCAACGTGATGTATTTGTGTTTGGGTTACAGTTCAGTTCTTGGCTCCCTCATCACACAGCAGTTGGAATGAGTCTTTGAATTAGCATGAAATGACACGGTTTATTTTGTTTAGTAGATTTGGTCTTTTTAAAGCTGGTGCTCATTTCTCCTGGGCCGGTTGTGAACATTTGACTCTGATAGGCTGGAGAGGAAGAAAGGAGAAATCCTGACAGTAGTTTTGACACTAGGTCTCTCATTAAAAAAGAAAACAGCCAATTCCCCTGCCACCCTCCCTTCCTGCCACAAAACAGAAATCAAGCCATGGCAAGAATCCACACAGAAGAATACGTTCTTATTGAAGGGGAACTTTGGATCTGGTTTTTGTGGTCCTCCCCCCCCCCCCCCCCACACACACACACAGCCTGTAGGGGTAGAAAATCAAAATTCGGCTCTTTACATTTTCTGGCTTTGAGAATAATTTTACCAAATAAAACCAACATAGGTGAATTAGAATGTTCCCCTCTGGGAATTGAGGACAACCGAGATGTTAATTACCAGGAAGTTAATGAACGCAGACCCTTTAGTATTTGACACCCAAGCCTTTACTCTTTAATTTGGAATCCTCATAACACTCAGAATCCCTTCCTTCAAGCAAGTCCCTGGCAGATGTTTTATTGTTTTTGTTGTTTCTCCTCTGGGGCTGTACATTAGGTTAAAATATCACAAATAGCTGCTATTACAGTGTGAGTCACAGAAGCTATAATTCTTTGTGACAGCCAGAGGAAATGTGACATGTTTAGGAAACCCTGTCATTGATGCTAACACTCAGATCTAAAGGCAAATGTTTAATGACCGACTCAGCAAGCTGCACAAACTTTGCTATCTAGCAAAAAAAGGTTACTCCCGGCAAACTACAAATATGCGGAAAAGTGTCTCTAGACACTGATGGGCTCTTTCCCCTCTTTCTCCTCCTAATCTATAACTGTAGGATAAATATCCTATCTGTGACAAATCAGACACATCTTCTTTCTCTTCTGCTCGTGTTTGCATATCTAGTTATGTTATTTCCAGCCAATATCCATGACATTGTGTTAAGCAATCTTTCATGTTTTAATCTGATGTTAGTATAGGATTTGAGTCCTTTGAAATTTTTTAGTCTATGGTCATTGGGACTAGTGTATGTGTTGGCGGTATTACTCAACGGCCTACTAGTGATCTCGTGATGAAGTCATTAATTCTATACAGCCAACAAAGTATAAATTCCCCCAAATGAATTTTTCACTATATAAATACATGCATGCTTTGCATTATCTGTCTAACTCAGAGTGTCTCAAACTCGGCATTGCTGACATTTTGGGCTGAATAATTCCTTGCAGTGGGGACCGTCCTGTGCATCGTGGGATGTTAGCAGCATCCCTGGGCTCAACATATTAGACACCAGTTACACTTCCCCATCAGTTGTGACCACCAAAAATTTCTCTAAATATTTCCAATTGTCCCCTGGGAGGACAGTCACCCCTAGTTGAAAACCACTAGTCGAACTCTATGTCCCTTTCTATTCTTTTCCCGGTCTCCAAACTACTTTAGTGAATACATAAAAATTCCTCATCGTCTCCTATATGTCAAGTATACAATTCTCAATACTGTCTTAAAAGGTCTCACATACATATTCATGTTTTCCTGCTTGAAACTCCCATGGAGTATTATCTGTGGTACTTATAACATTCTACCTATTACTGTAAGTATACAGGTATATTTGTGGGCACCTTTTCTAGACTGTTGAGTCCACAGTGTTTAGACATAGCAGGTGCTCAATATTAAAAAAAAACAATTAAAAAGAATTGATATTCTTTTGTAGATCACACCTCATTTAGAACTTTCATATTATTTTGTTTGCCATTGTCTTTCTTCCTTTTTTTATTATAATGAAGGAGAAAGCTCTAAACAGGTATAAAGATAAAAAATTCAAACAGCCCAAATTCCACCATCCAGAAATAATTATTTGCCATGTAGTTAATTTTCTCCCAGTATTTTCCTGTGCATTTTTAAATTTAATTAAATTTAATTTTTTAAATTAAAAAAAGTTTATTTTGAGAGAGAGAGACAGAGAGAGAGAGAAAGGGAGAATGAATAGGGGAGGGGAAGAGTGAGAGGGAAAGAAAGAATCCCAAGCAGGTTCCATGCTGTCAGAGCAGAGCGGATGCAGGGCTCAATCTCATGAACTTGAGCCCAAATCAAGAGTTGGATGCTCAACTGACCGAGCTACCCAGGTCCCTTTCCTGTGCATTTTTATTTAGTGCTTTTAAAAAGTTTAATGTCACATCATAAGCATTTTCCTGATGAAAGATTTTTATAAGCATTATCTTAATAGCTATGCTTGTAGAAAAGAAGAGCACGATCTAACAGTTTAAGGAAGATATTATGTATTAAGAGCAGCACTGCAGGAGAAAGGAAGAAAAGGAGGCTCAGAAGCTGGCAGTTGGCCATCACCACATTCCAGCTTTCTAACTTAGCAAATTTGCAGGCTCCTTTCACACCTGAGTGCAAAATATGACTGGATCCAAGATTGCTTTGTGACGTGCAGGGGAGAAGGGGTCTGTGATTGCACCCTCTCTACTGAGAAGACACTCACATTCAGGAGATGAGACCTCATACTCAGCAGGGAAAAGGAAGGGGAATCTTATAATCATAATTTAGTCAACTTCCAATAGGTTGCTCATGAAGAGTACTGGTCTCATGTATTTGAAAGAGGTCTCAGGGGTGCCTGGGTGGCTCAGTCAGTTAAGCCTCTGACATCGGGTCAGGTCATGATCTCACAGTTCATGGGTTCAAGCCCTGTGTTGGGCTCTGTACTGACAGCTCAGAGCCTGGAACCTGCTTCTGATTCTGTGTCTCCCTCTCTCTCTGCTCCTACCCTGCTCACATTCTGTCTCTTTCTCTCAAAAATAAATAAACATTTAAAAAAATTGAAAGGGGTCTCAGAGGGTTGCCTGTAAAACCTTAAGAAGATGGCTTTTGTTTTCTTTAATCACTCGTAAGTAACAGCACTGACTTATTATGGAGGAGTCTGTTGTTGTTATTGTTGTTGTGTATTGTTCCATTTTGTAGAATAACTCATTTTGTTTTTTTCTAATTTTGAATGATATATCACTCGGGGTGCCTGGGTGGCTTAGTCTGTTAAGCATCTGACTCTTGATCCCGGCTCAGGTCATGATCTCACGGTTTGTGGGTTCAAGCCCTACATCAGGCTCTGCACTGATGGCACGGAGCCTTCTTGGGATTCTGTCTCTCCTTCACCCTGCTCCTTACCTGCTTGTGCTCTCTCTCTTTACCTCAAAATAAATAAACTTAAAAAAAGTAAATGATGCATCTCTTAATTCAGCCAGTATTATGGAGCTCCTGCCAAATGCTAGGCTCTGTTCTGGGTACCAAAGGCAGAAGGGTGAACACAGAAGAAAAGATCCTGGTTCTCAGGGAGCTCCCAGGTCATCTGGAGGAAAAAACAATCACCAAGTAAACAAACGAGCATACATGATTAGTTTATGTGGAGAAAAGTGTCGTCTTTGTGGATTTAAATTTTGATGTGATATTGGCTGTTTAACATCTCTATCCAGCTCTTCCTTGTCTTGGTTGGCTCCTTTTTCATGATGATTTTCTCTAGTTTCATAGGTGCAGTGTCTCTAGATGAGAATAAAAATCAGGTATTATTTTGATTTTTTTGGTATTTCTAGAAAATTTACTGCAGAGGAAATTATTTTCCAGAATTGTCTTATTTTGCATTTATCTTTTGGATTGTAGAATCTTCATGTACCTCATGACTGTTTACTAGTTCTTACAGGAAGTCTATGATTGCCCTCTTATTGGCTTTTAAAAATCACTTTTTATCCTATTTTATTTAATTTATGTATTTAATTTAATTTTAAAATACTTATGTATTTTATTATATATTTTCTATAGTTATATATCTAATTTGCTTTAATTGATTTATATAAAGTTCACCAATTTTAAGGTGTGATTTGATAAGTTTTTACAAATACATATGATTGGGTAACTGCCACCACACTTGTGATATAAACCATGCCCAGAATTCCAAAAAGTTGTCTTGTGGTAAGTCGCTTCTCCTTTCCCCTGGCAACTTATGATCTGCTTTCTATCACTATGGTTTTGCTTTACCTAGAAATTCATATAAATGGAATTATACATTATAAAGCCTTGGTATCTAGTTTTTTCACTCAGCAGAATTCATTTGAGGTTTATTCAAGTTGTGTGTATCAATAGTTTATTCTTTTTTATTGCTGAGTAGTATTCTATTATATGAAGGTACCACAATTTGTTTAACCATTCACATTATCAATGCCACCATTGATGACATTGTGATTGTTTGCAGTTATTGACTTTTATGAATATCTCTTTGTATGAACACATATCTTCACTTTTCTTGGGTTGTGACAACAGAATAACAGCCCTCAAAGATACCCGTTTCCAAATCCCAGGACCCGTGAATATGTTCCATAATGTGGCTAAGGGAATTAAGTTTGCAGATAGAATTAAAATTGCTTGTGAGCTGACCTTAAAATAGAGAGTCTAACCTACATTTTCCAGGTGGACCCAATTTAATCACATAAGTTATTAAAAGATGAGGTTCTTTTCTAACTGCTGTAAAGAACAGAGATAGCAGCTTGAGAAGCCCTTGACCCACTGTCACTAGCTTTAAAGATAGAAGGGGCCAAGAATACAGGCAACCTCTGGAAGCTAGAAAAGGCAAGGGAACAGATTTTCCCCTAGAAACCCCGGAAAAAATGCAGCCTTGCTAACACCTTGATTTTAGCCCAGTGACACCTGTGCTGAATCTGACCTACAGAACTGTAAGATAATCAGTTTGGGTTCTGTTAAGCCACTGAAGTAATGATAATTTGTCACAGCAGTCATAGGATGTTAATACATGGGCAAATACCTGGGAGCCACAAGGTAAGTGTTTGATTAACTTTATAAGAAACTGTCTTGCTGACTTTTTATTAAGTGGGATTAGGCTGAGTTCTTAACATGCATGGATGTACGTTTCTCTGCCATGATTTTTATAGAAAGAATTTTAGATTCAGAAGGTAGAGAAAGAAAAAAGCAGGAGACAACTATTATAGGTTTATCAGTTTTGGGGGTTATGTAACCCCTGAACCAGAGTCACAGCTGAGAGGTTTCCTAGGAGATTAACATGAATGGCATTTCCATAGAAATATTCTTTTATGCCCATTTCTGACTGGTGGGCTCACATTACTTTAGAAGCCAAAGTGCTAGATTTCTTACATACCCTTCTCATTGCTTTGATCTCATCCTCTCATGGACTTGGTTTTTGTAAGTGTTGGCATTGCCTTGGGCTTATGTTCCAACACTGCGCTCTCCATGGGATGCTAACAGTAGTGGTCCCTGTCTTCCACCAATTCACACCATAGGGACTGCATCTAATTGAAATTCATCTAGATCTCTGACATATGGATGACAGCCATTCCTGATTTGGAGTAAGGGTAACTATTTTCCTCTGGTTGTTTTTGTATGAATTGTGAAGAATCCTGGTGTTAGAGGAAACTTACTTATGACACTTGTTAAAAATGATAAGGAAGAGTTCATTCAAGAGGGAGTACTTCAATGGGAGTTTTGCAGTAGGGGGAAAGACAAGGTTTGACCTTAAATGTAACAAAAACAAGTGGGGATTTAGCAAGGGAGCAGGGGGTGGGGGGCAGTGATGGAAAATTACTAAGAGGAAATATCAGGGGTAAGAGAGGATTCTGGTTAAACCAGCTTAACCGGATTCTTAGAAGGCAGGCCTGGGTGAAAAGGTATCAAGGATGGGGAGATAAAGAATTTGGTCAGATATTGGGATTTCCATTGCACTGACCTGCCAGGATTCTTGCTAAAACTGGACTAAGTATGCCAAGAACAGAGCCCAAGGTCAAAGTCTAGTCCAAAGGATGTCGCAGAGGAGCCTGATTCAGATTAGGTCAAGAAGAACATCGTTGCCTTTGGATACCTATACTCAAGCTGCCACATTGGCCTTTGGTAGGTTTTTTTGCTTTGTTTTGTTTTTTGATTTTTGGGTTTTTTTTTTTTTTTTTTTGAATACAGTATCCCATGCTTAAGACAGTTTTGGAGAAGACAGTTTTTCTAGCTCTTAATTTAAAAAAAACCCTGAAAGACACAAATTTGCATAATCAATGTAAGGGGAAATATGATCAAGAAAATATACATTTGAGTTAAAATGAAAGCAGTACCCACTTTTTCTAATCCAAGCATGTGAATTATATAATAAAATTTTAAGCTAAAACAAGAGGCAACTTCACTACAGAATTGTCAATTTGTTAGAATCTGGAAGATACAGCCCCATGATTTAAGAATTTTACTCCCCTGATTGTTCTACTTTTCAGATAAGTGATTCTCAATTTTATATGAAGCCTATTTCTAGACATGAGTACATGGTGGAGTCAGGTTTGATGGGTCCTGTACATGTTCTGTTAATGAAAAGCTTTCAGGGTGGCCACAGTTGTCCCTGTGGACATTCCACCTGCTCTGCATGATGCCTGTAATGTGGTCTTGATGCAGACAGGCTTCTAAAGTACTTAAGCAACCATTACTGTGGTTTTGTCTTATTTTCTGAATCATGTGTAGCGATGACATTCCAGATGGACTCCGTTCCTCTGGTTCCATTTCTGTAGCACTGATGTATTTGTTAACCTCTATTGTGGGCGTGTTATCTTGCACAAGCAGCACATGTCACACTGCCTAAAGGGATGGCAGTCTGGGCTTCTTGGCCATACACAAAGCATGGCAGAATTCCAATGGCCCATCTGTGGACAGACTTTATGCTTTCAAGTATCTGACTGTTTTCACACCCAGTGAATCGTCAGTGAGACAGAGTCCTATCACATAAATCCTGGTGCTTTTAGGAGGGTAACCAAATGCTTTAACCTGGCTTACAATGCTCTTGATACGATGGGATGATGACACGGCACCATTTTTTTTTCTTCTTCAGCAGAGGATTTTAGAAATGCTTCCTTTACCTATCCTCTTACACTTCCATCCATGACACTCTCTCCATTTGCTCTTGCTATCCAGCCAGTGATTTCTAAGTCAGTGCCACCACAGAGGTCCCAAGGGTCTTCAGGTCTGGCTCTCAAAAAGGTTAAGAGGAAGTTAACAGTGATGTATATTGGTGAATAATTTTTTGAGCTGACCATGACAGTCTCCCAAAACTCCACCTCTCAAAGTAGAATAAACCCGACCCCCACCCCTCACATTTTTCAGCCCTGGATGGATGCTTCAATAGCATCAGCACTTTGGTTAGCACCAATGCTACATTTTAGCTGTAATATGCAGAAGTGAAAATGTGGGCTGGTGTTCTGTTCTCCCTTATCTGGTACTTTGTGTGCAAACTTGGTGGATCCTGAAGTTCAATCACATTCCTCTCTGCAGAATGTAGTCAAGTTGTGACTACATATTCTGACAGTACACGCTAGACAGCTCTTGTTCTCTACCTTAGAAGTTAAACAGTTTCCCAAGTTTCTTAATACTTAATTTTAACTAATGGCATGACTAGTGATAATTGAGTTCATGGGTCCTGAGATAGATAAGGACCACTAATTGTTCAGTGCTTTTATGTTAATTAAATTATTTTCCCATTAGGAATGCTTGCTACTTACAAAGAATTATTAATGTACCATACCCTTTCTCCCACCCTCCTTTTAGATTCCTGTAACTTGAATCTCTTAATAAATCAGCCCCAAGTCCAGAAATGTGCTATTGTTTGTTATTGTTATTTTAAAACGCTAAGCTCTCCTGGAATAAACTGTGAAATAATTTCATTTGATTTTATCTTATTTTTTGAACTGAACATGTTATTTGGAAATGAAAAACAAAGAACATTAAAAAAAACACACAAAAATCTATTCCTTTATCACTAGTTTCTTGGGAAAATTTATCTAACATTATTTTTCCTTTTTAGTATGCTTGTTGTAATCCATTTATTTTCTTTTCACTTCTTGTCGAGCCTTCATTCTGGAACAGCTTTCTTCCCATGATTATATTTCTGAATCCTCTGAGATCTCTGACTAAATTGTGTGGAACATATGCTACTGTAAGATTTCACTGAAACGTATGAAGAATAAAGAATTCTGTTTCCTTGAATTCCCTTTCGTACATAAGATATTTGGTGAGTTGCTGATATCTTTATTTAAACTTTTTTTCAAACACAGACCATTACTTGATTTTTATCTTTATGTTTGACACCTCTAGCTACAATTTTTAATTGGAGTTTTTATACAAAGGAGAATGTGTGATAACTTTGTGACTTTGTGTTCTGCCTGGTTTGAAACATGCTAAATATTTTTAGAGGCAACAAGCAATAACTTGTGAGTATTCTAAATACCAACTTCAACAACTTGAAAACCGTTGACATCATTACTAGCATACGTTATCATCCCACCCTGTCCCCAGCATACATGCTTGCCCTAGGTCAAGAGAATGAGCTAACTGGTAGAAGGAGAACAAGGGAAGAAATGTGGGTAGCCAGAGTCAAATGTTCTTAATCTGTGGGCAACTGTGGCAAGACAACACCGGCACTGTTCATTCCTTCAGTTCTGTGCTCGTAACCCCCAAATTCTTGTAAGAACCCAACTTGCTTTGATTATTCACAGGTGGAGGATACGGTCAGAAAACTGGTCAAATCAGAAACAAGGTCATTGTGTGAAATAAGCATTAATGCTATTAAGATGTTTGCCATGGGATTAGCCTGAGAAATTTGTACAAGACAGTTTATAAACCACTCCTGTAGACCATGAGGAATGCCTCATGGAAAACCAGGTAAAGAGCTACCAGGTAGAGATTGCAGGGATTGTGTGAGAAGGGGGTCAGGAAATAGACCACCAGAGTCTCTGGGGCTGCAGAGACAAAATAGATTCTACTGAGGAAAAGTTTATAAGCAGAAAAGTAGCAGAGTGCATATAGTCCATCAAAATCTTGTTATCCCACAGTTTATGCTGAGCAGAGGGGGGCTGCATGCATCATGACCAACGCCCCATAGATGGGAACACGGACCCTGTGATGCTATACATCAGCCTGTTCTCTTGTGCTAACTCAGATCTGTTGAGCCAGCTCTCTCCTTACTACCAAATCAAAGGAGGAAATGAACCTCCAAGGTTATCCAGGCTTTTGCTCCTCTGAGTAATGTTTAATGAAATATAACAGAATTTCTTATGACAAGGAAGATAAGATGGAATTAGTATACAAAGGGAATAATACAGAGGCAATGAGCCTGGGGATATTGAAATCATAAGGAAACAAGAAGTCCTTCCAAAACCAGGACAAGAGAGAATGTATTTGTTTGTGTATCCAATACTGTACCTATAGATATGTCACATGAAAACTTAAAAAAGAAAGTTATAACATTACTTCTAATGCCTAACTTTCAAAAAGTTAGGCTTATAGATGAGAAAATTAATAATTTATATCAAAAATAAATAAGTAGGGTGCCTTGGAAACAACAAATACTGGTGATGATGTGGAACAACAACTCTCATTCATTGCTGGTGGGAATGTGAAACAGTGCAACCTCTTCGGAAGACAGTCTGGGGATTTCTTACAAAACTAAACATACTCTTGCCACATGACTGGGCATTTCCATTCCTTGGTATTTACTTTTGTGCACACAAAACCCAGCACACAGATGTTTATAGCAAATTTATTCATAATTGCCAAAACTTGGAAGCAAAGAAGATGTCCTTTAGTAGGTGAATGGGCAAATTAACTGCAGTACATCCAAATGATGGAATATTATTCAGTGCTAAAAAGAAATGAGCTATGAAGCCATGAAAAGACCTGGAGGAAACTTAAATACATATTACTAAGTGAAAGAAATCAATCTGAGAAATCTACATGCTTACTGTATGATGAAAACTATATGACATCTGGAAAAGGTAAAACTAAGGAGATGGTGAAAAGACCAGTGGTTGCTAGGGATGGGGTTAGGGCAGCAGTCTGAATAGACAGACAACAGGATTTTTAGGGCAGGGAAAATACCCTGTATATCATAATGGAGGACACATACCATTATACATTTGCCCAAACCTGTAGAATGCACCACACCAGGAGTGAACTATATGTACACTATGGACTTTGGGCAATTACATGTGAATGTAGGTTCCTCAATTGTAACAGATAAACACCACTCTGGTGGAGGATGTTCATAATGGAGGAAGGTATGCCTGTGTTGGGCATTTGGGAAATCTCTATGCCTTTCTCTCAATTTTGTTGTGAACCTAGAACTGCTCTAAAAAATAAAATCTTAAAAAAAAGGGAGAAAGAACATAGGTAGACAAATATATACAGCAAAACCTTAGTCTGCAAGCATAATTCATTCCAGAAACATGCTTGTAATCCAAAGCACTTGTATATCAAAGTGAATTTCGAGAACTATTGGCTCAGTTGTGATCATGTGATGTTCAGCATCATGTACTACTCATATTGCAAGACATCACTCGTTTATCAAGTTAAAATTTATTAGAAACGTTTTCTCATCTTGCAGAGTGCTCACAGAGCAAGTTACTCACAATCCAAGGTTTTACCACATAATAATAAAAAGAATAGGTAGGGTGGGGAGAGAGTACTATTTTTACTCAAATTATAAATTGAAATAAATAGAAGGTACAACCACATTCTGCAACTTTTGCTTCTAGGAAAAGAAATTCAAAATTCTAGTTTGAAAAATTCAACCTAGGGGCGCCTGGGTGGCGCAGTCGGTTAAGCGTCCGACTTCAGCCAGGTCACGATCTCGCGGTCTGTGAGTTCGAGCCCCGCGTCAGGCTCTGGGCTGATGGCTCAGAGCCTGGAACCTGTTTCCGATTCTGTGTCTCCCTCTCTCTCTGCCCCTCCCCTGTTCATGCTCTGTCTCTCTCTGTCCCAAAAATAAATAAAAACGTTGAAAAAAAAATTAAAAAAAAAAAAGAAAAATTCAACCTAGATTCTATCTAGTACACAAGTGACACAGTAAAACCAGTTCAGAGAAGCGTGCTTAGATCCCTTAGAAATCCCAGTAAGACTCCTGTCCATTGACTCTATTGTTTCTAGAAACATGGGGTTTTGCAGGATGCTCTGTATAATGTGAGAGAAGACAAATGCCCTGGTTTCATTTCTGGCGTGCAAGCAAATTCTCTAACAGCGGAGTTGATTCTGCAGGCACGGGAAGAGTTGATGTAGCTCCTGTCTTCATGGAGACCTTGGAAATGGAGCAGATCCCTGGACCTCTTTTCTGCAGCTTCCTTCCTGGAAGGCAGGTAGAGGCGGGGTGGGGACTGCTGCATTCTGGTCTCCATTGTCACAGTCCTAGACCTCCTTTTCATAATTTTTTTCTTGTAATGTACTCCCTAGAAAAAGAAGCAAAAGCTCCAAAGGCAAAAAAAAAAAAGTGCAAAAAAAATATCAAAAAGTGGGGATGGTTTAAAGAAAGGGAATAAAAGGGGCAAGAGGGGGCTCTGCCTTCTTTAGGTCTACCCAGGATGTCTTCCCTGGTTTATGATTCTTCCTCTGTTGAACCACAAAGAGAAAAATGTATTAGGCCTCTGAATACCAGGGTATATTGTCTGTCAAAGGGTTTGCCAGTTAAAGAACCAATTAATTTCCAGCTCTTACAGCTCATGCGTCTATAAAAATAGGATCTTCTATGGCTTTTGAAATGTTGGATGTACTCTCTTCTTGAAAGAAGAGAATTGAAACCGGCTTTTCTCTTTTCTAAAAGGAAAAAAAAAACCCAACATTTTGGCACTTTGATATTTTTATTTCAGAATCTGCCCCCAAGATGTGTGACTTCCACATTTATGTGTATGTGCACACACACACACACACACACACACACACACACACACACACACCCCACATGCGTATTTGCACCCATTGATACAGAGGTGGTTTACTTTAGAGTTAATGCAGATATTTTCTTTTCCCAAGCAAGTGATTATTTCCTTTCCTCCATGGTCAGATGGATGACTTGAACAGCTTGGAAGGGCAAGGGCAAGAAAAGCTTTGATTTATCTGCTGCTGAACTGATTTAGACAAATGCAGGAAGATGATACATCACTGAATTAGGGTGAGCAGGACAATAATGAGAACCTAACGTGGGTGACAAGTGCACACTAAAATCCATATTACTACTAAACAAGCAGGCATGTGTGTATACCCTATGCCTTATTTTATGTGATAGAGTGTTACTTGCCATGTTTCAGAATAGTTTAATGAATGCTTTAGATCTGTAATTAGCAGAGCTCTCATGTGCTCACGAGATGCTGGCATTGGTGTGTGGTGAATTATTCAATAAATATGATACAGAAATTCAGACCCTATGCAGACAACTATACAGGGAAAGAGTCAGAGAAACATGGGTGAAAATGAATCAGTTGTAGCCAATTTTAAAGCTATGTCATCGTTGTACTAAAGGAGAGACGCTAATAGAAAATGTCCCGTTTGCTTTTAAAATGGAAATTAAAATAAATAGGAATAATAGAGGAACAAGAGTTTCCCTTGCTTTAAATTTTGTCATCTTTATGGAGTCAGCCAGATATTCTATTTTCTTGGGGATTTATTCTTTAGGAATTCTCCCGATTACCTGGGGTACAGGTGAGTTCCCAAAGTCCAAATGGGGATCTCTGAAACTTAAAAGAAAACAGAATTACAAGGTAAACTGTAGGGCAACTGGGAAGTGCTAGACGTCTTTACAGGACAACATGGGACCTCAGAAGGAGCTGGATGGAGGTTGAGAGTTTTTTTACGCAGCCAGCTCCTGCTCTGTCAGTTGTCACTAGATTGAGAGCTCTGGGAAAGTCTTCTTTTTGTTTGTCAGCAAGATGCCTTTCTGTTTCCTCTCTTGCCCATTAAGTCAACGTGCAACTTAGCTTTAGAGGCAGCTCAGGATCAAGCTCGTTCAACACCTACTTTTTCTTGTGCATTGGGATAAATATGAATGATGGAAATTTCAGTCCCTTTATTAATATACTTTCTCATTCAAGCGATCACATGTTATTTATATTAACATCCTTGATCTGTGTTTGTCACCTATTTTCTTCCTGTGTTAAGTGTCATCCTCAGATTGACTTTGCTGTTGGTATCCAGCAAGGTCCTGTTAACACAGCTGAAATGAATTTTAAAAGAATAAAAAAAAAGACATGGAGGCCGTAAATGGAAAGAGCTCTGTGCAAATGATCTTGTACAGTTACACTAAAAACTAACATACCAGCAGGTTGGTAAATATTTTTATCCCTCAAGGCTTTAATAGCAATTACCTAATATGGTGTGAATATTACTTCAATAACTTGTACCGCACTTTTGATAATCTTCATTCTTATAAAAGATTCATTGCGAAATGTGCTTTGGGGTCAGCTTTGCTATTTACAAAATATCTGCCTTTGGTCACTATTACTCCTAAATGACTGCCCTAGTGTTTGAGAATGAATGAATGAAGCTTTGTTTTAGAGGACTGAGCAATGCAGTCAATGGTATTTTTAGTGAAGTGACCTAAAAAGTGACGTTCAAAACTCAACTGAGACTTTAGCTTTTGTCAAAGTTTTCAGTCAGGGCTAACCCAAAGCAATATTGTGAGACAGGTAACTTCTTCCTGATCTTTTTTCCCTTTTAGGTGTCAAATGATGCTATGGCATTTTCTTGGTCCCTAATGGGGCATTCTCTCTAGGGTGGCTCTTCCCTTTTACTATCTCATTTGTCTCCAAACCAAAATCCAATTAATTTTAGGTACCCTTGTGACTCACCAGCTAATCCGATTGACCGATTTGTGCTGAATTCTTAATCCTTTAACAAAGGGTTAAGCATCAGTTACCTTGCTCCTGAAGACCACTGCATATTTTAGCCAATGCCTTCCATGTCACAATCTAAAGCAGCAAATAGTGGTTGGGATACAGGTCTCATGGTCCCTGTGGCTACTTGGGATCCTGCTGCAAAAATGCCTAGACTTTATTCTAAAAACTCAGGATTTATAACAATAAAGTTTTAAGAATATAGTGGGACTTATTTCATTTTTCTGTTTAAATGGCCAAAATATTTACACTCAGGATTAAGAGTATGCTTTTCATGCATAATTGTTCCTTTTCCATATTTTTTGTACTAAATAATGGAATGAATGCATCCGAATGGTAAATGATTTGAACGGGACAAGACAGTATAAAGTGAAAAGTAGAATATCCTTGTCTTGCTGTTCTGTGTCCTTGTCCCCGGTCTTAGTTCCCGGAGGGTACTATGGTGGGTAGATTCATCGTCTTTCAGTGCCTCTGGAGGTTCCCTTTGTATGTTGAAATAATGTTCTTATGCTTCTATTTCTTGATTTTCCAATTTTAAACATTATATGTTGACTTTCCTATGAAAGATGATCAATGTAGTGTACTTATGTAATTCTTCACCTTGTTTTCTCCATCTATTTACTGATGTTAGTGTACATTATTTATAACATTTATATTCTGTCCTGCAGTTCTGCACTTATAACTTAATCTTTTATATTCTATCTATATATGGCTGGTTCTAAAACAAGAAAAATAATTAACATTTTAATACTACAATTATATGACTATTATTTACTCCAGAACTAAGCAGAACAATTAGATACAGGTGGATGAAAATATGATTTAGCAAATTAAATTTTTGCTATTTGCTATAAAGTCTTCCAAGTTTGTCAGCCTAAGAAATTTCTTTTGTTTTCTGTCTCATTTCCTTTCCTATTTCTGTGTCAAAGTTGCTCTTGTTCCAAATAGTCTATACAATTTCTTTGTCAGATGTTTTGTGTTTGTTTTTTACTTTTGCTGGTATACACTTGTGAATATTTTTTTCAAATATGGAACATGGGTTTTAAAATTTGTGATATCCCACATCAGAGACACTCAAAAATCCTCACACTTGGTTAATGATTTGGCTGTATATATAAATTTCTAGATTTAAGAGAACTTTCCACTCTGGACTCTGCTCCTTATTTTGCAGCCTTACTTTATTAGCCATTTTCTTTTTCTTTTTGGAAGTTTCTCAGACCTTTAGTTTACCCTACCCTGAAACGTCTTTTCTTTTCTAAGTTTGTTTATTTATTTTGAGAGAGAGACCAACCAGAGGAGAGGCAGAGAGAGAATCCCAAGCAGGCTTCACACTGACAGAGCAGAGCCTGATGTGGGGCTCAAACTCATGAACTGTGAGTTCATGACCTGGGCAGAAATGAAGAGTTGGGTGTTTAACCAATTGAGTCACCCAGGCACCCCAGTACCTTGAAATTTTAATAGGAGATGGTTGTGTGAATCTTAGAACCATGGTTTTTTCAGCTAAGGCAAATTCCTTCTTATTATTATCTTTATTATTTATTTTATCATCTTATTTTACTATTTATAATTTTAATATTTATTATGATTATATATCATATATATATCTTATACACTATTGTTTCTGTTTTGTGACTTTGGAACTTATCAAATGAATATTGAATTCTGAAAATGTATCACCATAGTCATTTTTTCTCTCATATTTTCCAGTATTTGTCTTTTTGTTCTCCATTCTGGAGAATTTCCTCAACTCTGTTTTGTGTATCTCTAATCCTGTCTTTTACCACTTTGGTATTATCATTTAGTCCATCCATTACTTCAATCTTTCTCTCTTGGATTGATCCTTTTTCATGACAGTTCATCCTTGTCCTCGTGTTAAGGATGAGATATCTTCTTTTTGTTTGTTTGTTTGTTTGTTTGTTTGTTTTTACATTTATTTTTATTTTTGAGAGACAGAGAGAAATGCCTGGGGGAGGGGCAGAGAGAGAGGGAGACACAGAATCTGAAGCAGGCTCCAGACTCTGAGCTGTCAGCACAGAGCCTGATGTGGGACTCGAACTCATGAACTGTGAGATCATGACCTGAGCCAAAGTTCGGATACCTAACTGACTGAGCCTCCCAGGTGCTCCAGGATGTGATATCTTCTTGAATATTTTTTAAAATGTTGTTTTTAAAGTCAGATTCCTTCATTGTTTCTCGGATTAGTTGTTCTTTTTGTTCCTCTTGGTCTTTATTCTTTTCTTTTGGATTTTGTTGGGTATCAAATGCTCTTCTGTTTTTCATTCATTTCCATGAGTGGCAAGGTGTATTGGTGAGGACAGGTAGCTGGTGTCTGTGACTCTGACTCCAGAGGCTTCTCTCTCTCTCTCTCCCTCTTCTTTTTTAATATTTATTATTTATTTTTGAGACAGAGAGACAGAGCATGAGCTGAAGAGAGGCAGAGAGAGAGGGAGACACAGAATCTGAAGCAGCCTCCAGGCTCTGAGCTGTCAGCACAGAGCCCCATATGGGACTTGAACGCACGAACCATAAGATCAGGACCTGAGCCGAAGTCAGACGCTCAATCAACTGAACCACCCAGGTGCCCCCAGAAGCTTCTCTTCTGAAGAGAACTGCTTGAAGAGTCTGCATAGCTGGGGACACACATCCTACAATAGATTTCCTGGCAGGGCACCTGAGCAGGGCAACTTGACTCTGAGAATACAGCGCTTTATTCTTTTTTCACTTCTTTCCTGTTTCACTGCCTTTCCTTACTCATTATTGTTCCCTTCTGTATCTTTCCTAGACCTGCCTCAAACTTGGCTTCTGTCTTAGGTCTCAGCACCCTTGCCAAATACCCTTACTTCCTCGTTAGGCAGATCACGCACTTTCCTTAGAGTTTATTTCTTGGGCTCCACGAGTTCAGTGCTGAGGGCAAAATCCTATCTTGGTTTCATTTTGTCACTAATGAATTCATCCTGTCATGCAGTTTCTTCCCCGTCATTTCAAGGGGATATGGAGAAAAAGACTCAACAGATGAGTGAACACACCAGCCATTTCACTGCCTGAGGCCTCCATGTCCTTACTCTAATATTGGTTCCAATGAAATCAAAGCTAACCAAAAAAAATAGGCGATTATTTCATTTGAAATGAAATCACCTACTAAAATGAAGACAATACAAGATATTAATGGTTTTTTAAAACTTTATAAAAACACATTTTAGCTCCTGACAACACAGATCTGGATGTCAGGACCATGCTCTCTGATAGGCAGGCTATTTGGAAGGAAAATTGCATATTTAGGGACAGAGAAGGAGGCTACCTGGGAAACTCCAGCAGGGCCTCTCCCGAAGCTTCCATCCCTTTGCTGTTTACTCTCCAACAAAAACTTCCTACTGTTCTTTCACAGAGTCCTGATTTTAGCCCTTAGGTTGCCATTCTTTGTACCGTCATGGGTAGGGCAACTCTAAGTGATTGTTCTTACATTTTTACTTTCTCACTATGGGATCAACCAAACTTTCCCATAGAGCCACAATTCAGAGAAATAAATTTTATATTGTTGAGGAAACTTAAGGAGGCTATGCATTCAGGGTTCACACACCTTTTAAAGATGGAAATGAATAGAATCAGAAGACATATACCTGAAAATCACATGGAGAAAATCTATCACCTGTAATTTACTTGTTGTCATATGGGGACCACAGGTCTCCTTTCCTATGTTTTATGCATTCAATCAGTAAATATTGCTTGAGTGCCTACTCTGTGCCAGGTGCTGCTTTAAGGACTGAGGGCACAGTGGTGAAGAAGACAGACAACGTCTCAGATCTCAAAGAACTTACTTCAGAGTAGAGAAACTGACAATAAGAAATTTACAATGTAAGATAAGAAGATGCTAAATGCTATGAAGAAAACTATAGCAGAATGAATGGGCAGAGTACTGACACATTGGTAAGCAACAGTCTTTCTGAAGAGTGCCATTGAAGATATACCTTAAAGGGGTGCCTGGGTGGCCTAAAATCAAGGATCCAGCTCTTGATTTTAGGTCAGGTCATGATCTCATGGTCTTGAGATCAAGCCCCGTGTCAGTCTCCATACCGAGTGTGGAGCCTGCTTGGGATTCTTTCTCTCCATCTTCCTCTGTCCTTCCTCCACTCTCTTTCTCTTTCAAACAAACAAACAAACAAACAAACACCCAAACAAAAGAAGTACCTAAAAGCCACAGTTCCCACATTGTGTTTTAAAGTGCCATGGAGTGCTTCAGTGAACTCACAGGACACTTTATCAAAGTTTTGGGGGAAAATACTCAACATCTAGTAGTTACCACATGAGCTACTAGCTTGCATTAGTTCTCACAGTTCCAATATTAGATTATGCTCCATTTCTTCAGTGGTGACATTTATCTTTGCAAAGCTGAGTTTTAGGCTGTTGTCATGATAAAAAGCAAGTGTTGAGTAAAAATCAAGAAGACACAGGGCCCAATGTGATTCCAGGGTCTGAGGAGTTGTGTAGTGCACAAAGGTACACACATCCCACTAGTAAGTGTGGCAGGTGGAAAAAATGAACCCCCAAAGATATATTCCCTTGTTAATCCTGGAACCTGTGAATATTACCTCATTAGGCAAAAGAGTGAATATCACCTTATATGGCAAAAGATGTGATTAAGTTAAGGACAGGAGAGGGTGAATTTGTACTGGATTATTTGGATGGACCTTAAAAACAATTATAAGTATCCTTATAAGAGAGAAGCAGGAGGTTCAACCTAGAGATACAAAGATGAGAAGGTGATGTGAAGACAGGTAGAGATGGCAGTAATGTTGCTATAAGCCAAGGAATGCCAGGGACTGCCAGCTACCAGAAGATAGGAGAAGCATGGAGTACATTCTCCTACAGAGACTCTAGAAGAATATGGTCCTGAAGACACCTTGGTTTCAGACTTCTGGGTTCTGGAACCATGAGGAGTAAGTTTCTGTTGTCTTAAGTGGCCTAATATGTGGTAATTTGTGACCTTGAAAAATGCCCTAGGAAGAAGCCCTAGAAAACTAATGCAGTAATTAATTCTGGTTATTTATAAAAGAAATACAATTTATTTTCAATGTATGTGTATTATTGTTTTTCAAATGGCTACTAAATTGTTAGGACATAAATACTTATATCGTTTGGCCTGAACTCCTAATTACCTCAAACTGTTAGGTATTTCTTTTGTTTTATAATCCACGTGAAGCGATTACTGAGCAGTAAGGTTGTGTGAACCAAGAAAATTTTGGAAAATTTTCCTTCAAATGAGAAAGTAGACTATGAGATGTTCTGAGGGAAGTGTGTTTCAGGAAGAGGCGAGATCAAGGGCAGAGGCTCTGAGGCAGGAACAGATATGATGGGCAAAAGGCCAGTGTGCCAAGGTATAATGAGTAGGAGGTGGAGTTCGAGAGAGAAGCAGGGGTGAGATGATATGTGACCTCACAGACCAGAGTAAGGAATGCAATTATGTTGTAACTGTGCTGAGAAGCCATGGGAAAGTTTTGTTGTTCTTCTTGTTGTGTTTTGGAGAGACTGAGAGAGAGAGAGAGAGAACATGAACAGGGGAGGGGCAGAAAGAGAGGGAGAGAATCTTAAGGAGGCTCCATGCCCAGCCCGAGCTGGATGTGGGGCTTGATCTCACACTGTGAAATCATAACCTGAGCCGAAATCACTAGTGGGTGGCTTAACCAACTGAGTCATCTGGGCACCCCGCCATTGGACGGTTGAGTAGAGGAGTGATGTGTGGCAGGATTTACACTGTGAAATGACTATCTGGCTGTAGTGTAGAGAACTGACTGTAGAAATCTGACTTACAAAGAGTGGAAGACAAAAGACTCCAGGCTTCCTCAGAGGTCTGAGTAAATCTTTGCCCCATCTCTCCCATCCTTTTGTATTGGCTACTCCATGTTTACCATCAGTGCATAGACTATGTAGATGTAGAAGAAATTATGGAATTCACACAAAGAGTGGAGAACCTTATGTATTGTACATTTACATTTGGTATATCCTTTTCTAGGTGTCAAAGCCCTCTTCTAGAAGATTATGTTTTATTATTTTTTATTTACTTATTTTTATTTGAGAGAGAGCGAGTGGGAGCAGAGGAGAGGGGCAGAGCGGGTGTGTGTGTGGGAGAGAGAGAGAGAGAGAGAGAGAGAGAGAGAGAGAGAGAGAATATCTCAGGCAGGCTCCATGCTCAGCCTGGAGCTGAATGTGGGGCTCAATCCCACGACCCAAGGATTATGACTTAAGCCAAAATCAAGAGTTGGATGCTCAACTGACTGAGCCATGCAGATGCCCCTAGAAGTTTATTAATTGAAAACAAAGAATAAATAAAAAGAGTATTTAGTCAGGTTGCAAAGGCATGGAGCAGGCATAGGTGCTAGAAGGTACCCAATGGGGAGCAGAGCAGACTGGCTGAATAACTTTAGCAAGTGGCATATCAGCCTTCCCTACTAAACGGTCAGGTTCTCCTTGGCCACGGTGCCCAGTGTGGGAAAGCTTGGGGCCCACTATAACAGGGAACACTGTATCATTTGTTCCCTGTGCTTGGCATCTGCAGGGAAGTCCTGTGAGCAAAGGTACTTTGCTACTAAGGTAAAAGAACAAATAAAAGTAATAGATCCCCAGGGCCACAGCTGGAGCAGGGGTAGATTCCTCATGGCAATGAAAACAGCAGATGGAGAAATCCCAACAGCATCTTTGGCCCAGAAAACTACTAGTGTGGGCACTCCATTCCCAAAAGCTACTTAAATCAGTCACATGACTCAAAAACCTAACATGGGTGGTACAAAAGGAATGCCCATTATAGAGGCCAGCTCACTCTCAGTTCTAGTCCTACTGAACTCTGTTGGTCAGACCTACATGTTCAGTTGTGGACATCACATGAAACCTTGGTGAACTTTTGAAACATATCAAACCAAAATATGTTTTAATTAAATTCAAAAAAATTTAACGTTTATTCTTGAGAGAGAGAGAGACGGAGAGAGAGAGACAGAGCATTAGCAGGGGAGGGGCAGAGAGAGAGGGAGACACAGAACCCGAAGCAGGCTTCAGGCTCTAAGCTGTCAGCACAGAACCCGATGTGGGTCTCCAACCCACAAACCCTGAGATCATGACCTGAGCTGAAGTCCGATGCTTACCTAACTGAGCCACCCAGGTGTCCCTTTAATTAAGTTTTTAAAATGTTTATTTATTTTTGAGAGATAGACAGAGCATAAGGGGGGAGGGGCAGAGAGGGAGGGAGACAGAATCTGAAGCAGGTTCTGAGCTGTCAGTACAGAGCCTGATGCGGGGATCGAACCCACAGACTGTGATATCATGACCTGAGCTGAAGTCGGATGCTCAACAGATTGAACCACCAAGGCACTCCCAAAGTATTTTTTTTTAACATTTATTTGTTTTTGAGAAAGGGAGAGAGAGAAACAGAGCGCGAGCACAGGAAGGGCAGAGAGCAGGAGACACAGAATCTGAAGCAAAATCCAGGCTGTGAGCTGCCAGCACAAATCCTGACTTGGGGCTTGATCCCCCAACCAAGAGATCATGACCTGAGCTGAAGTCACGCACTTAACCTACTGATCCACCTAGGTGCCCCCAAACCAAAGTATTTTGATTCCTGCTACTTCTGAGCTCCTCGGTGACCCAGAGCTCCTTTACCCCAAATCACAGGTCACCACTCACCATTTCAGGGGAAAGAAAAATAACAGCCTAGAAAAATGGGAAAAAATATTTTTCAGTATCAGAACTCAAATTTGACTTTTCTTGAACCTATAGAGAGAAAATAATCTTGAAAGCCAATCTTTGTTGAGACACAAAAGGGATTTCAAACTTTCACATGTTTCTCTTCACATATCAAGTGTGGATTGCCCTCAGAGAAGGCATATTTTGGAATGGCGGAGGATAAGACATAACAAAATTCCTGCCAAGCTGTTTGACACAGTGCAGATCAGAAGAGCAGCACGGTGGAAGGAGGCATCTAGATGGAAGGATCTGGGCTAGTGGTCGTGGGCAACTGCATCCTGCACAGACTAAGCAATGCAACCAGAGATTCTTGCCTCTTCCAGTAGAGGAATGGAGATGGGCTGGGAAGCCAGCAGACCAGGCAAGGTCTGTGGTCAGGTGGCAGAGGGCACACTGCTGGGGCTTTGCAACTGAGGGAGGGCCATAGGAAGGACCAGGGTTTTCAGCAGTGGAGCTTACACAACATCTAGGAAGATGCTAGGAAGGATGGGGTACCCTATGCCAGCCAGAGGACCAGAAACCAGGTGGGAGAGGACATGTAGACAGGAGGACACTGATGACCCAGAGGTACCACAGAATGAAATCAGAAGCCTTTGTGCATCTCCACTGCCATTAGGATATAAAAGCTACCTCTGAACTTACAAACCCACGGAGGACAGAGGTAGGGATTCCTTTCTGAGGGGAGAAACACCCTTACCCGGAGAATTTAAACTTTGAGTTGATTGAATATTGACCTGAATGAGACATGGGTCTTTCTGCTATAACTCCATGTACCTGTGCCTGAAAAACCTCTCAATCTGTACAATTGCTCAGAAAGAATAGCAAGATTTGTAGGAAAAATAAGTTTAAGGGCAAACCACTCAAAACCAGAGCACTAACAAAACAATAGTGTGTATTTCAGGGAGAACGTGACTGCCCAGGCAGGCACGTGGACCAGTGGCTTCAGGCTGACTCAGGGAATCAAAATTCTGAGAAAAAATATTGCAAAGGTTTAACCTTGTTGTGGTGAGACAAGACAGGTGACCATGGAGTCCTGAGCAAGGGGGAGGTGTCCTGGGTATAGGTACTCATTCAAAACAAGCAAACAAAGACCCACAATTCTTTAGCAGATACCTGCTTTTAATTTTCTTAAAGTGCAGATTAAAAGGCTCCTGCTTACACAACCATTAAGCTGAGGGTGTTTTCCTTCCTTGCTGATGGTTACAATGCTAGTTCTGCTTCCCTTGCCCAGCAGAAATCATGTATGAATCAAAGCGATTTCTGCATTATACTGACATCATCTTATTAACTGATCATGGATAGTAATTGATGTTACAGAGATGTGTATTGTAGCAGAATTTTAAATTGGAAGAAATAGATTTATCTGGAAAGTTTAATTTTCCCCCCTATGATCAGGAACAGGGGCTCATGAGTACGATAAAATGAACTGCAGATAATACAAAGCTAAAAAAGAAAACACGTCAAAGTCAAGTCCTGTGAATTGTGATTCATCCACACACATATTCAAAAGGACACAGGTTAACTAACCAGAGGGCAATGTAAGAAAGCAACTGACATGATGAAGTGGCTGAGGCCTCCTTATCTGAGAAGCAGATGTCTGAGGTGTTTAGCCTTGGGAGAAGAGACTAAGCAGAGAGGTGACGACTGTCTTCAAATATTTTAAGGGTTATTGTTTTGGGGAATGAGTTATCTAGAATTATATTACCACGAAGCAGTAACTTTGTCTTTTTTTTTTTTTTTTAATTTACATCCAAGTTAGTTAACATATAGTGTAATAATGGTTTTAGGAGCAGAATTTAATGATTCATCACTAAATTCTAAATCATCACTAAATTCATACAACACCAAGTGCTCATCCCAGCAAGTGCCCTCCTTAATGCCCCTCCCCCATTTAGCCCTTCCCCCCCACTCCACACCCCTCCAGCAACCCTCAGTTTGTTCTCTGTATTTAAGAGTCTCTTATGGTTTGCCTGCCTATCTGTTTTTATCTTATTTCTGCTTCCCTTATCCGATGTTTGTCTGTTTTGTTTCTTAAATTCCACATAAGAGTGAAAGCATGTATTCATCTTTCTTTGACTTCCTTATTTCGCTTAGCATAATACACTGCAGTTGCATCCATGTTGTTGCAAATGGAAAGACTTCATTCTTTTTGATTTCTGAGTCGTATTCTGTCATACATGCATATATATATATATATGTATATATATATACACATATATACATATATGTATATATATATCACATCTTCTTTATCTCTTTGAGCAGTGACTTTGTCTTGAGATTTTTTTCCCCCCAGCAAAATCATGATGGAATCACACACGAGCCCCTCCCACAGACCTCCATTTTCTGTCTAAGGCATTTCCAGTTGAATCCCAGGACTCCATTACACATGGTTTGATTAACCACTGCCATAAAGGGCAGAGAAAGGATCAGCAGATAGAAATTTCCTTAAGACAGATTGTAACATTATTAAGAGAATACATTTATAATTGTGAGTCTCTCTCATTTTCTATCATATTCTAAACCAGCTGTACTCACACCTAAACTCACACTTGTATGAGAAAACGTTTGAATGCCTACCCTGTGTGAGACAATGTGAGCTGCACTTCCTCACCTCTGTGTTTTACTAACTTTTCCTCTAGTGTCCTGAAGATTCTTTCTGGTTTTTTGTTTTGTTTTCTTTTCCTGGGAGTCCCAAAGGAGGGCCTCACATCTTCCCATGTGGCTTGGGGTTTTTTAGTCATCTTATCCCAGCACTCTCTTCCACTAGCGGCTTGCCATGTCTGCTGGGCATCCCACTGCATCTGACACTGCTTCTGGACCCCACTGCTGGGTCCACCTGGCACCTCTCCTCCTAGTGGACGCTCTCGCTTCTTCTGTGAGAATCACTATGCAAAACCACTGCTTCTGCGGAGTCACTTCTCTTCCCAGATCAGCCTCTAACCCTGTGATTTCCAGACTCAACATCCTCTTGCTGGGCACCGCAGTCTCCTCCCAGATTCTTCCTGGTGCTAAAGCAGTTGCATTGTGAATGGGGGAAGAATAGTTGCTTTTGTGTTACATCTGGATGGAGGAACCTGGGTGACTTGTGCCCCAATGTTATAAAGAATATTCAGCAATAGAGGTGTTAACCACCCTTTCTTCAGAGAATTCATATAGAAAGCCAAAGTTGACAGAGACATCCAAAAAGTGCACATCAATGTGCACTCGGGATCACCCCTGTCTTCTAATGACCATGGCTTGTTTGCTGGGTCAGGACGCATTCTTGGCTCTTTTTCACATTGTTTTCTCTGAGAAGCCTTCTTGATTCTTTGTGCAAATACAGATTGGGAAGTCAGTCTGACCCCACAAGTCTGCCAGGTAGCCCCAGATATATGCATACGTCGTGTAAAGGCTCTACCACATAATTATAAAAGGAATACTTTTGCATTGTAGAGTTTTTGGAAAACACAAAAATATGCTTGCTCAGCATCCCTTCACACTTAATAATACAGAATGTATGGAAAGAAGGAGTCCCAAAGTGAGGTCATATGAGAGAGATAGATTTATTGTTACACACATAATTTGGCATTGTATTTTGGTGATTCTCTTTGTAACACTGACTGGATGGTTGTGTCGTTGTGCCTTTGCTCTGGATTTCCAGTGATGGAATGATTGCTGTGCATTCTGACAGTATGACAAAAATATCTAAATGTTGGTGCCAGGGTGTAGTTTGTGTGGGAAATGCATGTGGCTTAAATGTGGCAATCAGTGGGGGGTAGATTCCCAGCAACAAAATTTTAATTATACATGGACTACATCCTTCACATAAGTCAAAGAATCCTGTAACTTCAAAAGCTGCATTTGAAATGGATTTAAAAATCATTTAAGGTGCTTAGGTTGTATTCTGTTTACACAAAGTTTTTACTAAATAGTAATTACATGGGTTCCTACTCTTCCTGGATTTGGGAATTCCTGCCAGGTTATTAAGAACACCTTCCGTCACCAACTTTACTGTGGCCCCAGCAAAAAGAGTAGTTATTTTACACAGTGTTTCTTCAAACAACTTTGTAACACACTTCTAATACTTATTTAAATGATCAGTCTCTCCATTCTATGGTAAGAAAATATTCTTTGTCACATTTGATCTGACTGCCTGCTAAAGAAGGTCGGCCCTGGTAGCTGGTGGGGGTGATGATGCACGTTTGGCAGGGCTGAGAGGGGACACAATTGCCCTGCATTAGGAAGAGGGAGAGACTTAGAGGGAAAGAATCCAGGAAAGACAAAGGAGAGAAAGACCTAGAAGGAAACTGAAGTGGAGAGCCACATTTGGGAGGAAACCAAGTAACCTGGGGGTGAAAAGACTTACTGCAGAATTGTTGTTACTGTGGCTTTGTATTGAGTTTGCAGAGGGGTAAGGGGCTCTCACCTCACTCTGCTCGTCTTAGTTTGGGTTGCTGTAAACCAAGTCACATGGTGGAAAGACAGGGAGTTCTCTAGGAGTTCTCATTTATAAGGGCACTAATCTTATTCATGAGGACTCCACCCTCATGACCTAATCATCTCCAAAGGCCCTAGCTCTTCATACCATTACTTTGGGGTTAGGGTTTCAACGTAAGAATTTTGGGGGGACACAAACCTTCAGTCCATTGCACTATTCCTTTCCATGGGTAAGATGACTTCTTTTGTGCAACACCGAACATTGTATGGAACAAGACAGGGAAAACGAGAGGCTTTCAAGAGCCACCAGACTCACCTCCTGCTACCCACCCAGTCTCTGTTCTTTTGCGTGGTTTTGCCTCTTGGCTTTCCCCTCCACCCCCTCAAGCTCTGCCTTGCCCTACTGTGTAATCTAAGCTCCATCCATATCAAACTACTAAACTTGCCACATTTTCTTCAACACTTTTTCTTCACACTTGTTGCTAGAGTATTTTCTCCCCAGCCTCCTCTTTATGCCTTGTTAATTCCTATTCACACTTTGTGTCTCTATTCAGATGCCACTGCTTCTAGAAGCATATGCTGACCACCCCCCATCCCCAAACCCTAACTTAGGTAAGTGCTCCTCTACCATCTACTACATTCTCTTGTTACTGCTGCTTTCACTGGTGTTTCCTCCACTAGACTCTACGTTCTTTGATGGTTGGAATAAACCTTTATTGGGACCTTTATTGTCCCAAAGCCTAATAGAGTGCCTAAGAAGTACTCAATAAACATCCAATGGGTGGGAAAATAGAGGGATTAATGAACGGAGTAACAATGGATAAATGGTGGTGTTAATTTTCTCTCCAGGCTTACTACTCTTGTCTGTATCAAGAAAGGTCCAGTCAGAAAGGAAACAATGAAAAACATAAAGTCTGGGGCACGTGGGTGGCTCAGTCAGTTAAGCATCCGGCTTCAGCTCAGGTCATGATCTCGCAGTTCATGAGTTCGAGCCCAGCGTCGGGCTCTGTGCTGACAGCTCAGAGCCTGGAGGCTGCTTCAGATTCTGTGTCTCCTCCTCTCTCTCTGCCCCTACCCTGCTCAAGCTCTGTCTTTATCTCTCAAGAATAAATAAACTTAAAAAAAAAAAAACCATTAAGCCTAACAAACTAGACATTTGAAACAAAGGTAGATGTAGTTAATTATACAACATTGGAAGGGATACTGAGGTAACCTTGGTGTTACTAACTGCAGGAATCAGCTATCTATAGGACTAGGGGACTAGAAGAAAGAGGTAGGTGTCCAGAACCTGTGGTACCCCCACTGTTGGGAGTCAGAATTCTGAGGAGGAGTAGAGTTCAGTGAGGACTGAACTTCTGAAGACAGGGTGTGGCACCATGGTGCTTGGACTTCTGAGGAGAAGGCATCATCTGGTGGGTGTAGACTGTGGAAATGGTCCAAGCCCAGTGGGAGAGGGAGCATATCACTGTTGATACTGGCACTAATAGGAATCATGGACCTTACTACTGCAGGTACCTCTGGAGGGGCACAGAAAGGCTGGAGTGAACCATCTGTGGTGCTGGAGCATTGCTAATAGGACCTGAAGGGAGGAATGCTTTTTTCTGTCTTCTTGCCACCTTCCAATCCTTTGATGCCTCCCATTAGCACAACGTAATCAAATGCCAACTGGCAAGCTAGTATGAGGAACAGGGGTACAAATCTAGGCCCAGAGTTATAGAGCATAGCAGGGTCTGGGGCTCAGAGAAAATAGGTAAATAACAAGTAAAGTCAATGCCTTCGGCTAATCAGCATCCATACCTATCCTTCTAATGACTTGGAATTCTGTGCATCTGCCCAATAAGATGAAGTTATCCTTCATACAGATGAAGCCTGTATGATGCTCTTCCTAAAAGGAAAGATCTCCCACAGCAATCATATCCATATCTATCTGAATATTCTGTAACACAAAGACAAAGTCATAGATTTAGCGAACAGCAGTGGTACTCAAGTAAAATAGTAGGAGAAAGGAAGAGGAAGGAGAAAACTGACTTAACATTAGAATACACATTATAGACAAGGTAGAGAATATTCATAACAGATACTTTTCTCTAATTGGTCAAGAGGCCATGGTTGATATTTATAACTTACTTTTCCACTAGCTATTTGATTTTTCCTTCATCTTAAAATAGCCACTCAGGTGACAAAACTTCTTTACTGGAAGCACAACTCAAGCCTGCATTCCAAGTAGAGTCTGAAGCCCCAGAGTCTTGCTTTTATTGGGATGTAGTTTTCCACAAATTTTATACATGGAAGTATGTGAGGCACCTGTAGAAGACTATAATTTCCAAACACAGTTCTTCCTGCCCCTGTGAGGAGTAATTTTCCCAAACATTCTATAAAACTCTTTTTGAGCCTTTTGGCTCATTAGCACAAGAAACCCCAAATGGTTGGATAAGCCTAAATAGGATAATTTCTCCTTGGGAACTAAGATCCCAAAACCAGCAAAGCTCAAAGTTGTAGAGATAGGAAACAAAAATTATCTCAGTAGTTAATTAGGTGTAGCTGTAGGTGAGTCCGCTCCCAAATTTTACGCCTTGATTCTGGCTACGGAATAAATTGCACCACGTATTGGTCACTGGTTCAGAGCATATATTTCAACTATAGGATAGAATACCTATCTTTCAGGGTTTTCTTATTTAAGGACATTCCACCATTTGATCGTAACAATTATTTGTGGGTGATGTGATATGTAAATAAGAGGAGTATATTCATGGGCCTGGGCCCATTGTCATGCTACTTTGTCATGAAATAAGTTCCTTGGTTAGAAGCAATGTGGCGTGGGATACCATGATGGTGGATAAGGCATTGTTATGTAAGTCCAAGGTTAATGGTATGGGGAAAACATTGCAGTTAGAAAAGTCCATGCTCTAATAGGTTTGTATTCCAATGAGCAGAAGTGGTTGACCCTATGAGGAAGAGTTGCAATATAAGTAATCTGCTACTAGGTGGTGCTCTGACTTCCCTGCAAATGATAGCATATCAGTGGACTCAGTATTTGTCTCTGCTATCAGCAGGTTGGACACTCAGCAGTAGCAATTGCCAGTTCTGGTTCGGAAAGCGGCACTGCACATTGATAAGCTCTTCAACAGCCTCCATCCCTGCTGCTAAGGAAATGCCCTGAAATGGCTGGGGAGAGGCTACTTGCCACAAAACATGTCACCTTGAATATCTGGATATTGAGAGCCTCTTCTGTGGTGGATGTCCTTTGGTGATCCCATGAGACACTCACTTCCTGAAGACACTGAAAAATCAAGTAGAGAATGGAACACCAGAATTCTAGAAAAATTCAATGGGAGTTGCCTCTGTAGCCTGGTGCTATCGGGAGGATATTGCCATTATGATGGAGATGCTATTATGAAGGGATCCTACAGAGGCAGAGGTCAAGCACCAATA
Organism: Herpailurus yagouaroundi; assembly: GCF_014898765.1. Taxonomy (NCBI): domain Eukaryota; kingdom Metazoa; phylum Chordata; class Mammalia; order Carnivora; family Felidae; genus Herpailurus; species Herpailurus yagouaroundi. The sequence goes on from NW_024412407.1 coordinate 12,479,941, forward strand.
TTTATTTCCAGAAAGAAGGCATCAACAGAGTAGGAGTAAATAGCAATAGGGATATAATGGCAGTCAGAATAGTTGTGCCTAAAAGGATCTTCAATGGTGGTTAATTCAAAATATGTCCATAGGGGCGCCTGGGTGGCGCAGTCGGTTAAGCATCCGACTTCAGCCAGGTCACGATCTCGCGGTCCGTGAGTTCGAGCCCCGCGTCGGGCTCTGGGCTGATGGCTCAGAGCCTGGAGCCTGTTTCCAATTCTGTGTCTCCCTCTCTCTCTCTGCCCCTCCCCCGTTCATGCTCTGTCTCTCTCTGTCCCAAAAATAAATAAAAATGTTAAAAAAAAAATATATGTCCATAGGCATGAAAGAAATGGGCAGCTTACTAGAGCATCACTTGATGTTTATAACAGGAAAGAATCCTAGTCTAGTAGGTAGAAATCTGACGTGAGTTGTCACAATACAGAATCATGACTTGCCTTGTTCTGTGCTCTAAGCTTGTCCACAGACACTGAATTTTTTTTTTTCTATTTTGTTCTTTGTTCCATCTTCAGTATATTTAAATGAGTGAACGCATGAATAAATATATTGGTATAAATGGCTAATAGAAAAAATGGGAAGGAAGGGCTGATAGGATTTGTTGGCTCAATTAGAAGAATGGGTTAAAGACTCAAGTGGAAGCCTTAGATGCTTAAGAAAATGGTGATAGCATTAACATAAATAGAATATTTGGGGCAAAGCAACTTATTAGAGATGGCAGGGAGTACAAATATGACGAATTCAGCTTTTAAAGCTGAATCTGAGAATTGTTGCAGATCTTTTTCAAAGCTGCCAGAGGTCATCCAGCATCATCTTTTTAAATTTATTATCTGGATAAATAAGCCAACCATTTGGGTGGGAATCTTGGCTCTGTCATGATACATGCAATAAAGATGGTCTGTGTGATATGTGATATGTTAGTCTCAGGCCGACACTCCCACCCCCAGATCCCTACCCCTGCATCATACTCATTACCTTCTGGGCCTGTGCAGGTGGCTGAGCAGAGCAGTCGAATAGAAATGTTTACACAGAGAACTCTTCATTACCTCTGACAGACGTATTTTAGCCTCACAGCTTCCAACCCCAGTTCCTGGAAGGCTGCCCAGCATTGTTGCCAGATATCATTGCCATGGAAACCACACACTATCCCACTAGGGTGAGACACACACAAAAGCAAAAGCAGTGTTAATAACAGACTTTTTTTTTTTTTTTTTTTTTTTTTTTTAGGCTCCGGTACCTCTGATTTCACACCTGACAGGACCAAACATACGTCCCTCTTGGGGACACAGGGAAAAGCAAACCAGTAGAGTTGGGGTTATTAGTGGCTTTCAGGAACAGAATAACCTGGGCAAATCCCATCCGAGGAGCAGGGTCACAAATTACTCTCCAAAGCATAATAATGTTTTTTTCTTATTTTCCTCTGAATATAGAGCTACCATGACTGGTACTTCTTTTAGAAAAGAATGATATCTTTTAGGTTTTTGACATTGTAAAGATAACTTCCATGCAAATGGCTTTTCTATTCCAGGAATTAACTCCACCATACCAAAATTACCTTTGGTCTTTATACTGAGGATGGAGGAGGGCACTAGTCGTGAGAATTACCTAGCACAAGGGATTTGTGTTTCTCACCTTGAAGCCAATAGAAATATTAGTGTTGCATCAGCTTCTTGAGCTGGGCAGTCGTGATAGAGGGTGAGTACCAATGTTACCATTCACAGATCTGTGTCCTAGAGAGCTGTGTATGTGACTCGATGTAAATTGTACCTCTATAAAATATTGTTGGTGTAAAAAGTGAAAAACTGGGGCATCTGGGCGTCTCAGTTGGTTAAGTGTTCAACTCTTGGTTTTGGCTCAGAACATGATTTCATGGTTGGGAGACTGAGCCCCTTGTGGGGCTCTCTGCTGAGTGTGGAGCCTGCTTGGGACTGTCTCTCTCTCCCTCTCTCTCTGCCTCTCCCTGTTATCTCTCTCTCTCTCTCTCTCTCTCTCTCAAAATAAACACAAAAAAGTGAAAAACTAGGTAATATAAAATATTCAGAGCATTTTTGTCTAATTTGCTATTTTTTTGAGGGAAAGGTAGATTTGAGGTGTGGCTTCCTAGAACCATACAACTTTATTTTGAAACTTTAGTTACATCATTTCCTAAAAATGATTTTCTAAGAATTACTAAGGATCTTCATTTTGCTAAGGACTTAGGGAGTTGTACGGCTACTTACTGAGCAGTTACTCTGGGATAGGTTATGTATGTATGTATGTATGTATTTCTGGGATGGGGCTTAAATGTTTTTCCTTTTGCCTACCCATCCCCTCTGATTTTTGTGTGCCCTATCACATACCCCTCTTGTCCCACCAGCCAGGGGGATAATGCTCCACTGGTCACATCCTAGATTCCTATCTGAACATGGCACATATACATATCTTCCCAGCATGGTGGTTCTCTCCTGGCACTTGGAAAGAAGCTATGATGAGTCTACACTGAAGTTCTAAATGAAATTCCAATGCTGGTCGGTAATATCAGTCATTCTCTTGCTCATTACCAGTTTCTACCTTCTCCAGCAGCCATCCTTGTTTTTATTGACAGGTGGAACTTCTCTGAGTGAAGGCACCTTTCCATGGTGCCATTTTACGTTTTATTTTGTTCCTGTCTGAATCTCTGTTACCTGCTAAAGAGATAGCACTGAAATACGTGATAAGTGTTGATTAGTTATTTTTATTATCCCCAATTGTTTTTCTTCTTCCTCTTCCACTTTCTCCTCCTTGATATTCATTCTATATTCTTGTCTTGACTACAACCTTAATGTACATGTTTCTTGAAATCTGTAAAACTGAAGATCAATTTTTCATCCTTTCAAGAGCCAAGATACAAGACATGAGAAAGAATTTTGCCATTTAAAGAAGAAAAAGAGAGGATTCTTGGGAGAAGAAACAATATGGATAAGGGTCCTGAAGTGAGATGTAGCCTAATCCATTCTAGAAACTGAAAGAAGAATATTGTGACTAGAGCTCAGTGAATATGTTAAGAATGGTTTTGAGAGGTAGTCAGAGAGAAATGTGGGGACAGGATCATGCAGTAGGAATAGGAATCCATTGAAGAAGGACTTGTGTGATTTTGTTTTTATCCTAAGAAGATCATTCTGGTAGGCAAGTGGGGAGTGGGATGAGTAAGAGAAGAAGTAAAAGAAGCAGATAAGTAGATGTTGTCACACAGGACACAGATAAAGAAACTCCACTCATAGTGGAGGTGAGCAGAGAGTACAGACATTACATATACTTGGAACTATAAACTGGCAGGGTATTGATCAGAGTGAAGGTGAAGCATTGAAAAAAAATAATGTCTTATAGGTTTCTGGCTTGTGAATTGAATGAGCAATGGTACCATTTATTGAGAATGGGAAGACTCAGGTGGGAAAAGAACACTTGTGGGTTATTTTAGAAATCTATGAGATATCCAAGGGAAGGTATCAACTAGGCAATAAAAAAGGCAATTCTAGAGTTGAAAGAAATGGTCTAAACTAGAAATGAAGTATGAGATTCATTAGCACACAGATGGTGTATACACTGATGGAAACTGATCGAGTCACCTAATGTTTCAGCCTACAGAGACATTTTCATTCATTCTAGCAACATGGAGATCTCTGATGGCCTTGACAAGAGCAGTTTCAGTGGAGAACTCAGATAGGGGATGATATGTGGTCAGATATGGAGTACATGGGAGATGAAGTCAAGACAGCCTCTGTAGGCAGTTTCTTCTAGAAATGTAAAGAAGAGGAATGGGTTAGTAGCCGGCAATGGATGTGGGAATATGTGTATGTGTACATGTGTGTGTATATGTGTGTGTGTATATATATATATATATACATATGTATGTGTTACATAATTTTAAAAAATGAGAGAGACTCAAGAATATATATACTAATTCAAAATGTATGTGTTACATAATTTTAAAAAATGAGAGAGACTCAAGAATATATATACGAATTCAAATTAGAGAAAGGGAATAGCTAGGGATAACTAAAGGAATCAACTCCTTGAGAAGGAAAAAGAGAGTGGATATAATTACCCTTCCCCATGGTACCAAGAGAAAAGAAAATGACTACATGTGTGACTAAATTGGTAGGTCTGGGAGATTTCAGATATCATGGTTTGTATTTTCTTAGAGTATAAAGCAAGGTCATCAGCTATGAGTAGATGTTGGATTGGGGTATGATAGAACTGGAGAGAGTGGAAGAGGTATGGAATATTGTGTAGCAGAAGGCAGTGTGAGTCAACTAAAGACACGTGGTAGGCTTTTTTTGGCAGTACTGATTAGTCAACTACCTTGTGTGTGTTTTTTCCATCCACATCCAGCTTTTTGGGTGCAGGCACAGAAAAGGTGGGTTGGAGGGTTTATTCAGGAGTAGGATGAGGCAGATGGCTACAAAGGAGGGGGTGGAGCAAGAAAGCTGAGGTTCTTTGCAAGGTGGGGATTGTAATGATGGATAAAAGAATCTAGGCCTAACAAGTAGGGATATAAAACTAGGACTAGATAATGGATAGTGAAAAGGTGGTGGATTCACCTTGACATCTCTAGCATCCTGGAGGATTATGGAGACAAAGGTACTGAGTAGTGAACGGAAAGGTTAGGATCATGCTTGAGGACGTATTTGAAATAAAAAGTACAGATGGGTGCAGTGTTTGGAAGTTATAAGGTCCAGAATGTGACCATGGGATTGAGTGACGGAAGGGTGGAGGTAAGGAGCTCAAGGAAATGAAAATCTTGGGTGTTGGATCATTCATCTCAGGGATTCTAAATTCATCAAGAATGAGGAAAGGAATTATAGAGAAGATTTTGGGGGCCCAAGAAGAAAATTTAAGCCTTGGGAAAATACTAACATGTAGGTTATTGATGGCAATGAAGAAGGGAAGAGGGTATAGTATTAAAGGTCCATTCTGCAAAGATCAGGAATTTTATTCAGGAAGGAGGGGAAAGAAAGGTCTGAAGTGGCAATGGAAGACACATGAGGAATTGCAGCAAAAGAAAAAAAAAAACCTACCTTAAAATGAAGTCAGCCATGCTTCACTAAGGGGCATTTCAAGAAGATATCAAGGATGTAGCCAAGTGCACTGATCTCAGAGGGCACTGTGGAATGTTTGGATGAATCCCAGAGGAGGTGGATTCTGGAACATTGACTACCCTAGACTTGGAGTTGGCGGCAGCCTCCTAGGCTTGTCACTAGATGTTTGCTAGGGTCAGAAAGAAGGATCTGCATTTTCATGATGTTCCCTTATGCTTTCACACCTTCATTCTGCAACTTTCATGGCATGTGAAACTGCTGAAATTAGGATTCTTTTGGTCCTTCAAAACTTCATCTGTGTGCTTATAGAGTCTTCCCCAATTTCTCTTGAGGACTATGGTCCTTTTCCTGCAGGCTGCCTCTGTTCCCCAGCCCATGGCCTTATCCTGGCTTCAGTATCCTATGTGATGGCCTATTTAACAACTGAATGTCTCAGTTGCTTAAAATAATTTCTTTAAAAATTTTCACCACTATCTCACATTAATGGATTAGTTTCATCTTAAGTAGCTATCCCCTGGGCCTTGTCACATATAAAACTGCTCAATATTTGAAATCCTCAGTCTGGAAATCCCTTTCTGCTTTCTCTTCCTCACTGCAACCAGTTCTTTAGCCTGATCTGACATGAGTCCTTGCTATTCCCGAAGTCTCTCTTCCCTCCAGCCCGTGCCCGTTTGGATCCTTGAGAAGTCACCTACAGGACACGCTCACTGATGTCCCCAGTTCCAATGACTCTTCAACTTTCAGAAGCACCTACTTTTCTCATCCTACACTCAGGGTAAACTTCCCAGTTTTTGGTTGTTCTGTTACTTAGTCACCTTTGTTAGAGAAAATCACATAACAGTGACTTTGAATCACAAACATACGGTTTCCAAACTCAGGTGGTTCTATCACACGTTCCTCCTCTCCATTCTCTCTGTCCCTTCCCTTGTTCCTTCCTTGTTCCATCTTGGCTGCATTTTTATAATCTCCTCACTGTTTTCCTTTAATCTGCAATCTCTATTTCTGATATTATCTTTTTTCTAGACTTATTTTTACAAAATACAAATTGGATCACTTCCTTTCTTATCCCTGAGAGCAGCCTAAGATCTAAAATATTAAGCAGAAACTTCTTAGCATTTCACTCAGGAGTCAGGACCCTTCATGATTTGGCCCCAACCGACCTGTCCGGTTATACTTCTCCATGCTTCCAGCACCCCCTTGCCTCTTTTCCCACCCTCCACACAACACTAAGCCAGAGTCCAGCTTTCCCCTTACATACCGTACTCACCATCATGCTTTCCCTCCTCCCTGGAGTGAAAGCTTCTTTCTTCTTATCTGTACACCTCTGTTTTCTAAGCTACCACTTAAATGCTGCCTCACCTGAGAAGGCTCCTCAGTACATCTGTGTTTCCAGGTAAAAGCATAGCTCCTTTCTTTGTGTGCACATGTACCTCCATAGTCAGCTAGGACTGTGGTCACTGCACTTGTTAGGTTTATGCACGTGTCTCATCTGCTCTGCTGCTCTGCTGCGAGCTTCTTGAGCTTAGAGACAATCTATTTGTTACCTTTCTATTCCTGAGGGCTTATAAATGTGGTTGGTATATGGGAGCTACTTGATAAATATTGATTGACTGAGTGATGAATATGTGTATAACACTTTTTGGCTATGGGCAAAGGCAGCAGAACTTAAGAACGTGGCTCCTGACTTCAAAATACAAAGATAACAGAAAGTCTAGATCCATTTATAAAATACCTAAGGGTATTTTATTTATAAGGGTTTACGCTCCAAGCCTTCAGAACTGTCTCCAGCTGGCTTTTCTGGCCTTACCCAAACTCTTCCACAGCCAGATGGGTTGACTAATTTGGACCTTCCTGTGCCCCATGACTAGTTATATTACCGCTCACCTAGAATTGCTCTTCCTGTTCTCTCCACATCCCCACATCCTAGAGACTAGTCATCTTTCAAAGCCTAGCCGCAGTGCACCTCCCCTGTGAGGTTTCCCTGGAAACTAAGCTGTGGGTGATGTCCTTCCTTCCAAATTACTGGAGACCACTCCTTCTGCCTGGCATGCGACCCCCTCCCCCTTGCCTCAGTCGTCACATCTTTTAGATCTTTGCCCCTTGAAATGAACTTCTTGAGACTTTGCAACTCCGTTTGCATCCTAACACCCTCCTGTCTTCCTTTTCTGCTTTCTTTGTCTCAAGAGCCCTTATCACTACCTGACATTGGAATATTTACAGTTTTATTTTTTGATTGATCAATCATCTTTCTATTGCCACAAAACTGTAAGTTCATTGAAATCAGGTTGTTTGTTTGTTTGTTTGTTTTTCTATTTCATTTACTGCTTCCTAGGGCCTGGCAGTGTCCGCTTCATACACCTACCTTCAACAGTAGGTGCTTCATAAATAAAGAGAAAGAATAAATAAATTAGTGTTTATAATTTGGAATTTAATATAAATCACTCTGTATTTTTCATGAATGTGCACATTGCCTCCCATTAAGAACATGCGTACATATTATCTATTATCAAGAATGTAAACTTCTCTAAGGCAGGGAATTATTTCTATGTTGTCCTTTAAATTTTTAGTATAGTACCTTGCATATTGAAGGAATTCCAGAGTGTACGCTTCACCAGGCTGGAGATCTTTCTTTTTTGCCACTGATGTATGTATACTAAGCACCTAGAACAATGCTTGGCATACAGTAGGCCCTCAAGACTACTTGCTAAATGACTATGCCTGAGTAATTTACTGATATTGTTTTTTTTAAGTGTTTATTTATTTTGAGAGAGAGATGTGAACATGTGTGTGTGAGTGGGGGAGGGGCAGAGAGAGAATCTCAAGCAGGCTCCATGCTGTCAGAGCAGAGCCCAATGTGGGGCTCAATCTCATGAACCATGAGATCATGACCTGAGCCAAAATTGAGTCGGACACTCAACCAACTGAGCCACCCAAGCACCCCTGAACTCATGTTTTTAATGTACATACAAACAGATAAATACCTAAATATAGACATGTGTGTGGGAATGGATTAGAATACATACATGTATTTCCTAGCTCTGTTGGCTGAGTGGATCAAGAAACACTGACGACTGACTCAAGACCTTGGTTCTCCAATTAAAGGGGCCAGGAATCCTTTGAGTGGTGGTTGATTCCAAGGCAAATGCAGGTAAAATATGAACTTAGCCTGGGATGTCTTGTGGTGCCAGAAAGTAAGGAAATGCTTAAAAAAAGATGGGGATGGTGGTGCTTATTAAAAGAACACAGGAGCCAACCTGAAAGAGCTCCTAATGACCAAAACTGCAACACTTTTAGCAACAAAATGAATGATCATAATAAGAGGTCCTAATCCATAGGGTGAAATAAATAAAGAGCCATGAGCCCATGAATCATTATTTATAATGAATGGAATAACCAATCTCATGGTACAACTCTTCACTTTTTCCATTTCAAGCAATAGTCTTTTACCTCCATGATCTACTTAATCATTTATTTAATATTTATAATGACATATTTATCATTTTCTGTTTTATTTGTGTATTCCCCATGGAGCCCAATGGGAGGTGCTCAGTAATTATTACCGAACAAGAAAAGGATTTCTAAGCTTGGACTTGTGTAGGAAATAGTAGGAAGCTTAACTGCTTAAAATCTCACCAGGTATTTTCATATCTTTCTCCTGGCTGTACCCGCCCCCCCACCGACATCTCTTTGGCTGGGGGACTTCTCTTCTTTCAGCCAGGAGCCGTGGCCTCTTTATAAAACTTCAGAAGGTCAAGTGTATTTCTGATGAATCGTAGCTGGGCTAAGAAGAGTAAAGGTAAACCATGAAATATCATTGACCTTTCAGTGGATGACCCATGAAACTGTTTCATTTGGAGTGGATGACGCTTCCTCTGTCGATGTTACTGATGCAAACTATGTCTGCCAAATGTCGTACTGTCTCATTTGAAAATCTTACCTTTGATTTTAAAACACAGCCTGAGGGATTTGTTTAGACTCCTTTGCCCTCCCATGGATTATCTGACTGCAGTGGGCTGCCTCACGCCACGAAGCCTGGCTTGGACTCCACGGGGTAGAGCTGCTCTCTCTCTGCGAACCACACAGGCATTGATATAAAAGCCCTCAAAATAGTGTCTTCCAAGGGCTCTTGTCTCCTAGGGTCCTTCTTTCATCTTTCCTCATCATATAAGAGTGAATACTCCAGATACCACCTCTGGGGAGACTTCTGTGAACACCATTTAAATACCCATCACCAGTTAGACTCCATTCTGAGAGAGGCACGGGAAGCCACATCTGGAGATAGGTGATATGTGAGGTCTCACCTTTTGAAATGGAATGAGCAGAAGATGCTTGGGGCTTCCTTGCTGGTGCAAGCCATCAGGTATCGATTGGCTGGACGACTTGGAGTTTGCTGGTTTCAGGTGGTATTAGGTTTTATAAATGTGACTTTGAAAAAATTTTTACACAATTTTAAGGGATGGTGCATTTTTCTTGGTAAAGCAGCCCAACACTTTCAAACAGTGATAAATCATCTGAGAGCATTAGCAGGTTTGAAAAGGAACATTTATTAGCTAACGCTGCCATTTCTTTTCCCACCCAGATTTCCTCTCAAAGAAAATTTATTACTGTGTCTTTCTGATGGAAATATCTCCCATAACACAACTGGATCGAAAATATAGTCAATCCATTGTTTTTGCCTGTCTTAATAATTAAATTGAATTGACCATATTGTTGATCTCATTGATTGTGAAGAAGTCTTTTAAGTTGGGTGGAAAAACAAAACAAAATAAAACAAAACAAAACAATTAAGCTGGACACCGTCTGAGTCAGTGACCACATAAAAACATGACTTGTGTTCTTTGCAGACTGTCTTTATTGATATCTCTAATTTGGAATTTTATTTATTTTTTCCTTCAGAAAGGTAATAGTTTTCATGACAACAAAATGCTTTATTTCTCTGAATGTTTTCATAGTCTTTTGGATCTAGATTCTGGGTCACAAAATTCATGATTTTTATTTTATTTCATTATTTAAAAAATGTTTTAAATGTTTATTTATATTTGAGAGAGAAATAAAGAGACAGAGCGTGAGCAGGGAGGGGCAGAGAGAGAGGGAGACACAGAATCTGAAGCAGGCTTCAGGCTCTGAGCTATCAGCACAGAAGCTGGACACTTAACTGACTGAGCCACCCAGGTGCCCCACAAAATTCATGATTTTTAAACTTTCCTTTCAAAATAAAAAGAATGTATTTATTTTGATGGGGAAAAATACAAAAACAATTCCTAATTACTCTCATTTCTACCATAGGAACAGGATAAATCAACTGCTGGAATTTTAAATCATTCTATTGAAGACATAAGATTTTTTTTTCTAACCATTTATTTATTTATTTTTTTGCACATGTACAGTTGAATGTCTGCTCCTGGCACTAGGAAAATTTCTGGAGATTCAGGGAATCAAAGATTAGATTCCTTAGACATTTCTGTTTCAAAGTAAAGAGAGAAAATAATTTTGTTTATTATTAAATATACTGAGAAAAGATTTTAAAATCAATTAAAATCATGGTTCTCAAACTAGGTTTAATAATGAGTCTGACTCCATGTGTGGTGGTTGACTACCAACGGTTGTAAACCCCATGGCTCTCTCTTCTCTTCCTGCCTTGCATCTGGGCAAGCCCATAGGAAAGCTCATGTACTCCTTCCTTTGTGCCATCCTGGCTCTACTTTCTAACCATAATAAAAACCAAAGTCACTCTTCCCTTTACTGGAGCCTTTCAGCACCATCTTGGGTGTCTGTCCCATTCTCTTTAGAAATCTGTATTATGTGAATAATGAACCTATGAACCTCTCAAACCTTTGTGGCACAATATCTGAACCAATTCTGGGGGAGAGGGCTTGCTTCTGTGGTCCTGCAACCACAAAATTATTGATGCCATGAGCGGGATGGTCTAAGTGGTGGCAGGCACCACCCAGGGGTCTTCTCTTGCTCTCCGCTAGCTGACTGTCCCTGTTGCCTGCTGCTGACCATGTACTCTAAGATGCTGCCAGATGGTTAGTGTGTGTTTTAGCTGTATTACTTCATGTTACATTTGCCAACTCCAAGTCCTACCAATCGTCTGTTATAGATTTCAGTGACCCAAGTTGAAAGTTTTGGTAACGGGTGCTTAGAGACAAGAGTATGAGATTGGGGCCTTTTCTTTTCTTTCCTTTTTTTTCTCTATTTTTTTGTCTTTTGAGAGAGAGAGAGAGAGAGAGAGAGAGAGAGAGAGAGAATGAGCAAGCACAGAAAACTCCATGTCCAGCATGGTGCCCAATGCAGGGCTTGATGCTTATGACCCTGAGATCATGACTTGAGCCAAAATCAAGACTTGGTCACTCAACTGACTGAGCCACCGAGGTGTGAGGCCTTTCTTAAAGTGGTCCTGGGCTATGTGTTTTGGTCAAGACCCATGTGTGAGTCTTGCGTGTCTTGACTTCAGCATAAACAGTGACTGATGTAGGGCTCAGGGGAACGACTTACCCTGTTATTGTTGGTTGTGTCTCAAGTAGGCACTGGCCTTTGTTCTGTAGACTGCTCAGGGGAAAGACTCTACTCTCTGCAGTATATAGGTCATCAGATGATCATTCATGTGAGGAAGAAGAGTAGTTACCACGTGGAGTGTTGAGGTGCACACTCCAAAAAGCTGGTGGCTCATTATGACTCTATAAAATGTTTCTTCTTCTGCTGCTGCCTATGTCTCTGTCATCAGAAAAGATTGTGATCCTTAGGATTTTAGGAGAATATACCCATTGTCCACAGCCTTATGAAAAACAGCTCTAAATCCTTCACCCCTTGTCCTTTAAAGGACCCAAAGACCATTGGCCTATTGAACAAATGCAAAATGGCCGACAAAGATTCTGTATTCTATTGAATGCTATATCTTATCAACATGACAACGAGTTAATTCAAACCCAACTTAAGCCCAGGGTCCCTAAATTTAGCAAAGCAATAATTGCCATGGGGGAGGCCCCTTACCCTGATGATATTGATTTGGAGATCTCTGGAGGAAGAAATCTGTAAAGGTGGTCAGAGTAGAGAGCCCCTCTTATACTACTAAGTGTATCCAGTAATCACCAAGAACAAAACAGAACAAAACCAACTTGATACAGGGAAACAAACAAAACTAAACTAAAACACATAAAAAGGAAGGAAACAAAAACTAAGCAGATTAAAAGGGTACCAGCTGGCTTTTGAACCTCTATAACATAGGTTTTAAATTTATTTTAACATCTGTTGAGATGCACTAATTAGTGCAAACTTTTGTGGCCTTAATCAACACTGGGACTCAAAGTACAGTTATATCTAGTGATCCCATTGCAATTAAATAAGGCACCTCTGTGCTTGTAGGGGTACCAGAGAATATAAAATAGGGGTCAGCAGTTATGCCTCACCTTAGCCAAAGAAACTATTATCTTGCCTAAACTCCCCATGTTCATGGTGGCCAGTGTTCTAAAATATCCCATAGTGGTCATGGATGATTTGATCCAATGAGTAATAAACTGAAATAAAATTGTCTTTAGCACTGACAACTAGCTTCACAAAATGAGACACCAAAGATCTTCCCCTGCTGTCTGCTTACCCCGTTAAAATAGTGAATATGGCCCATTAAAGGTTAAAACAAGAATCATGGGAATCAAGATCTACTGAGGAAAGGAGACATTGTTCCTACTGCCATCTCCTTTAATAGCTCAGTTTGGCCAATCCTCAAACCTGGTACAAATGAATAGCACCCAACATCAGATTACTACAACTTTAATACCATGGTACCTCATTAAGATGCCCAGACCCACTATTATTGAAATGATGACTCCATCCAGTCAGCAATTGGGAAATATTTGCTACTGTAGATGTGACTAATATGTTCTATTCAGTGTCTATTTGAACAGCCTCTCAGCCACAAATTGTCTTCACCTTTGAAGGGACACACTTTACCTGGCTACCTGTAGGGCATCTCAACAGCCTTGCAGTGCACACAATCTTTGCAGGCAAGAGTTCAAACACATCCAGCATTCCCAGGAACACAGGTGAGACATCAAACTAATGACATTCTCCAAGGAGATTCATTGTACACACTCTTTCAGGATCTACAAATACATAGGAGCTCTCACAAAAATGGATGAGCGGTTGCCCCACACAAAGTATAAGGTCTACACACCTCAGTATAATTCCTGCTAATCATTTGGTCATGGCTGATGATGTGGGAAACAAAGGCAAAATAAAAAAAATATATTTCTTTACTACTTACAGCCCACTGACAAGTCCTTGAAACCAGCAGAGTGACCCTCCTCTAAAAACCCAGCTGCTTTGATGTTAATACTTTTCTAAGGGCAAAAGGCAATCTCAGCTTATCATTATCCTGACCTCCAGGATCCTGTGAGTCTACTTTGACATATAAAAATTCCTTTGGAAACTTCCTTTTTCTCTACCTGCCCTGCCTCCCCCACCCAACTATAGGTTAGTAATCATCTTCTAAGCATATGGCCCACTGATATACATCTTAAGGGTCTCATGACGAAGATTTTATTAGAGAGTAATAAATGACCTTTTTTCTAACAATAAGTAACCTCCTCAAGATCCTGGAAACCTTGCTTCCAAAATTCCTTAGAGACTTATGCTGTCCTGATTAGTCATCTGTCACAACCTCAGTGCAGCTTTATCTGCCCATGGGTCCTGTCCCTATGTTTTAATAAAACCACCTTTTTGCAATAAAGATGTCTCAAGAACTCTTTCTTGGCCCTCAACTCCAAACCCCAATATTTCCACATCTCCTCACACTGTGGGGAAGCAGCTATTGTTTCACCAAATCCTAGAATAATTAGAAAATGACTGGAGTCCTTTACCCTTAAATCATAGTTTCAGTAGAGTAGAGAGCAGACGATAGAAGAATTCTATTAACTCCAGAGGGAAAGGAGATACTGTCAAATCTGTTGGAGAAAGGTTGGTCCTAAAACCTATTCCAGCGAAACAGGTCCTGGATCCCTGCATGCCATCCCTGTCCCATCTACTGAGAGGCCTGAGACATAGGTTCTTGAGCACATGGTGAAAATCTCTTGACTAAAAATGTCTTGTGCTTCCAGTACGGACCTAAGTATTTCCATCTTTTCAGGTGATTAGGATAGTGATTCTCAGGCCCCAGACCTCGGAGATTCATCTCATTAGCTGTCTACTGTGTATTCATGAATTTTCTTTGGGGCAACCCCAAATATCTAAATATTTAATATCAAATATCTAAATATCAAACAAGGTAATGGAAAGATTGTAACTCAGGTCACCAGTTGTATAAAAATATGGAAGGGGGCTTTTATTTTGTTTTTTCCTTAGGAGAAATTCTTTGTGAATCATCTAAACTTAATCTAAGTATCACCATCTGTGCTAGCAGCATCACTGGAAACAAAACAAAACAAAAAAAAACTATTGTTTTTCTCATCGTTCCCAATGTTAAGAAAAACCCAGTATCTTTTAGGCTTTCACAGTTTCTAACTGCCATGTATTTCTCATTCTAAAGTTTTATTTAAGCCCATTCATACTATCTCAAAAATTGGCTCCTTTTGAGTGGGACCTTTTGCAACAACATTGATTTTATATTAAGCAAGAAATTTTAGTGTGAAACAGGAGACTTCAAAGCAATTCATATCCTCAGACTCCTTTGGGAATGGATTTACCCTCTGCCATTAGAGTTACTTCAATGGGAGAGATTGAGAAGTGCTTGTTCAAGATAACTTGGCTTCAAATCCAGGGTTGGATAATCAAGTAAGATCAGAGTCAGACTTTTCCAATGCTTAGTAACCTGCATCATGAAAACTGACAGGCTTCTCTGGAGAGACAGGCCATCTTGGGTAATATCCAAGTTAAGAACAAGTTTAAGCATGTACTTAAATATCAATTATATATATGCATATGCATAGGGATGAAAATATTTTGCAGATTTCCATCCTAAAAAAATTAATTTCCCTTCTTCTCTTTTTTACATTACTGTCTCATCAAGGATTCATAATAATTTATTGAAGATCCTTGGATGACTGCTCCAGGAAATCTGTGTGCATGTATGTTTGTGTGTGTGTGTGTGTGTGTGTGTGTGTGTGTGTGTGTGTGTGCATATGTCTGTGTGCGTGTGTGTGTGTGTGTGTGTGTGTGTGTGTGTGTGTGTTTAGAGAGAGAGAGAGATTGAGATTTAAGGTAGTTGAACTGAGAAAAGAAAAATTCCTGGACATTATTATAGGACACAAAGTGTTATGAATGTATCTGCCAGGCTACATTGTTGCAAACTAAACCAAACATTTTTAGAATACATTTTTATCTTTTCAAAAGTCACATTTTATGATATTTGCCTTTCTGAAAGCTTAACTCTAACCAGAAGTCATGTTAGAAAAGTAGACTTTCCAAGAGCCCTCAGGGAACTATGGAACAATCCTGAAGGAAGCCCTGCTTTGACAGGCATGGATGCTTTTCCAAACTTGAGGATGCACCACAAAGGCAGTGCCATTGTGGACCGTTTACACCCTTGCTTGTTGCTGAAGGAAAAGCCCCAGAACCAGCACAGCATCCATTTTCTACTCACATCCCCCAAACATACTTGTTATTGCTTTAAAACATGCACTCTGCTACTATTCCATTTCAGTCCTGATTGGAAATGGAATGAAGGGGAAATGGAAGTTGGAGAGGTTATATAATCCCTTCAAGTGACTCAGCTGCACCCCCTTCCTTTTTTTTTAACTAAGTGCAGCAAATTTCTCCCTTATGAACCACCTCTTATCCCTCTTTGCCATATGTCATTTCCTGATCATCCAATCTTCAGCTTAAAGAAATGTTTCCTTTGCACTCCTTGGTAATTCTTGCTACACTATTCACCTAGTAAATAGCCATGCAGTCGTGAGTGACATTGAAGTGTTTTCTATTCTTTGCTTTATCAGATTTTAAATTTTATATGCCCCTTCTGAATAAAGTATTACTAAGAGCAGCAACAACATCTTGACATTCTTTTTATCCTCCATATAACCTGTTTGCATGATTTCAAACAGTAGTTGCTCTATACATATATGTTGAATGAATAAATATTGATTAAATTTTGGTTTAAGGGATATTTTATTTTATTTTTTTAATTAAAAAAATTAAGTTTATTTATTTAATTTGAGAGATACAGGGAGAAAGCACAAACAAGGGAGGTGCAGAGAGAGTGGGGGGAGACAGAGAATCCACAGCAGGCTCTGTGCTGACAGCAGAGAGCCTGATGTGGGGCTCAAACTCATGAACCATGAGATAATGACCTGAGCCAAAGTCAGATGCTTAACTGACTGAGTCTCCCAGGCACCCCAGTTTAATGGATATTTTAAAAAGGAGATGAGTTTCAGAAACCCTTTGTTGAGTACCAGTGGCTTTACACAAGACCATTAGTATGTAAAAGACATGCATATATACAGTTAATTTAATTTGAAATATATTTATTGAATGATTACTACATGCTGGGTACTGTACCAGGTTTGTAGAATGCAAAGATCACTAAGAAATGGGCATAATGTCAAAGAGCTCACAATATAATACAGAGACAGGGACACAAATAGATGACATTATGCAATGGCATGGATTCTAGGATATTAGTGCATGTACAGAAATCTATAAGAAAAAGAAAAATGCTGAAGGGAAGTTAAAGTAAGGTTTGTTTCTATCATCAACAATTGACAAAGTAAGACTCAACCAAACTAATTGCCAGACAGATAATAGATTACATTATCCATCAGTTTGTCACTTTGCGTTCTGACCCTTTATTGTTGTTTATAGATTCAATCTCACTCAACTGCTGCATAGGATCAGTTTTCCAGATACAAAAAAAAATTTTTATTTTTAAAGCTTGACTTTTTCTGCTTTCCCTGAGTGATTTTAGCTAATCGCTTGTGGAATACTATAGGAAAAAACAAAAAACAAAAGACCCAAAAAATCAAAACCAAAACAAAAAACAACTTCAAGATCAAGCAAGTTGCAACCCATTTTTATCTTTCCATTCCAATGGATGCTCTCCCAGAAAGCCTGTGCTAATAAGGAAGAGCATTTTTAGAATTTTTTTCCTACCTTGATTTATTGTGTTCGAGATATGTTTAGATTGACTGTTTTGGGAATTCCCTTGACATATGACTCTGGTAATTAAGTGAGACATCTGGTTCTCAAAAGATCAGCTTCAGCGTGAGGGTGTTAACATGAGGCGTCACCAATTGCTAAGTCCATTTATTGATTGTATCAGGTCGTCCACGGACTAGTACTGTTTGCATTGAGGATGAGATGACTGTGTTTAACCAGAACAAAGGGTACACAGGTACATCTTTGTTTTGTGACCCATGATTAATTTTTAGAAATACACCGAGCAAATTGCTGCCAGTATACTTTTTATAAGGGAGGGGCCCGGGCCACACTATTTTTTTTGTCAGTTTTAGACCCCAAATTCTTATAATGCAAGGGTGCCTATGTGGGAGAAACTGCTGGTTTGGTAGGGTGAACATATGCTTTAAAAAATAAAGCCTATGCATTTTTTATTAAAAATTGCTTTTTACAACAGCAGCATAATCTGCAGACGGAGCAGCTGATATGGCCATCTTGCTGGTTGTTAAAGAGTTTATTCTACATTAAATTGACTCCCGAGGGCTGCATTTTTCAGTGCTGTTACGACCACCAACCTTTCTTATTGAGAAGGTCAATAGGCCTGATATGAAGTCTTGTAAATCATCAACTCACTCTTTCTGTAATATCTAATGTGTCCCAGTTCACACGCCTTAAAAATTATAAACCACAGCACATACTGTATATCAACCAAATAAATCAGCTGCTATAAATATAGGTTTTCTTTTGGTTCTGGACAGATTCATCCCATTGCATTTCACAGGTTTCAAATGCTTTTAGCTCAATAGACAGGATCTCCTTTAGTATTCAGGTATCAGGGAGTTGGAATGCAATCTGTTTTAAATACTTTATATGAGCAATTGACCCCAGAGCATTAAAAGTAGCTCGTGAAATTCTAAAAAAATATAGGTATGAAGCAATAGATGCTCTGTTAACTACCATGTTACTAGTTGATGAAACACACTAAAGTTTTATTTTGATTGTTGGAAAAGGGAGGCTAAAAACTATAAGAAATTGTGATTTGGCATCGTGGCACTAAGGTAGTACAGTGTGTATTGTATGGATTCTTTACGTGTAGTGTGAAGAGGATCACAGTCCACCAGGCTTTTTATGGATGGGCTTAGGGAATATCTGGTCTGCTCTCCCTTTTTGCTAGGAAAACTGGTTCCACGCGTATATCTTTTATTGATAGATCAGAATAGACTAGATACTTTTAGAAATATAGGCCAGTGATTGGGTCATTAGCATTAACTCATTCATACCTAACAATTTCTTTGTTACTTCCTTGATCGGACGGTGAACAAGTGTGCATAAACTAGTAGCATTGTTGATAGTTTTCCACATGCTTTCTCAGCCAGTGTGTCTTTTTTTTAATTTTTTTTTTCAACGTTTATTTATTTTGGGGACAGAGAGAGACAGAGCATGAACGGGCGAGGGGCAGAGAGAGAGGGAGACACAGAATCGGAAACAGGCTCCAGGCTCTGAGCCATCAGCCCAGAGCCTGACGCGGGGCTCGAACTCACGGACCGCGAGATCGTGACCTGGCTGAAGTCGGACGCTTAACCGACTGCGCCACCCAGGCGCCCCTCAGCCAGTGTGTCTTGAATGACTTTCTTTTGTTTCTGTTTTTGTCTCTCAGAGTAATTTCTAGTTATAAATTCATTTCTTAAGCTAGAAACATAGTAAGACCCGCTCTTTGGCCTACAAGACACAACAAAAAGAGGAGAGAGCATCTAGATATGCTAAATTACGTACCTAAATTACGAAGGGCGGACAATAGGTATGGAAGCAGAGAGCAGAGATTCTGCTCCTAATTCTGTCACTGACTAAATGTATCAACATTTGATTTGATTTCTCAAATATAGTAGATCTTCACTATTTGCAGATTCCTTATTCATGGAATTCACCTACTTGCTAAAATTTATTTGTAGTCCCCAAATCAATACTCACAGTACTTTTACAGCTATTTGTGGACATGAGCAGAACAGCGTAAAATTTGAATCACGCTAAGTGCCCTTTCCCAGCTGGGATTCAACAAGGTGAGACTCTGCATTCTTGTCCCAGCTCTTATCCTGGAAACAGATGTCCTTTCATGGTCTATTAGTGCCACATTTTTTTTTCATTTTTGTTGGTGACTTTGCTATTTAAAAAAATTGTTTTTAATGTTTATTTATTATTGAGAGACAGAGAGAGACAGAGGGTGAGCAGGGGAGGGGCAGAGAAAGAGAGGGAGACACAGAATCTGAAGCAGGTTCCAGGGCAGATAGAGGGAGACACAGAATCTGAAGCAGGTTCCAGGCTCTGAGCTAGCAGCACAGAGCCCAACACGGGGCTCGAACTCACAAACTGTGAGATCATGACGTGAGCCAAAGTCAGACACTTAACTTACTGAGCCACCCAGGCACCCCAATGACTTTACTATTTAAAATGGCCCCCAAGTATGGTGAAGTGTGGCCAAGTGTTCCTAGGTGAAGGAAGGCTGTGATGTGCCTTTTGGAGAAAAACAGGTGGGTTAGTTAAGTTTCATTCAGGCATGAGTTATATATAGTGCTGTTAGCCATGAGTCCAATGTTAATTAAGCAACAATATATGTTTTTTTTTAATTTTTTAATGCTTCTTTATTTTTGAGAGAAAAAGAGAGACAGAGCATGAGTTGGGGAGGGGCAGAGAGGAAGACACAGGATCTGAAGGCTTTGAGCTGTCAGCACAGAGCCCAACATGGCGCCCAAACTCATGAAACACGAGACCATGACCTGACCTGAAATTGGACGCTTAACCAACTGAGCCAACCATGCACCCCAAACAGCAATGTATGTTAAATAAAGTATCTCTAAACAGAAAGACACATAAAATAAAGTAATATATATTGATTGGTTGATAAAAATGTGACTGAAGAAAGGCTCACTGAACGATGGTTCAGCATTCACAAATACTGAAAGTTTGTGATAACTTTATAGAACATAGCTACCATGAATAATGGGATTTGATTGTATAATTGTTTTGTAAAGGAAAATGGTAATATCAACAACTCACAATGGTATGGTAGCGCATCTCAGAATTTTGAGATGTAAAGGTTCAGTCAGGAAAACATAAGCCACTTTAAGTATTTCAAATACAGAAAAAAATTTTAATAAGGAAATTAAAGTTGCAGTGTTTGGAAAGGCTACGGAAACAAAGGTCAAAAAATCTTTCAGCAAGATTATCAGTCTGAAGAATTGAAGAGGGAGTTCTTAAAAGCTTAAAAGCTGCTTTGAAAAGCTCAAATCTGCTTGCAGCTGCCTCTGGAAAATAATGGCTTTTCCTTTCCCACCTTTTGAGTCTAACGTAAGTGTCTCTTATTAGTGGATGCTAACCTGGAACCATATAGGGAAGGAATCCTGGCAAATGTCATTCCTGACTCCTCCACTGAGATCTTAGAACAAAGTGGTGCTGATTCCAGGTTCCCACTCTAGAAGTCTAGAATACAGTCCAGAAGCAGAACCAATAGTAGTAGTAATAGTCTAGCAAGAGTAATAACATTATCAGTGTACAATTGTGTCAAGCTGGGTCTTCTATTATAGCTATTGTCACATACTCAGTGACCATTTACAGAAATTCTTCTCTGTTCATGTACACAGAACCTTCAGGACACTGGCTTCAGAGCATAGGTTTGGATTAACCAGAACTCAGATGCTTTTCTTTCTTTCAGTCCCTTCCATGAGGGTCTGGTGGTATCTCCTTTTGATTCTCAGAACACAAAAAGGTCTCATTGTACCACCTTCTCAGACAATGGAGCTACTTGGCCACTAGGTCACCTTCCTGATGACAGCTACTCTCAGTGCTCTCAGGAGGGACAGACACCCACTTTTTGGAGACAATAACCTTCAATACCTCAAGGATGATTTTTCTTTTCATGGTGATCAAGCATAACAATGGATGGTAGCTTAATAAATTCTTTATCCCAGATACTTCTTCACATTTTAACATGGAAAACATTTCAAGGTCTTTTGTGGAGATGTTTGGAGAGGGAGGGTCCTTGTAGTCAGTAGAGAAAGTATTAGTGTGGGAATGATCAGATCTGAGTTTTAGTTCCAGGACCTTGACAGCTAACTAATGTAAAGGCCATCATATGTTTAAACACAGGATTTGAAGTCCTGATATATGTCCTCTTGGGGCTTTTGAAATTACTTCTGAAAGGCCATTGAACCCATGGTTTGATTGCCATTTATAATGGTATAATTCTCTTAAATATAAAAATAAAAAGGAGGGCTTTGGTATAAAGACCTAGATAACCCCCTCAAAGTAAGTGATGGGATGGGATTTTTCAGTCTTTAATTTTTTTTAATGTTTACTTTAGAGAGAGAGACACAGAGCACAAGTGGAGGAGGGGCAGAGAGAAAGAGGGAGACACAGCAACTGAGGCAGGCTCCAGGCTCTGAGCTGTCAGCACAGAGCCCAATGCAGGGCTCAAACTCACAAACCACGAGATCATGACCTGAGCCAAAGTCGGACGCTCAACCTACTGAGCCACTGAGACGCCTCAGTCTTTAGGGTTTAATAGCAAGGGTATGTATTCTGGAATAAACAAAATCTTGTTTAAATTTTGCTTTTCTAAAAAATGTGTTACTTGGTTGTTTCCTGGATTAGTGAGTGACTAGAGGTGGCTTACCTTGGATTTGCTCACTTAACCTAAAATTATTTCAGAATTTAGAAGGTAACTTTGTGTCAAATATTTTGGTTGCATTTTAGTGTCAAAATGTCTTCAGGTGAGAGCTGCTCACATGGAGAAGTGCTGAGTTTTTAACTGAGCCTCTTTCTTACCATCTTTCATTGTGAGAAGGCCACTGGTTCTAGTTGTTTCCATTATAGGACCATAACTGGCTTCCTCTCATGGCTGATTACATTTTTATAGTTACTGTCTCTATATATTTATGTAAATCCCCATTCCTGGAAAGTTCCAGCTCAGCTGATAAAAAGCAGTCAGTTTGATTTCCATCCTTTTATGAGAGAATGATAAAGGCAGCCTAGGAAGTGTTGATTATTCAAGTGAAACAGTAGCTCTAAATTCTTTGACTTTCCAGCCTTGTCCTTTAATAGAAAATAATGCTGTAAATAGAAGTGAGCCCGTTAGCTAGAAACAATTCAGGGATTGAATTCAATAAAAACTCCCTTGGGTTTCTGCATGAAAGCTATTGAATTTGGCTGCAAACGAGCACAAAGCACCTTCAAAAAAATTCTTTTTTTTCCTCATTCTTTCCCATTGTTGAGTACTTGATTTAGTTTGACAATAATGGATCTCCATTGACCTACTTAACTGGTATATTTAAATACTTATTTCATTTAAAAATAGGTATTCAAATACCTGTTTCATTAAAAAATATGTTGAGAAGGAATGAAACAGCTTGTTCAACCATCGCTCTTAACAGCTCCTTTGGAGTCTTTCTGTGCTCTCAACTAAATCCAAACTTGCAGAATTTCATTATGAAAGGATATTGAGTCAATTCAATTACCCTTGGAATTTGAGGTGGTCTGTCATGTTGGAGTTTCACCCGCGGGAACTGCAACGTGCATTCATTTTAGTTTTGCTAAACCCACACAAGGCTGTCCTGATCGAGCACATTTGGGGAGGGGCCCTGATCACTTTCACTTTTGAAAACTGAAGCGTACCATATACACAGTAACAAGTGGAAAGTGCACTGATTGGAAGTACATAGCTCAGTGATTTTTTACATATGTATATACCCATTATGATCACTGTGAAGAAGACAGGACATTTCCTGCATCCTAGAATCTTCCCTGCGCTTCTTTCCAGGCAATACTCCCACTACAAGAGGTGACCACTATCTGAGTTTCTATCACCGTTGATTAGCTTTGCTTCTTCTTCAACTTCATGAAGTGAATCTTAAATGAACCCTATATCATATACCCTTTCATGTTTTGTTTCTTTCATTCAATATAATGTCTGTGAGATTCATCCAAATTGTTGAGTGTAATAACTTACTTTGCTTTATGGTTGAGTTAATATTCCATTATATGAATATAGCAGAGCTTATTTATCCATTCTTTTGTTGGGTATTTGGGTTGTTGGAACCCACATTTGTTGGAATTACTGTGAATAAAGCTGCTATGAATATTCTTTTTTAAAAAAATGTATATTTTTCTGAGAGAGAGAGAGAAAGAGGGCGTGAGTGGAGGAGGGACAGAGAGAGAGGGAGACACAGAATCTGAAGCAGGCTCCAAGCTGTCAGCACAGAGCCCAACATGGGGCTCAAACCCACAAACTGTGGGATCATAAGCCAAAGTCAGATGCTCAACCGACTGAGCCACCCAGATGCCCTGCTGTTATGAATATTCTTGAGTGTATCTTCTTGTGGCCATTTGCACTCATTTGTCTTGAATATACACTTTGGTGCAGGAATGCTGGGTCATAGGGCAGGCAGGCATATGGTTAGTTTTCATAAATACTGCCAAGTAATTTTCCAAAGAGACTGTCCCAGTGTACATTCCCATTGGTAGTGTGAAAGAGTTCAGTTTGCTCCATAGCCTCACCACCATTTGGAAACATCATTCTTTTAAAATTTTTGCTATTCTGGTGAAGGACTGGTGCTACATTCATAAATTCCATTTAGGGAACATTTCCCTGTTGAATATTATTTCGCACCTTTTCATGTGTTTGTTGATCATTTGTGTGTGTGTGCTGTGCATATGTGTGCATAAAGTACCTATTTGTCTGATATCCACTTGGAAAAATTTTGTTTTTTAATCTCCTCACTGGTAAGTGAAATTCTTTCTTTTTTTTTAAATTTTTTTTCAACGTTTATTTATTTTTGGGACAGAGAGAGACAGAGCATGAACAGGGGAGGGGCAGAGAGAAAGGGAGACACAGAATCGGAAACAGGCTCCAGGCTCTGAGCCATCAGCCCAGAGCCTGACGCGGGGCTCGAACTCACGGACCGCGAGATCGTGACCTGGTTGAAGTTGGACGCTTAACCGACTGCGCCACCCAGGAGCCCCTGAAATTCTTTCTATATTCTGGATGCAAGTCCTTTGTCAGCTATGTGTATTAAATTTTTTTTCCTAGTCTGTGACGTTTCTACTCTTTTAATAATGTCTTTTGATGATGAAAGTTATTTAAGGAAAGCAAATTTATCACTTTTTTTGTGGTGATGCTTTTCGCATCCTATTTAACAAATCCTTGCCCATTATAACATGGGATTAGTTTTTTGATTATGGTTCTGTGGATATTTTGCAAATTACATTCAGGAACCAGCAGCTTGAGTGGTTAATTCTCAAAGCCCAATTCAGGGAGCCAAATCCTTCATTTAGTTGTGGGGAAAGAGTCCTTTTTGACAATGTCAGTGCTGTACCTCTTCCAGAAGGGGTGCAGTGATTGTGTTTGTTGCAGACTCTACTCATTTGCAGTGCACTAAAATCACATCAGTTCTTAAAATGGACTGGTATGGATTTTAACTTGATATTCAGAGATGAATGAACTTTCTTGTACCCTGATATGAACTAATAAAAACATTTCAGAATGCATGTAAGAAAGCAGGGAAGGAGAATATGTCCATAATTAGATGACAGAAGAACTATTGAGAAGCTATTGAAAACTGAAAAAAATTGTGACCCAAACTTTAGGAGCAAAAGAGACCTTAGATTTGGCCAGTGAGCCCTTTGTTGGGAAGATAGGCTAAGAGCTACTCCTAAATTTTTCTAACCTACCATGTGAGCTAATTGAATAGAGGCAGTTCACAGAATAGAAGCCAATTAGGAGGTTCAGAGAATATAAAAAGCAGAGGTGACATCAACTGTGTTTCTTCTAATTTCTTACCCCTGGAAGAAGAATTGTCTCAGGACCAGAGAGACCTTGATTGGATGTGGCCAGAAATGGGTGCAATGACAGTGACTCTTTCTGGACCTTCGCTTCATGGCTGCTTAGGTTCTTTAGCAAACAGCAAAGCTAAGGAGTCATGTTGGGCCAACCTACCATCCACGCTGGATGTCTTCCATTTGCCTTTCCAGATCCACTCCCTACCCTTCTCCCCACTGCTCTTTGCACTTGTTTTCTCTTGTTCTCTGGCTTCACATCAGGTTTGGCCAATAGGGAACACCATTGGGAAATCAGTGGGGAGAAAGAGGATAAGGTGAAGGTAATTATTCCTTCCCTTCAAGGATGCGAAAAGTTGGTCAGATTCCAGGCCTTAGGGCACAGCCTCTTTTAGCTGACTCTTTCCACACAGCACTTTTTCAAGGTTCTGTTAACTGCTCTTTCCTCACTACTTCAGGCTTGGAGCACTTACAGCCCCCAACAATTCCTTGTCCTAGGGCACTGCGCTATCCCTTGTGATTTCCCTATATCCCATCTTTATGTGTCCCTGCCCATTTTATTATTAAACTCTCCTCCAGTAACCAACTTGTAAAGGAAAGAAATTAAAATTGTGTGAAAGGACATGGTCATGGAGGTTGTGTTTTGACTAATACTTCATCTGAGAAAACATAATGCACTCCCCGGAAATTCTTCTCAGCAAGCAGATCCCATTCTATTACTATTTCTGCTCCTTGTAGCCTCAAAATAGGGCCTAATTCTTTCTGATATGTTTCTTCCCTTCCCCTCCCCCCCCCGCCCCCTCCTGGCTCTATATTCTTTAAGTTTCAGCTTGAATATCAATTCTAAAGTTACCTGAGGAGGGTTATATATCACTCATTCTTAGAGTAATTTAGAGAATAGAAGTTAAAAGTTGAAATGTGTATTTGTGCTTTTGTTTACATATACTCCTTCCCTATGATGTGAGATTTGTTCAGTTTTATTTACCATTGTAATGCTATCACTTACCATAGTGTTTTGTACCTATGTGAGTGGCTCAATAAACATTTGTTGAGTAAATTAATGATTAATAAGCAACCGAATATAAAATTCAGCAGTCCTGAATCTTTGCAAAGAAATCAATCAGGTATTATTAAAAAAATCATTTAACTTTGGGATAAAAAAATAACAGTGAAGGAAGCAGAAAAGCAAAGCATTAACCAAAGTAAATCACCCAAAGTATCAAATCTGTATTTTTTTCTCTTCTATTTCAGACTTCATCTTTATTTGTACACAATTTCTTAAAAACCGCTATCATAGATAGATACAATTTTGCTTTATATTTGCATTTAAAATGCTATGTGAACATCCCCATATTGCTAAATAGTCTGAGTAAGTACAGTGTTTAATAACTTCATGTAATTGTACAGAGGTGCTATCCGTGATTGCTCTTTGCCCTGTTGTCTGACATTTAGGTTGTTTTCTATATTTTACTATTATGAATCTAACTTAAATGAATTGCTTCATGACACTCCAGTACAAGAAAGGTCACATTTCTTTGTTTTTCTAAGTCAAATGATATCTGGCTAGGGCTCCCACCTGTGAAGGTTAATGAGAAATCCAATCTCAGTCAATTTTGAAACAGCTTCTGTACCTCTCATTGGCTTTACCAGAGACCTGGGGCTGATGTGACTCAGGGAAATTGGGGCAGGGATCCTTATCCTCAGGTCCCTTTGCTTCCCTTTGTTTTTCCTTAAATCCACATGTGGAGAGCTCGTCCTTACTGTCTTGCAGGTACGTTCTCTCCAAATGACAGCAGCGATGTCTGTTCTTAGAAACCCTGCCCATTGGTGGCCGCTGATATGCAACCACTTTCCTTCTGCTTCTCTCAAGGTGTTGGCTCCTCCTGGAGCACTGCATTCAATCGCATACATGGTTTCCCAAACAAAAGCTTGCAGACCCGAATGTGTCCTTGCGGACTTCCACCATTAACTCACGCATCTGATTGTTCCAGCTTTCATTCCCATCCTTTGTCAGACAACTGTAATTTGTAAATTACAAACTCCTTCCTCTGTATTCCTACCATACATATTATGAAGCACATTACTTTTTCTCAAGAAATAGGATTAGTGTGTCAATTTTTTTATGGGTCAATCTGAAAGCTAAAGTGTTGTAACAAAGGAAACCAAAAAGACATAAACCATAGACAAGGTGGCTTCCAGGGCTGTAAATTGTGTTGTGAAATAATTTAGGAAATTCTTCCACTGAAAACAAGGAGAAAACATGGAGCTCACATGGTTAAGGAAAATTGGGGAAGGACATCTCATCCTCACCTCCTACTGTCACTGATGTTACAATGATGCTTTCTGCTTAAGGGCCCACAGGACAGCTGGTACAACCTCTCTGCTGGGCTCAGAAGCTCCTCTCTGCTCTCTCTGCTGGGCAACCAAAGGGTTGACTCGAGAAAATGTCAGAGAGCCAGAAAGAAACCAGAGTTAAATCAGACTAGAACCTGGAAGGATAAGAACTGAGGAAGTGAGTTTCCTGTTTGGGGCTGCTTTCCTTTGAAGGAGGTAGGTTGTTGGTTCTGGAGAAAAGAAATAAGGGGCTGAGAGCCTGACCACTGGTCTTGATGGCCTTACAAGGAAATATGAATTTGAATTCAGGGCTGGAAAGAGGGGAGAGGGCTCTGGTGAAAATCTCTGGCTTGGGTTCATACTCCATAGGGCTACACTCTAGGAGTAAAGACAGACCAGAGGAAATAGCCCTGGGAAGGACTGGATTTCCTGCAGATCTTTTTTATTTCTGAACTAAAAGAAGGTGGTCCCAGATTGTGAGGTTCCCAAATAGTTGACAGAAACAACATATATTCTCTTTAGAGAAAGATAGCATAATTTTTACACTCAAGTTAATTTTACAAAGAATTTTGCAAATACAATGTCTGGCATACAGTTAAAAAAAATCAGGCACACAAGAGGACAATACACACTAGAACAAACACAGTAGAAATAATAAACTATAATAGAGAGAGACAAATAAGAGCTTCAGATATTGAAGGGATAAAGTTATTGGACACAGACTTTAAAAAATATATGATTATAATTGAAAAGATGAATGATCAAGTATTTTATCAGAGACTTGGAAACCATGGGAAAATATTAAATGTCAATTCTGATACTGGGAAATGTAATAATCAAAATTAAGAGCAAAATATGAGAAAAACTGCACATTAGATATAACTGAATTTTATTGAATGGGAAGATGAGTCAGAAGAATATAACAATCAAGTAATGAGAAATAGAGGAATTGAAAATACAGGAGAAAAGATTAAGAAGCATGTCTAAGTAAGGGATAAGGTCTAGTACACATGTGATTAGAGATCCACAGGAGAGGAGAGAAGCAATTAAATGGAAGCAATATTTAAAAAGATAATGTCAGTTTTCTCTAAACTGACAAATACAAAAATTTTAAAAGCAGTTAAGGAACACAAAACAAAGCAAAACAGATTTTTAGTGGAGCAACATTCAGATTAATAATTGTCATTGAGTAGAATCAATGGAAAGCAGAAAATGGAGTGATGTCTACAAATGCTGACAGAACTGTCTGCAAAAACACCCCAAATACCAAAAACCAATCATCCACCCACCCAACTGAGCCCAAAACAAAAAAACTTTCCAAGAAAGAAGGCAAAATAAAGGCATTTTTAGACAAATAAAAATGAAGCAATTATTTGACAGTAGATACACACTTCAAAAAGTAACAAAGTGTTCAGGCAGAATAAAAATAATTTTAGATGGAGGATTGGCGTGGTAGAAACAATGGAAAAAAAACAACATAAATATGTGGTAAATATGTGGGTCTCTCACTAAACAGCAGAATAGTCAGATAAAAACTTAGCAAGGGTACTAAATATCTGAATAAGATTATGAGAAAACTTGACATACATAAACAATGTTCACAAAATGTGAAGATTTCACATTCTCTTAAAATACGTATATGTAGGGGCAACTGGGTAGCTCAGTTGGTTAAGTGTCCAAGTCTTGATTTCGCCTCAGGTCATGGTCTCACAGTTGTGTGACTGAGCCCCATGACAGGTTTTACCTTAAGCATGGAGCCTGCTTAAGATTATCTCTCTCTCTCTCTCTCTCTCTGACCCCTCCCTGCTTGTATGCTTCCTCTCTCAAAAAGATACAAATAAAAATAAAAAATAAAGTAAATATTAGTAAAACATTTATAAAAATATGCTTATGATTTGTGCCATAAATCACATTAAAATATACTTAACACTTAATAACAAAACCAATGTGTTCTCTGACCACAATGATGCTAAACTAGAAACAACTAATAAAAGAAATTGAAAAAAAAACCCATATTCTTTGTAAATTAAGAAATACAATCATAAATAACCCTTGAGTTGAAGAAATTAGAATGGAAATTTGAAAATATTTTTAACGAAACGAAAAAAATACTGTGTATAAAAACTTCTTAAAGAAAAACATATAGCCAAAAATATGGAAAAGAGACTAAAAGTAATGAGCTCATAATTCATTAGAATTCAGTAGAAGAGAAAGAAAATTCAGTAGAAGAGAAAGGAAAAAAAGATCAAAGTGGAAATTTTAAGGGCACCTGGCTAGCTCAGTTGGAGGAGGACTCTTGATCTCAGGGTCATGAGTTTGAGCTCCATGTGGGATGTAAAGATTACTTAAATAAATAAAACTTTAAAAAATGTAGAAATTTTTAGAATAGACAACACATACAACAGAGGAAAACTACAACTTAAAGTTGGGTCTTGTATGAAACTAATCAAATGTGTAAGAAACTAAGCAAATGTGTAACCCTTTACTACACTGATCAGTAAAGAGCAGTGATGGAACCGATAGCAACAGAAATAAAAAACAAAAAGGACATTACCATAGATATGCAAAAATTATCAATATTCTAATTAGATATTATGAACAAATTTATACCAATCAGAAAATTTTGATAAAGTAAATTTCTAAAAAATACAACTTACTAAAACTGGTACAAAGGAAAACAGAAGATTAGAAGACACTTCTAATAATTAAGGATTCGATCTGTGAGACAGTTTCAATGGCTACTTTTAATAAGCATTAAAGGAGAAATAACACCAATGCTAAGTAAATGGTCCCAGAGAATAGAAAGAAGGAACAATCCCCAATTATATCATGAGACTAGCATATTCTTTGTCTCTTTTCTTTTCTTTTCCTTTTTTTTTTTTTTTTAGAGAGAGAGAGAGAGGGAGAGAGTGCAAGCACATGAGCAGGGGAGAGGGGAAGAGGGAGAGAGAGAGAATATTAAGGAGGCTCAGTGTTCAGGGCAGAGCCTGTCATGGGGCTCCATCCCAGGACCCTAGGATCATGCATGATCTGAGCCAAAACCAAGAGTCAGACTCTCAGCCCACTGAGCCACCCAGGTGCCCCAAGACTAGCGTATTCTTGATATCAAAACCTAACAAGGACATTATAAGAAAGGAAATTACAGGTCGATTTTATTCATAAACATAGATGTAAAAATTCTAAGCAACATGCGGTCAGATTGAAACTAGATCTACATGAAAAGTACACCATGACCAAGTTGGGTTTATTAAAAAAATTCAAGCTTAGCACAAAAATAAATCAATATAATTCACAGCATTAGAAAAAAGTTAACATATAGAAAATATATAAGAAAATTAACAGAAATATACAGAAAGAGAAAAGAATTTAAAAGATGCTATTTCCAACAAGATTTAATAAATATCAAATGCTTATGACTACAACTACAAAATATTTGTAAGACCTCTATGCAGAAAGCTATATATAAAACATTATTGATATAAATAAAGGATATTTTTTATTTTTTATTTGAGATAAATAAAGGATCTTAAATAAATTGAACATTTAATGTTTGGAGGATTCCATATATTAGGGCTATCAATTCTTTGCACACTCATCTAAAAAATGAATGCAATTCCAGTCAAAATCTCAAGTTTTTTTTTTTCCTGTGTAGCCCTTGACAAACTTATTTTTAAAATAAAGTGAAAATGCAAAAGGCATTTCTCTGTTGGTAGTTTATCCTTTCAATGTTCTTAACAGTGTATTTTGAATAGTAGAAAATTTTAATCCAATCCATTCTTTGCACTATGGAGAAAAAATGAACTCAAAATGGACAATAGGTCTAAGTGTAAAAATTAAGACTGAAAAAACAGCTTGAAGATAATATAGAAGAAAAATCTTATGGCTTTTCATAATGTGACCCCAAAAGCATGGTCTCTAAAGAGAAAATGATTAACAAATTGTGCAGTTCTATTTAAAGTATGCTTGTGTTCTTACCTGAGGTCTGTGTGCTCTTTCCACATTCATCATGCCTTTTAACATCTATTTGTAACATGTAATTATTGTTCAATTTTGTTTTATTGGAAATAGTGAAATATGAATCAGAAAGAGAATGAAGATTAATTGTTCAATGACAAATGCTTTTAATTTTAGAGTGAGATACATAATTACAACATATGGAAAGATATTATAAACATTGAGAAAGACGTTTGCACTCCTATTTAAAGAAGAATCCTAACTTATTTACAGGAAGATACCTTGAAAATCATTGCAGATGCCTTATGGGTGTGGTTTCTGCAAGAAAATGAATGTGGAACTCCTATCCATGGACGGATATTCCAAATGAAAGAGGTGATTCTATATTAAAGATTGATGAGTAACTACATCTACAGGTTTTAAATTAAATTGAAGTATTTAAGGTACTTGTGAATAATATGAACCTGAACTTTTTGATGAACTCACTAACTACAGTCTGTTATATATTAAATTATATCTACACCCTTTTGTATATTAGCAGATGTATTTTTGCAGTGTTTTCATTTTTATTATGCTCTGTAGATAGTTAATGTCTTCAGAGTTTAATCTTTCAGTGTTTTCCTTTATGATTTATCACTAAAATAGTTTGCCAAGTTATTAATATGTAATACTGGCAAATACCCAATACTGTTTTCAACTAGTTTTTATACATTTTAGACTAAAAATTTTATCATTTAAAAGATACGCAGTTCGGGGCGCCTGGGTGGCGCAGTCGGTTGAGCGTCCGACTTCAGCCAGGTCACGATCTCGCGGTCCGTGAGTTCGAGCCCCGCGTCAGGCTCTGGGCTGATGGCTCAGAGCCTGGAGCCTGCTTCCGATTCTGTGACTCCCTCTCTCTCTGCCCCTCCCCCCCTTCATGCTCTGTCTCTCTCTGTCCCAAAAATAAATAAACGTTGAAAAAAAAAATTTTTTTCAAAAAAAAAAATAAATAAATAAAAGATACGCAGTTTATTTAGTGGCCTAATTTTTTTTCTTAAATTACTTATCAGTATCTTCCAATATCATTCATTGATTTTTTTTCCCTAACTCATTTTTTAGGTGTCATTGACTGTGGATAGCTTTATTTTTATTTTATTTATTTTTAATTTTATTTTTAATTTTTATTTTATTTTATTAAAAATTTTTTTTTCAACGTTTATTTATTTTTGGGACAGAGAGAGACAGAGCATGAACGAGGGAGGGGCAGAGAGAGGGAGACACAGAATCGGAAACAGGCTCCAGGCTCTGAGCCATCAGCCCAGAGCCCGACGCGGGGCTCGAACTCACGGACCGCGAGATCATGACCTGGCTGAACTCGGACGCTTAACCGACTGCGCCACCACCCAGGCGCCCCTATTTTTAATTTTTAAAAAAATTACATCCAAATTAGTTAGCATATAGTGCAACAATGATTTCAGGAGTAGATTCCTTAGTGCCCCTTACCCATTTAGCCCATCCCCCCTCCCACAACCATTCTAGTAACCCTCAGTTTGTTCTCCATATTTATGAGTCTCTTCTGTTTTGTCCCCCTCCCTGTTTTTATATTATTTTTGTTTCCCTTCCCTTATGTTCATCTGTTTTGTCCCTTAAAGTCCTCATATGAGTGAAGTCATATGATTTTTTGTGTTTCTCCGACTAATTTCACTTAGCATAACACCCTCCAGTTCCATCCACGTAGTTGCAAATGGCAAGATTTCATTCTCTTTGATTGCCAAGTAATACTCCATTGTATCATCTTTATCCACTCATCCATCAATGGGCATTTGGGCTCTTTCCATACTTTAGCTATTGTTGATAGTACTGCTATAAACATGGGGATGCATGTGTCCCTTCGGAACAGCACACATGTATCCCGTGGATAAATGCCTAGTAGTGCAGTTGATGGGTTATAGGGTAGTTCTATTTTCAGTTTTTTGAGGAACCTCCATACTGTTTTCCAGAGTGGCTGTACCAGCTTGCATTGCCACCAACAATGCAAAAGAGATCCTCTTTCTCTGCATCCTCGCCAACCTCTGTTGTTACCGGAGTTGTTCATGTTAGTCATTCAGAGAGGTGTAAGGTGGCATCTCATTTGGTTTTGATTTGTATTTCCCTGATGATGAGTGATGTTGTGAATTTTTTCATGTGTCAGTTGGCCCTCTGGATGTCTTCTTTGGAGAAGTGTCTATTCATGTCTTTTACCCATTTCTTCACTAGATTCTTTGTTTTTTCAGTGTTGAGTTGGATAAGTTCTTTATAGATTTTGGATACTAACCCTTTATCTGCTATGTCATTTGCAAATATCTTCTTCCATTTTGCTGGTTGCCTTTTAGTTTTGCTGATTGTTTCCTTTGCTGTGCTGAAGGTTTTTATTTTGATGAGGTCCCGGTAGTTGATTTTTGCTTTTGTTTCCTTTGTCCCCAGAGACGTGTTTAGTAAGAAATTGCTGCAGCCAAGATCAAAGAGGTTTTTGCCTGCTTTCTCCTCTAGGATTTTGTTGGCTTCCTGTCTTACATTTATGTCTTTCATCCATTTTGAGTTTATTTTTGTGTATAGTGTAAGAAAGTGGTCCAGGTTCATTCTTCTGCATGTCGCTGCCCAGTTTTTCCAGCACCACTTGCTGAAGAGATTGTTTATTCCATTGGATGTTCTTTCCTGCTTTGTTAAAGATTAGTTGGCCATATGTTTGTGGGTCCATTTCTGGGATCTCTATTCTGTTCCATTGATCTGAGTGTCTATTCTTGTGCCAATACCATAGTATCTTGATGATTACAGCTTTGTAGTATAGCTTGAAGTCTGGAATTGTGATGCCTCCTGCTTTGGTTTTCTTTTTTAAGATCGCTTTGGCTATTCGGGGTCTTTTCTGGTTCCATACAAATTTAGGATTATTTGTTCTAGCTCTGTGAAGAATGCTGGTGTAATTTTTATAGGGATTGCATTGAATACGTAGATTGCTTTGGGTAGCGTTGACATTTTAGCAATATGTTCTTCCTATCCAGGAGCATGGAATGTTTTTCCATTTTTTGGTCTCTTCTTCAATTTCTTTCATAAGCTTTCTATATTTTTCAGCATAAAGATTTTTCCCCTCTTTGGTTAGATTTATTCCTAGGTATTTTATGTTTTTTTTGTGCAACTGTAGATGGGATCGATTCCTTGATTTCTCTTTCTGTTGCTTCATTGTTGGTGTATAGGAATGCAACCAATATCTGTGCATTGATTTTATATCCTGCAACTTTGCCAAGTTCATGAAATCAATTCTAGCAGTTTTTTTGTGGAATCTTTTGGGTTTTCCATATAGAGTATCATGGCATCTGTGAAGAGTGAATGTTTGACCTCCTCCTGGCCAACTTGGATGCCTTTTGTTTCTTTGTGTTGTCTGATTGCAGAGGCTAAGACTTCCAATACTATGTTGGGTAACAGTGGTGAGAGTGGACATCCCTGTTTCATTCCTGACCTTAGGGGGAAAGCTCTCAATTTTTCCCCATTGAGGATGATATTAGCATTGGGTTGTTCACTAATGGCTTTTATGATCTCGAGGTATGCTCCTTCTATCCCTACTTTCTTGAGGGCTTTTATCAAGAAAGGATGTTGTATTTTCTCAAATGCTTTCTCTGCATCTATTGAGAGGATCATATGGTTCTTGTCCTTTCTTTTATTGATGTGATGAATCACATTAATTGTTTTGTGGATATTGAACCAGCCCTGCATCCCGGGGATAAATCCCACTAGGTCGTGGTGAACATTTTTTTTTAATGTATTGTTGGATACGGTTGGCTAATATCTTGTTGAGGATTTTTGCATCCATGTTCATCAGGGAAATTGGTCTATAATTGTCCTTTTTAGTGGGGTCTCTGTCTGGTTTTGGAATCAAGGTAATGCTGGCTTCATAGAAAGAGTTTGGAAGTTTTCCTTCCATGTCTATTTTTTGGAACAGCTTCAAGAGAATGGGCGTTAACTCTTCCTTAAATGTTTGGTAGAATTCCCCTGGAAAGCCATCTGGCCCTGGACTCTTGTTTTTTGGCAGATTTTTGATTACTAATTTGATTTCCTTCCTGGTTATGGGTCTGTTCAAATTTTCTATTTCCTCCTGTTTCAGTTTTGGTAGTGTATATGTTTCAAGGAATTTGTCCATTTCTTCCAGATTGCCCACTTTATTGGTTTATAATTGCTCATAATAGTCTCTTTATTGTTTTTATTTCTGTTGTGTTGGTTGTGATCTCTCCTCTTTCATTCTTGATTTTATTTATTTGGGTCCTTTCCTTTTTCTTTTTGATCAGACTGGCTAGTGGTTTATCAATTTTGTTAATTCTTTCAAAGAACCAACTTCTGGTTTCATTGATCTGTTCTGTTTTTTGTTTTTTTTTTGGCTTTTGATAGCATTAATTTCTGCTCTAATCTTCATTATTTCCTGTCTTCTGCTGGTTGTGGGTTTTATTTGCTGTTCTTTTTCCAGCTCCTTAAGGTGTACGGTTAGATTGTTTATCTGAGATCTTTCTTTCTTCCTTAGGAAGGCCTGGTTTGCTATATACTTTCCTCTTATGACCGACCACCTTTGCTGCATCCCAGAGGTTTTGGGTTGTGGTATTATCATTTTCATTGGCTTCCATATACTTTTTAATTTTCTCTTCAACTGCTTGGTTAGCCCATTCATTCTTTAGTAGGATTTTCTTCAGTCTCCAAGTATTTGTTCCCTTTCCAAATTTTTTCTTGTGGTTGATTTCAAGTTTCATAGCCTTGTGGTCTGAAAATATGCATGGTATGATCTCGATCTTTTTTACTTACTTAGGGCTGATTTGTGTCCCAGTATATGGTCTATTCTGGAGAACGTTCTATGTGCACTGGATAAGAATGTATATTCCACTGCTTTAGGATGAAATGTTCTGAATATATCTGTTAAGTCCATCTGGTCCAGTGTGTCATTCAAAGCCATTGTTTCCTTCTTGATTTTTTGATTAGATGATCTGTCCATTGCTGTTAGTGGGGTGTTGAAGTCTCCTACTATTATGGTATTACTATCAGTGAGTTTCATTATGTTTGTGATTAATGGATTTATATATTTGAGTATTTCACATTTAGTGCATAAATGTTTACAATTGTTAGGTCTTCTTGGTGGATCAACCCCTTGATTATGATATAATGCCCTTCTGCAACTGTTGTTACAGTCTTTATTTTAAAGTCTAGATTGTCTGATATAAATATGGCTACTCTGGCTTTCTTTTGTTGACCATTAGCATGACAGATGGTTCTCCATCCCCTTATTTTCAATCTGAAGGTGTCATTAGGTCTAAATTGGGTCTCTTGTAAACAGCATATAGATGGATCTTGTTTTCTTATCCATTCTGTTACCCTATGTCTTTTGAATGGAGCATTGAGTCCATTGACGTTTAGAGTGAGTACTGAAAGATTTGAATTTATTGCCATTATGATGCTTGTAGAGTTGGAGTTTCTTGTGGTGTTCTCTGGTCCTTTCTAATCTTTGTTGCTTTTGCTATATATATATATATATATATTTTTTTTTTTTCCATCTTTCTCCCCTCAGAGAGTCCCCCTTAAAATTTCTTGCAGGGCTGGTTCAGTGGTCACAAACTCCTTTCATTTTTGTTTGTCTGGGAAACTTTTTCTCTCTCCTTCTATATTTAATGACAGCCTTGGTGGATAAAGAATTCTTCGCTGCATATTTTTCTGATTCAGCACATTGAATATATCCTGCCACTCCTTTTGGCCTGCCAAGTTTCTGTGAATAGGTCTGCTGTAAACCTGATCTGTCTTCCCATGTAGCTTAGGGACTTTTTTCCCTTGTTGCTTTCATGATTCCCTCCTTGCCTGAGTATTTTGTGAATTTGACTATGATATGCCTTGTTGCTGGCTGGTTTTTGTCGAATCTAATGGGAGTTCTGTGCTTCCTGGATTTTGATGTCTGTGTCTTTCCCCAGGTTAGGAAAGTTTTCCTCTATGATTTGCTCACATAATCCTTCTACCCCTATTTCTCTCTCTTCCTCTTCTGGGACCCTATGATTCTGATGTTGTTCCTTTTTAATGAGTCACTGATATGTCTCATTCTTAAATCATGCTCTTTCACCTTAATTTTTGTCTTTTTTTCTGTTTCGTTATTCTCTATCCACCCTTGCCACCGCTGCATCCATCCGTGATTGCAGCTCAGTTATAGCATTTTTAATTTCATTCTGGCTATCTTTTACTTCTTTTATCTCTTCAGAAAGGGATTCTAATCTATTTTCAACTCCAGCTAGTATTCTTATTATCGTGATTCTAAATTCTGGTTCAAAAATCTTGCTTGTATCTGTGTTGGTTAAATCCCTGGGTGTCGTTTCTGTGTGCTCTTTCTTTTGGGGTGAATTCCTTCTTTTTGTCATTTTGCAGGGAGAAAAGGAATTAATGAGTTTGAAAAATTAAAATTAAAAAATTAAAATTAAAAAATTAAACACACACACACAGATCAAATAAATGGTGCTAGATTCTAGGTGTGTTTTGTCTGGGTGTTGAAAGTGGTTTGACAGATTAGAGAAAAAAAGGGCAGGGGAAAAGGAAAAAAAAGGAAATAATTTGAGAATTTGAAAAAATGAAAACACTGAAGTAGACTAAAATGATATGATGGGGTAAAATAGAATTTGAAGGGGTGCCTGGGTGGCGCAGTCGGTTAAGCGTCCTACTTCAGCCAGGTCGCGATCTTGCGGTCCGTGAGTTCGAGCCCCGCGTCAGGCTCTGGGCTGATGGCTCAGAGCCTGGAGCCTGTTTCCGATTCTGTGTCTCCCTCTCTCTCTGCTCCTCCCCCGTTCATGCTCTGTCTCTCTCTGTCCCAAAAATAAATAAAACGTTGAAAAAAAAATTAAAAAAAAAATAGAATTTGAAAAAATATACACAGAAATAAAGAATATAGTAGAAAAATATTAAAGAAAATATTTTTATTAAAAATTAAATATAAAAATGAATTTTTCCTTTTCTATATTCAAGAAAAAGAAAAGAAACAAAAAAAGAGAAAAAAGAAAAAAAAGAATGGAAAAAAAGGAAATCGTTTGAAAATTTGAAAAAGTGAATACACTGTAGTAGACTAACCTAAAATGATGGGAGTAAAATAGAATTTGAAAAAATTTACATAAAAGCAAAAAAATCATTAAAATTTAAAGAAAAATATTTTTAATAGAAATTGAAGGTAAAATGGAGTTTTTCTCTTCATTCAAGAAAAAGAAAAGAAACGAAAAAGAGAAAAAAAAGAAAAAGGAAAAAGAAAGAAAAAGCAATTGTTTAAAAATTTGAAAAGATAAATACACTGAAGTAGACTAATATAAAATGATGGAAGTAAAATAGTATTTGAAACAATTTACACAAAAGTAAAAAATATAGTGATAAAATTTAAAGAAAAATATTTTTAATAAAAAGTGAAAATAAAAATTGAGTTTTTTCTCTTTCTGTATTCAAGAAAAAGAAATGTAAAAGAGGGGGAAAAAAAAGAAGGAAATAAAACTGAATAGATGGACCTGCTAACAGATTGAGGTAGGACTGAAATTATTTCGTTTTCCCCTAGAAGTCAGTCTATGTAGCGCTTTATAGTCCATAAACCAAGCTGGCAGTGAGACTTGTGTTCTTGAAGAGCGAAGTTGGCCCAGTTGGGTGGGGCTCAGTGTATCAGCTCCACTCTCTACTAGAGGGCGCCGCTAGCTTACTGGGGTGGATTGTTGCTGTGCTCGT
This sequence comes from Herpailurus yagouaroundi, assembly GCF_014898765.1. Lineage (NCBI taxonomy): Eukaryota > Metazoa > Chordata > Mammalia > Carnivora > Felidae > Herpailurus > Herpailurus yagouaroundi. The sequence continues at coordinate 12,518,964 of NW_024412407.1, forward strand.
AGGTGTGTATGTGCATGCACGGGAGTGGTCAAAATGGTGCCACCCAGCTACCCAGTCTATTCTCCTGGAACAGCAATTGGGTATCCGTCCTCTGTCTTCAGCTTTCATCCACTCCCTGCTTTTTCACTGTACGTGACCAGGTCCCAGGCAATACCTCTCTCCTGAGTTTTGTCTCAGATGCGGCTATTTTCCCTGGCCCCTTACTTCTGAAGGACTGCAGCTTTGACCCATTCAGCCCCTCTGCAGGAGGGTCTCACCAAGCAATGGACAAACAGTGGCCGAATGCCGGCTGCAACCAGGAACGCTTGCTGGACCCTGATGCTGCCGGTGCCCCAAGACTACGGCCAGGTGCCAGCCCGCCCCAGAGGAAGTTCGCAAGATAGTGTAGCAGCAGAGTTTCAGGGATTATGGAAAATCACAACGCACATCTGGTGCCAGGCTTTACCCTCAACGACCTTGTTCCAGCATCAGTGAATGTGGCCATTCTCTGGGGTCTGCTGGGACCAGATGGCTTCAACCATCTCCACCAAATGTCCTTCCAGCAGTGGAACTGCTTTTCCCCATGTGGCCCGAGACCCTCCTGGACCCCACTCTGCTCTTGGGGATTCGCCCTTCCCACCAGAGCACATTCAGGTATGGAGCTGTGGAGTTGCAGACTGCGCTCCCCCTGTTAATAGTTAATGGAATTTAAGCCCCCTCCTTTCTCCTTTCTCCCTTTTTAGTTTAGACCCTGCAGCTGTTTCCAGTTTTCTACTTTCTCTCCAGCTGCTTTTGGGGAGGGGTGCTTTTCCCGTATTCTCCCCTCTCCCCAGTCTCTATCCTCTCTCCACTCGCAGAGGCACCTGCCTTCCTGCGCCTCTTGCTCCCCAAGTTCACTTCACACTGAGTATCTGCTGAATTCTGTAGTTCAGGTTGTGCAGATTGTTGTGTTAATCCTCCAGTCAGTTTTCTAGATGTGTAGGATGGTTTAGTGTTGGTCTGGCTGTATTTCATGGATGCAAGACACACAAAAAACTTCCATGCTATTCCGCCATCTTGGTTCCTCCCTCAACTGTGGATATCTTTAAAAGTTGAAATTCTAAAAAGAATTTTTTTCATTTTCCTATAAGAAGCCAGGTAGAATACTATGCTTTCCCATTGAAAGCAAGCAAGCAAGAGAGATTGAAGGAAGGAAGAAAGTAGCAAAGAAGAAGAAAGAAAAAAAAGCTGCAATGGATTAAAACCTATGTAGAGCAGTGACCAACTAGGGGTGATTTTGTCCTCCAGGAGACATTTTGCAGTCTGGGGATATTTTTGGTTGTCATACTAGGGAGTGCTTCTGCTGCTGAGTAGGTAGAGGCAGAGATGCCTAGTACTATCTAAGCATTCTATAGTACATAGGACAGTCCCTATAACAAAGGATTATGTGGCCCAAAATGTCAATCAGGTTGAACTGAAAAAAAAAAATTCTTATTGTAAAGAAGAAAATAGAATGCCTTGAGAAAACCAGAGACATACCAGAACTACTCAGAATTTGAGACTGTTTCAAGCAGGAAGGCACCAATGGGTTTTCTATGGGAAAGAAAAGAAAAATACATACAACATTAGGTAATTTTAAATGTTTAGAAAATGAACATGGTTATGTGCACTGAGCTGCCTTCTACAATCTCTCATTAAAGAGTCTGTGGGGTATTAAAAGGATCTCTCTGGTAGAGAATTGTCACATTGATTGAGTAAAATAGTCTTTGGGGAAATTTCTCAGATGTTTGATACAAATGGCAGTTCATAGGCCATGGGAAACATCTTGCAAGATTTCCTTCAAGAAGTCAAACCTCAATTATGTCAATGATCCACTCAAAGATACATAATCCATGCTCTTCACTCTATGGTACTCAGAAAAGTAACTCTTAACATTAGTTTTACATGATATTAGAGTTACCAGATTTAACAAATAAAAATACAAGACACCCAGGGAAATTTGATATTTATATGAAAAAATTATTCATTGTTTACCTGAAATTCAAAATAACTGGCCACATGAATTGTATCTGGCAACCCTAATATGCATTTTAGTTACTTTTAATTTGCTTTTAACACAAAGAAGAATATTTTTTGTGTATTAAAGTTTTTCTAGTCTCTTTACAGTGTCTTTCTTTAACAAAAATCCTTAATGTATCTTTCTAGTCTTCCCTCCTTCTGCCTTCCTTACCTTACACGTTGCATTTAATTACCATAGAACTTAAACTCTTGATCTACTGATTTTCCCTATTTATATATTGGTTTTGTGGGAATTATTTTAATTTAATATTTATTCCAAATATGAATTCTGAGCTTACTAAATAGTATTTCCATGTAAGAAGGCTGAATTCAGCTATGGTAATGGGGCATGGAGGTGTGGTGCAGACTTAAAAAAAACAACACAAAACAAAAGAAAGACACCTGCTATCAGAGAAAACTCACAAAGAAAAGAAGAGGGGAAAACCAAACCTCTCCTCAGTCCTGCCACTTGGTATAGAGAAGTGTTTCTCAAAATACGATCTTTGGACCACTTTGTTTCAGAATCATGTGCAACATGTAGGTATTGATTCCTGGGCCTGGATCTGAACCTACTTTTTTAGCAACCCCCGCACCCCCCCGGTGAATGTTAATGCACACTAAAGTTTAAACACAACTAGGCTAGAATTTTTCAGTTGTGTGAGTATTCCCAGTATTGGAAAGTGTTAAAGACTAACGGTTTTATTGATTTTATTTATTTATTTTTTGGTTTCATTAACTTTAGACTTCATTTGGAAATATGGTTATTGCTTCTTAAACCATTCTGAAACCACGACCATGAATTCCCATTTCCTCTTCATAAGCCATATAAACTCACTTTGCTACAAGGTTTGTTTTTGTCCATTCATTCATTCATTCATTCATTCAACAAACATTGACAGGGACAAGCCTCTGTGACCACTTTAAATGGAAATGTTATAAATATAAACCTTATCATTACCTTCCTGAAGGACAGTGTCTTCATATTTTACATTTCTGTCTTTTTCCACATTGTTGGCAGCCAAAAAAAATACAGCTTTATTTTACTTATTTGTTTTCCTGTCACCTGTGGCAAATATTTAATTCGTTACTAAATGACATTTATGGTCTTGAACTTGCTGGTTTCTGTGTCCTCCACACACACTCGGGTCCTAGTATGCATTGACAATATGTGTGTATGCTTATCAAAGTGCCCTTAGGAAATGAAATAACATGTGAAACTCATTTTTTATTTTCCAGCAAACTTCATAACAGTCTCCTTGGTTCTATCCTTTGGATAGATTTCTAGTTTATCTTATATGTGAGAAATGACCTTATAACCTGTGTGTGACAGTTGTTTGGGTTTTATTAAGTGCCCTGCTAGCTGGCGATATAGGGGCATTACTCACAGATATTTGTTTGCTACCCCAGTAAGCCAAGAAAATTTATTTTTATATATTTAACTACAGCGTCTTTCTTCTCCTGCATGTCATTTAAAAGTAGTTCATGGAATCAGGAGAATTCTGCCAAGTGTAGCGTTAGATGTGACAAGGAGATGGATTCCCATCATGGGTCCCAGAGGTGAAACTTTGTAATACACACGTCTTCTAGGACAAAGTGAGCTTGATGAAAATTAAATATAAATTCACGCTAAGAGGAGTTTCTATTTTATTTCTATATGCAGAGGAACAATCAGCTCCCTGCCTCTATTCTAAAAGCATCAGTGGAAAGGGTTCTGCAGAATGCTTCCCTCACCCCGTATGAGGGGTGTGCCTACAAGAAAGCAAGCCACTGCCATACAGCGGGGAGGGGTTTTGTTGCTGTTTCTGAAACAATAACATCTTAGTGGCCATTTCGAAGTTCTGTCTAATTCCTGTCGTGTGTAAAATAGTCCATGGCCAGGAAATTCATTAGGACTTACAAAGCAATTGTTAATCATACACGGTCTTTTCATATATTATACTGACGCTCAAATCAGGTATTTTATTGATATCACTATCAAAGAGGGAGTTTTTGATAAAACTGTAGTATTTCAGTGCAACTCTGTGCACTGATCCCAAAGCAAATATGATCGTTATCCCTTCTCACAAAAGACTTGTGCATTACACTCCACTTCTCTGGCAGCTAGATAGGCATTTTGGTTAAGCAAATGCGTAGGTGTGTAATGAACAATCTCCTGCGTTAGGATGTGGCGAGGTAGCAGCGGAGGTTCAGCGGGTAGTTCTGGCTGTAAGTTCACTGAGGCCCTCTTCACACATCTGTTTGGATCCCAACATGTAAGTGGAGACTTGCTCTTTCTTCTTTTGCTCATTTGTTTGTTCGTGTTCACAAAGATGGTTGGAAGCAATAGAGTACAGAAAACGGTCAATGAAGGTGGTGATGGGGATGCTGAGGAGACACTGTACTTAGAAATTAACAGTAAAATTCAGGCTTCTGGCAGCTCAATGGCCGGGGGTAAAATGCTCAATTTCTGTGAACCTCAGTTTTATAGCATTAAAATAGATGTAATTATATCCTAGGTGTGTTGTGACATTTGAATTAAAGGCAAAGTGTTTGCAACAAAACAACAAAAGATCGGTCACAATGTGGGGTGCTCGTAGCCAGAACTAATACAAGCCTTCAGAGTGAATGCAAAGAGACACGAATGTACCTTCCTCTGAGACACACTGGAAACATAACTGAACCCCAAGGAAAGATTTCAAATGACTTTAGAGCCCTGCTTCATATTCTGAGGACATTAAAACCTGTGAAAAATATTAGATGTCAACTTTATTATTACTATTAATAATATTGGTATTGTTATCTTGAAACTATTTTTGTTGATGTAGGATAAAGCAAGCATAAAATATTAAGGTTAACGGGAAACAAAATTTTTAGTATAATGAAAAGAGATGTAAGTGTAGGATTAAAGAAATGAAGGAAAAACTCTGACATGTTCAGTTTGAATGGGAAACATCAGTATGAACTTGTGATGTTAAAATGTATACATTTTCTAGCTCCGTCCACTGAGAAAGCCTAGAATCATTGCTAACACAGGAGCAATGAAACTCTTGGTATCTTAATGGCGGATTCTAAACACCTTTTGTATTAAAAAATTCTTAGGGGGCTCCTGGGTGGCTTAGTCGGTTGGGCGTCCGACTTCGGCTCAGGTCATGATCTCATGGTCTGTGAGTTCGAGCCCCGCGTCCGGCTCTGTGCTGACAGCTCAGAGCCTGGAGCCTGTTTCAGATTCTGTGTCTCCCTCTCTCTCTGACCCTCCCCCGTTCATGCTCTGTCTCTCTCTGTCTCAAAAATAAATAAACATTAAAAAAAATTTAAAAAAATTCTTAGAAAAATAGCTGTTTCCAGGTTTAAGATATTTTATGGCAGGAAGTAAGAAAGAAAGCAAATAAATTATATCAAAAGGATATGAGAACAACAACAACTAAAAAAGGATAAGGGAACCAATTTGAAAGTACTCCAGCTGATCAAATTTGATCATCGTGAATAATATCATTAACTGAAAGTTATTGAATATAAAAAATTTCATGAGTCCATATTGATACTAACAAACAACAACATATCGGAAAACTAAACCCTCATTTGTCCTCATTGGCAAGTATGATTAAATTAACTCCTTAGTTTGGAAGTTGGTAATTAAAAAGAAAGAATTAAGCATTTATCTTACCATTTTGCTAGGGCTATAGTTCAGGGTAAGCAAATAGCTTCAGCTGAAGTTTTCTTAGGAGGATTACAGAGTAACACCAACCAAGATGCAGAAGTAATGATGCAATTAAAAAAATCATTTTTAACCCCTAATAAAATACTTGATTCAAACAAGCATTATTACTTGATGCTAAACCATTAGGCAAAAGATTTCATATGATGCCAAGCATCACACTATTAGATGGCTTTCTAATGCCAAAGGAAAAACTTACAACTTACCTTGGTAATGGAGAGATCCACGTGTTCCCACCAGTGATCTAACTTACAGCATTGCTGGGGAAAAGTGAACATGGCCCTCCTGGTGTCACGTAGTATGAAGTATACAACATCCCTTAGGAAATACTCTTGCCAAACATAGTTAACTCAAGTTCACTACTATTTACGGAAGATATAGAGGCCAGATGAATTAGTTAATGATATCACAGCAAACAACTGACCGCATCTAGACCATGGGACATTCATCAAACAACTGGCCTGATGTCAACTTCCTGATGGCTGAACAGGTGTGAGGTCAGAGCGTTGGGGATGGGAATACCTGTGTGAACATGATCTCATTTGAATTCCTAGGTCTACGTATCTTGGACTTATGTTCTGGGACACACTGGAATATAAAATGCATGGGTTGCCAATGGTCAAAGAACCTAAAATACTCCAAAATGGACCTAACATTAAGCCTTTCCTTTTTTAAAAACAGCATATGCTGAATCCTCCAACCACACCAGTGTTTCCTCCTCCTCCTCCTTCTCCTTCTTCCTCTTCCTCTTCTTCCTCTTCTTCTCCTCCTCCTCCTCCTCTTCCTCCTCCTCCTCCTGCTTCTGCTGCTTCTTCTTCTTCTTCTTCTTCTTCTTCTTCTTCTTCTTCTTCTTCTTTGAATAGTGCTATTTTGGTTAACATAATGAAAGCTAAGAAATGGTTATAGGAGAGCAATTATTTTGTCAAAACATGTTTAAACATAAAAATATCTGTTGAACTTACATGTTGGTGAGACATTAAAAATGTAAAATGTTTTTTATGTTTATAATTCTGTGAATGTTTTGTTTTGTCTCTATCTTCTTTCTTAAAAATTTACTTTCTTCTATTATAATATATAATATAATAAAAGAATATATAATATAATAAGATTTGTATTTTTATCATAAAATTTTACACATGTGCATTATTATCCCCAATATATTTTAGGTCCTACAGCTTCATGCACTTTCATATGGGACTAACCCTTTAAAAATTTAAAATTCAATCTTCTGAGTTGCCCAAGTATCAGTAACCTTTCCTTTGTACATTTATATATATAAGGCTTATTTTGTTAATTTAAAAATTTTGTTCTTGAGTGAAGCAAAATCTCCGAGCACCAAAAATTGAAGTTATAAATAAATTTCTAAGGATGGATGTTTGAACAATCAATGATACTTTTAAATGAAGCCTAACTAATAGGAACCATTATGATTTCAAATGAGTTGAATATAAAAGGAGACAGGACAATAAATGAGATCTCTATTAATAAGCATACAGTGATAAGACTACTATTGCAAACACAAAGTCAACTTCATTCAGATCAAGCTTGCAGCTAATTTATATTTCATGCCTTTTATTAACTGATATCTAATGAGAATTACTCCCATTTTTCACAGTATCATATCAAACTCTCCTAATAAAACTCTGCTCTGTTTTGCATGTGAGTTGCATCATTTCATAAAATTTTCAGCAGTCTTTGACTCGCTAAATAAAGTTGTCACTCAAACCTCATTTTCCATCTGAGCACGGGGAAGCTGGATGGACACTGCATTAATCCTGCATATTGTCTCCGCTTGACGAGGTCTCCAAGAGATCTTTGTCCTGTCACCTTTAATGGACTCTGTCTAATGGACTCATTAGTGAATTTCTTATCATTTTTAGGAGAAAGATGCAATCTTACAATGCTGTCCTTCATGTGTTTGGAAATTATTATAATTTATTCCTTAAACACTTATTCAAAAATTAAGAATGAGGAGAATCTACTTTATTTGGGTACCATAATATTGTAACAATGACATGCTGATTACAATGAGGGGTCTAAGAATACTATTCCATGCTGATTACTCATGTTATATTCAAAACTAGTCGTTAAAGCGGACAACACTCTTCGACTCAGTAGCTTAATATTACACCATAGTCAGAAAACTCACAGCTGGGAAATGGAGATTTTCTTGGCTTCATTTATCTGTAAGTGCAGAAAACTAATAATGAATGACTTCTTGATATCATGCAAATCTCTTTAAGTTCATGCTAGGGGGATTTAAATTTTAATATTATTTTGCATTGCATTCTAATAATGAATACTCATGTCTGTTATCTTCCACCACACTCTTCCTTCTCTGGCTCTTTGCCTCAGCTTCTCCTTGTATTTTGGTTGATAAAATCCATACAGATAGATGGTGGAGGGGGTGGTGGAGAAGATGGATATTAGGCAAGTATTTAATTCTGAAAAAATCAGAACAGGTTACTATTTTTATTGAGTGTGTTCTTATACCTTCAATTAATTTGTAAAAACTTCCCACTCATAGGCCTATCACTTGAGAAAATATGCTAAAGTTTCATTATCTGGCTTTCTTTGAAGTCCAGCTATTTAATGGCTATTGCTTTTGTTTTTAATAAGAAAAAATGTCCAGTGAGTGTTAATACTCTTGATAATTCAAACGCATCTTTTTCTTTCCTTGAAAATGCTTTGATTTTTTATTGCTAATTGCCTGACTCCATTCTCTGATGAGGAAGACTGGATGAGGTGGAGAGTCAGTAAGTAAGTAACCGCTACATAATCCCAGGCAAGGTGGTGTGTGTGTGTGTGTGTGTGTGTGTGTGTGTGTGTGTGATGAATGAGGTGGTAAAAGGAGGGCATAAAGAACCAGAAGGGATATACCTGAAGTTGAGTTCTGAGGAGAGATCAGCACGAGGCTGAGTCATCAGATCAAGCAGGTTGCCCACTCTACAAAGGGTAGTCTGAAAGAAGGTGGTAGTAAATGTCTGGGCTTTCCTGAGTCCTGGAACAGTGCTCTGTGGTGGGCAATTAGTTTCTGTCAGTTTGCACAAACTTCAGACCCAGAATGCAAATCTTGCAGTGTTAATTTTTGTTTGTTTTAATATTTTTAGCACACCATAGACTGAACAAACTTTCTAAAAGGGATTTAAGAAGACGGTCATTTTTGGAATAGGTCCTTCAACAACTTGCCCTTATAATCTCTCCATGTATTACAGAATTTTTGAACTTTTCACTGTTCACAAAAGACACTTCGTCCTTTTCTTTGTTGAATCTTGAGTCTTGAATGCAGTGTTTGCTCTGCCTAGAATGTCATTCCCTTTCTTGTCTCATAAACTCTTATTCTTCCTTCATGATGCAATTCAAGTGTTACCTCTCCCATGAAGTTTCCTTAAGAAAATCTTACACAAGTCCATGCCTGGAGTTACTCATTCTGGTATATTAAGTACTCTGTTAAAGTATTTCACTTTCTTTCTTAAAATGTATCACTTATCATCATTGAAGAAGTCATTGGGGTGAACCAAAACTCAATCTTTCATGACAACCAGCATGGTTAATAATCTTATAATATTTCTAACATCCTTGTCTTTTCTACTAACATGAAGGTGGGAGGAGGTACAGAAAATAAAACGTGAAGTGATGTTGCTAACTTTAGCCCTGTTAATTGGTATTTTTATTTTAATATTTCTTTTATTACATGGATTTGTCTGTGCTGCCTTTCCTAAATTGAGCTAACTCTGCCATAAATTTTAGAACAGTTTTTGAACAGCTGAAATGTTTATTGCACTCAATGTTTCTGCAGTGCACAGTGGAGGGAGTGTGAATGCAAAGAAGGAAAGGAACAAACCACCATCTGGTAGGTATAAATGTCTGTGATGAGAGGTTAGTTAGTAGAAGGCAGTGTCTGAAAATGAGGAGGAATGGAATAGTGTACATTGGGACTGTTGAGAATTAGGACTGTGGATAAATTAATGATTGTGGTTGCTTTCAACTCGTAGTAGAAGTGAACATTTCTATTTGGTGAAAGTAAGGAAGCCTAGTAGAGAGATCTATGTTCCGTTCATATTTCCACTTGGTTGCTTCAGTCCTTTGTTTAGAAATTTCCATTCTTTCCCCAAGATTACTGAAAATTACTGAAGGAGGAAAAAGGATATTCTCATGATCAATTTGGCTTTGGTTATCTGCCTCCACTGAATCCTTGTTTTCTTCTATGCCTTCTGGTTATTTCTTTCTCCCTGTTTTGGCATTATGTCAAATATAGGACTTAGTCTTTAATTCATTTCATTGGAAAAAGAAACAAACAAAACACTTTCAAGAGACAGGTAAGCAGCAGACTTTACTGAGGATTAGGGAAACAGCAGATTTGCTTTTCATTAATGCAAAGAACTTAAATGCCAGTCATTCTTGACCTTGAATGCTATTTAAACACTATTACACTCCTAGTTACCCCATCTCTCCATTCTCCCCTATTCTAATGTTTATCCTTTCAAAATCCACCCTCAAATTCCATGGTCATTTATAATAGAGAGCAGTTTCACTGTTTCTATTATTGCATTGTTTCCTGTTAACTTATGCTTTGTTAGTCTCATCATTTATCATCAATGTTAATGAAGATAGGTCCATCCCTAAGGGGAATTATGACCCTGGCATTTTTGCCCCAGAATGAATGAAATGATAGCTATGTAACCGAGCCTTATTCTTTTCTTTTATGATCTTTATTTGGACAAACACTTTAGCCCTTATGATCAGTTACCAAGGGTGCTAGGTAAATGGGTTATGGGAAGCACATATTCCTTGACATTACAGAACATCCCAAAAAGACAGAATTCACTATTTCTGGAATCCAATAAAATGTTATCAGGCTTGCAAAGAAGCAGAAAAAATATAACCTATAGTAAAGAGAAAAATCAATCAAACTGATCTAAAAATAAATGAAAGCGATGAGAATCTGTACACAAGACTATTAAAAAGAGTTCTAACCTCATACATTCGGGAAGCTAGAGGAAAGGTTGAGCATAAAGATGGAATATGTTCAGTAGAGATACAGGACAGAGAGAACATAGGTCAAAATTTTAGAGCTGAAACCAATAATATCTGACATGAAACACATACCAAGTGGGGTGAATGGCAGATTAGACATTCAATAGGAAAAGATTAGTGAACTCGAGGAAATGGCAATAGAAACTATCCAAAATTAAACACAAATAAAGAAAAGGGAAGGAGCAAAATCAACAGAGCATCAGTGAACTGTGGGAGAACTTCCCAGCAGCCACACACCCATGTATTTGGAGAACCTGAAGGAAAAGAGTGAGAGATTATTCTTCAAACATTTGAAGAAATAATGGCAAAAAATTTCCAAATTAGATGAAAAGTATAAACCAACAGATAAAGGAAGCTCACCAAACCTGAAGCACAAGAAACATGAAAAAGTTACACTGATACTTCAAAATCAAATTGCTTAAAACTGGTGATAGGTAGAAAATCACAGAAGCAGCCAGAGTGGGGAAAAAGGGACACTTTATCTAGACAGAAACAAAGATCAGGAGGAGAGCAGATTTTTCATGGGAAAGAGGACAAGCTAGAAGACAATGGTGCAATGTCATGAAATTAATGAAAACAAACATCAACAACCCATCAAACTAGAATGTTTACCCAGTAAAATACCTTTCATATTTTGAAAGGTAGCACTCCTATGGGAAATAATACATATGTCAAAAAGACAGGTACACAAATGTTCACAGGAACGTTCTTCATAATTACCAGAAACTGCAGACAATCCAAATGTTCATCAGCTGGTGAATGGAAAGTGAAATCCATATAAGGAAATAATACTAAGCAATGAAAAGGCATGGACTACTTATACATATCACAAATGATGAACCAAAAAAATGTTACACCACAAGAAAGTAGGCAGATATGAAATACTTTATTGTAGCATCCCATTTATGTGAAATATCTACAAGGGGCAAACTTATAGCCATAAAGCAGATTGGTGTTTGTCTGGGCCTGAACAGTAGAGCAGGGCTTAAAGGGGGGTGATCGAAGTTTGGGGATGATGGAAAAGTTCCAAACTGGATTTTAGAACAAAGGCACCATTTTATTAATGTACTGAATATCTAGGATGGGTGAATTTTTTGGTATGTAATTTATACCTCAATAAAGCTGTTTAAAACATGAAGGTGAGGGATGACTGGGTGCCTCAGTTAGTTAAGCATCTGACTCTTGATTTAGGCTCAGCTCATGATCTCAGGGTTTGAGTCCCATGTTGGGCTCTGTGCTGAGAGTGTGGAGCCTGCTTGGGATTCTCTCTCTCTCCCTCTTTCTCTGCCCCTCCCCTGCACACACTCTCTCTCAGATATAAGTAAACATTAATTTTTTTAAAAATGAAGGTAAAATAAAGATCTTTTTAGACACACAGAAACTAAAAGAATTGGTTGAGAGCAGACATATGCTTCAAGATATGTTAATGGAGTCCTTTAAGCACAAGAAAAATGTAAGCAGTCAGAAACATGGATCTACACAAAGGAGAGGACCGTTTAAAGCCAAAATAGCAATAATACTACAGTATTTATAGCATGTGTAAAAATAAAATGTATGACAATAATAACACAAAAATCAGGAGATAAAAATGTAAGAATATTGTTTCAGTGTTTTTATACCAAATGTGAAGTAATATAACATCACCTGACAGTAGACTTTAATAAGTTAAAAATGTATTATAAATCCCGAAGCCACCATTAAAACAACACAAGAGTTCTAGATAATAAGGCAAAAAAAGAGATAAAATGAAACCATAAAAATTACTTTATTCAAAAGAAAGGCAAATAGCAAAAAGGAAATGAAGAAAACATGAGACAAATGAAAAATATCAAGATGACAGATTTAAATAAAGCTACAGAATAACAAAAGTGAATGTAAATGTGTAAATATTCCAATAAAAAGGCAGAAAATGTCAGGTGACTAAAACAGAATATCCAACTTTGTGATACTTATAAGAAATATGCTTTAGTACAAAGACACAAATAGGTATGCCATGGTAACATGAAGCAAAAGAAAGCTAGGGTAATATGGATTACTATCAGTCAAAATAAGTTTCAAGAAAAAAATTAAAAAAAAATTTTTTATTGTTTATTTATTTTTGAGAGAAGGGGGGGGTGCAGAGAGAGAGAGGGAGACACAGAATCAAGCAGGCTCCAGGCTCTGAGTTATCAGCACAGAGCCCGATGCAGGTCTCGAACTCATGAACCATGAGATCATGACCTAAGCTGAAGTTAGACACTTAACTGACTGAGCCACCCAGGCACCCCTCAAGAAAAATATAAGAGATAAAGAGAGTCTCTGGAAGATTATAAAAGGGCCAGTTCATTAAGACCATATAACAGTCCTAAATATTATGCAGCTAATAATAGAGCTTCAAAATATATGATGTGAAAACTGCAAGGACAAATAGGTAAGTTTACATTTATAGCTGGAGATTTCAGCAGCCAATATCAATAGATGACCAAGCACGTAGACAGGAAATCAGTAAGAATATTGAAGAATTAAACAATACTATCAACCAACTTGATCTAATTGACATTTATAAGATACTGAACTTTTCAAGCACACATATAACGCTTACAAAGTTGGAACGAAATCTAAACCATAAAACAAGTCTCAAAAAATTGAAGAGGAGGGGAGCCTGGGTGGCTGTTGGTTGAGTGACCAACTCTTAATTTCAGCCCAGGTCATGATCTCATGGTTCATGGGTTCAGGTCCTGGTTAAGCTCCACACTAATTATGCCTAGCTTGCTTGGGATTCTCTCTCTCTCTCCCTCTTTCTCTGCCCCTCTCCTGCTCTCTCTCTCTATCTCAAAATAAATAAATAAATAAATAAATAAATAAATAAATAAATAAATAAACTTTAAAAAATTTTAAGAGGATTCAGATCATACAAAGAATGTTCTCTAACAACAGGGAATTAAATAAATCAATAACACATATATATTTGTATAGTCCACAAATATTTGGAGCATAACTTCATACTTCTAAGTAACCAAAGTTCTAAGTAATTCTTGGACCAAAGAATACCTCAAAAAGGAAATGAGAAAGTATTTAGAATAGAATGAACATGAAAACATAACAGATCATAATTTATAAGATTCTCATTGTATAGATAGCCACCTCCTCAGGTATGTCCATGTCCTAATCCCCAGAACCTGTGAATATGTCACCTCACACAGCAAAAAAGACTTTGTAGATGTGATTAACTTAAAGATCTTGAGGTGAGGAGATTATATGAGTGAGCCTAGATCTTTTCTTGGGCTTATTTGTCCTCTGTATTTCATCTTTCAAATATTTTGCTTATTTTTTATTGGATTGTATTCTTATTACTGGGTTTTGAAAGTTCACATTCTTCAGATATTGATTTGCAAATGTTTTTTTTAAGTGGATATGAAAATATGCCCAACATCATTAGTCATTAGAGAAATGTGAATGAAACCACAGATGATATACCACTACACATTTATTGGGACTCCTAAAATTAAAAAGATTGTACCAAGTGTTGGCAAGAATGGTGTAACTAGAAATCTAATGCCTTTTGTGAGAACATAAAATGATGTAGCCATTTTGGCAAGCAGCTTGTTAGTTTCTTAAAGAGTTAAACATACACAGACCACATGACCCAGCCATTCCACAGGTAGATATCTACTCATGAGAAATGATAACATGGGTCCATACAAAGCCTTATACATTAATATTCATAGAAGCTTTATTTTTATTATTATTATTTTAAAGTAGCTCTGTGCCCAGTGTGGGGCTTAAACTCATGACCATGAGATCAGGAGTCATAAGCTCTACTGACTGAGCCAGGCAGGCACCCCATAGAAGCTTTATTTGCAACAGCCAAAAATTGGGGGAAAAACCCTAAGTGCTCAACAGGTAAATGGGTAAGCCATGGGATAGTCATACAATGGAATACCATTCAGCAACAAAGAAGATTGAACTATGACAGAATCAGCAACAAAGATAAATTTCAAAATAATTATGCTGAGTGAAATAAGCCAGACAAAAAAGAGTACATTGTATGGTTTAATTTTTTATATAAGATTCTAGAAAAAGCACCAATTCACAGTAATAGAAATAGTAATAGGTCAGTTCTTTCCTGGGCAAGGAGTAGGGATGGCAACACAGGAGGGAGGAATTATAAGGGAAAATGAAACTTTTGTTAGTGATGAATATCTTCAGTATCTTGATTGTGGTGATTATTTTAGGGTTGTATACATATGTCAAAACTTAACTGATTATAATACTTTAAACATGTTCAATTTATTGTATCTTAATTAGATCTCTATAAAGCTACTAGTAAAGTACACACAATGAGATCCAATTACATACCCACTAGAAAGACTATAATCAAAAAGAATGAAAATACTAAGTGTTGGAGAAAACGTGTAGGAATTGGAACCCTCATACGTTGCTTGTGGTAGTGCAAAATGGTTGCTTTGGAAAAGTTTGGCAGTTTCATGAAGTGTTAAAAATATAATTAACATTCAACCTAGTGATTTCATTCTGGAGAAATAAAAACACATACCCAAGAGACTTGTAATGCAAATGTTCGTAGGAATTGCATTCCAAACAGACAAAAAATGAAAACAATTCAATGTTCATCAACTGGCAAAGGGATAAACAAAATGTGGTATATATGGACAATCAAACACTACTTAATACAAATGAAGGAAAACTTTTACATGCAAAAACATGGATAAACCTAAAAATCATACTAAGTGAAAAAATTGCAGACACAGTATTATGTATTGCATCAATCAATTTATATAAAATTCTAGAAAATGCAGAACTATAAGAGCAGAAAGCAGATCGGTGTTTGCCTGGGACCAGGGGAGATAATGGAATTGATTACAAATGTACATGGTGGCATTTGGGGGTATGATAGAAACGTTCTAATTCTGGAATCCAATGATAGTTTTGTCACTGTGTAGATTGACTAAAAATCATTCTGTGTATTTTAAATGGGTGAGTTTTATGATATGTCACATATGCCTCAATAAAACTGTTAATCCCCACCCCTGCCGCCTTAGAAAGGAGTAACCACCATAATCCACATATTGGGAGATATGAAGAAAGATATGATAATTGAAAAACTAAAAGGTTGGGTCAAATGTTAGCTAACTCCCTTCCCTTTTTCCCATGTAACTGGCCTAACTGAAGTCACCGTTAGACATCTGAGGTTTGGAGGCCATGGTCTTGGCAGGGGCTCTGGGGCGTTCCCTGTTCTTAGCTCATTCAGTAATAAGTGATAGGTATCTTCCTTTTTTCTCGGCCAGAGGTATTTTCCCCCCAACTCTAAAAAAAGAAGTGGTGCGACAGTTATTTCTGATTTGCATTGACTTTGGATGGATTTCATAGATGGTGGTTGTAAAACACTCTGAGGTGTTCAGAGAAAGGGGCTTGGTACAGTTTATACAGGTTTAATGACTGAAAAGTCCTGTCTGCTACTTCCCGACTATCACCCCTTCCCTGTGTTCATTAGTTTTGTGTACTGTAAATGCAGCCAGTCACATCAATGAGCTAGTGAGTAAACTCACATATATCAAATCTGCCAATTAAACTGAAGACAGGTTCAATTTCTTTGGGGAGAAATAATAAAGTTAGCACCATATTCCTGCCTGTTTTTTATTTATGTGTTTTTTTTTTAATTTATTTATTTTGAGAGAGAGAGAGAGGGAGGGAGGGAGAGAGAGAATGAGTGTGTGGGGGGGAATAGAGAGAGAGGGAGGGAGAGGATTCCAAGCAGGCTCTGTTCTGTCAATGCAGAGCCTGACGTGGGGCTGGAACTGACAAACTGCAAGATCATGACCCGAGCTGAAATCAAGAGTAGGACGTTTAACTGACTGAGCCACCCAGGTGCCCCTTGCCTGCTTTATAAAATGTAACTAAAGAGGATACGACATTTCCCCCCCAATTATACTGTTCTTTGAGTTCTGTTTCTTGCAAGCACTTTAAAATGCTTGATTTAAAAAGCTGTGAAACATTCCAAAAGTGCACTTGTGCATCATTGTTATAGGTTGAAAAATACTGTTTTAAAAACTGGTTAATCTGATACGTTAGGGTGATTTTCAAAACGACGAAATCATATCTCTTGGGTGAATACCTGAGAAGGGAATGGCTGAGACATAGGGTAGGTAGGTGTACATCTAACTTTATAAGAAACTTCCAGCTTTCCAGAGTGATTGTACCAATTTATATTTCCACCAGCAGTGTTCAACACTTCCAGTTGTTAGAGCAAATGACATGAAAGCTTTGAGCAACCAAATGTTTTAAGTAGAGGTACACCCACAACAAGGGGAATGAATTAAAAATTCAACTTAAAAGATTTTTAATGTTTTTATTTATTTTTGAGAGAGAGAAAGAGCATGAGCAGAGAAGGGGCAGAGAGAGAGGGAGACACAGAATCTGAAGCAGGCTCCAGGCTCTGAGCTGTTGGCACAGAGCCTGCCTGATGTGGGACTCGAACTCACAAGCGATGAGATCATGACCTGAGCTGAAGTTTTATGCTTAAGCAACTGAGCCACCCAGGCACCCCCAAATTCAACTTTTTATATAATGTTATATATTATGTACCTGAGTTACCTTAGGCACCGTTGGCTTAGCTAATTGGAGCACAGAATCCAGTGACCAGTTAGATGACCAGCAATAGCATCTGTGGAAGGTAATGAGAATTTGAACTAAGACAGCTGGGCCAGAAATGATCAAGAAGAAAGAAATAGGAGACTGCATTCATAGCCTCGGAGTGAACTAATTTGATGTGAGGGTCAGGGAAGGGAAAGAATGAACAGTGATTCTGAGATTTGGGGCTGTAGTACCTAGAAAAGGTATTTATTTATTCATTTTTTAAAGCTTATTTATTTATTTTGAGAGAGAGAGAGCACAAGCAGGGAGGAGCAGAGAGGGAGAGAGAGGATCCCAAGCAGGCTCCGTGCTGTCAGTACAGATCTCGAACTTGTAAACTGTGAGATCATGACCTGAGCTGAAACCGAGAGCTGTTGCTTAACTGATTGAGCCACCCAGGCATCCCTAGAAAAGGCATTTATAATGCAAGAGATGTCAAGAGGAGATAATTTGGGGGAAAGATATATATCGTTCAGATACCTTATTTTCATAAAGGTTTCTAGATGGTAGATTTGGAGTTTGAAGAAAATGTGGGATTAGAATGAAAATTTAGGGAGTGGCATCTAGAGCATAATTGAAGAGGGGGGGGCAATTGATGAGATGGCAGAGGGAAAAAAATGTGGATTATTGAGTTCCGGACAGTACAGTAAATGAATCTTATATAAATGAAACTGGAAGAAGAGGGGCCACAGCAAGAGAGAAAAAAAAATTAGGATTATGGGTTCCTTGGGAAGCTAAGGAAGGAGAGAAACTAAATCAACCGAATGCTTCAGAAACCTGTTTTAAACATGTTTTGCGACATGATTTGATGCAAAATCATACAATTCATGAGTTTTGTGTTCAGGAAGATTTTTTTGTTTTGTTTTAAGTTCAATTCCAAGAAACTGTGATTATCGGGAGGTGATCTGGGAAAATGGCCACTGAGCTTAGGTAACAAGTTTCTCAGCACTGTGATCTGGACTTATTTACAATTTACCAACCTAGGAAGGGTTTCAAATAAACAGGGAGGCATGGCTTCCTGAAACTGTGTAGCTAATCTCGGAAAAAACACACACAAAGAGAAGACCTAAGTCTTTTATCAAAGTAAAATAACAGTGCCACATGATTAAGAGATTTTTTTTTTTTTTTTTTAGTCCACAGCATTTTGGCTAGTAATTATAAACAGAGATAACAATTAACACCATAGTCTCCAAGGTAGAGGTATCATCTAATGACAAAAATATCTGCTGATTCAGACCTTATTGCCAACAGTGCACGCTAGAGGATTGCCAGCAGCCTGCATTTTGCCTCAAGCTGTGTAGTTCTCTCAGAGCAGATATTAATTTAAGATGTTAATGCTTATGTCATCAGATGTTCTTATTTACAGACTGCGACCCTGTTAATTTGCAGTCCGTGATTATACTCGTAATTTTTATTGGTTCATTTCACGAACACATAGCTTGTTTGCTTCCTTTATTTGCTGGTCCCTTTACAGGAGGATTTGACTGGTAGTTTCTAGGATTTGACCAGTAGTTTTACCTGAGCTTTAGAAAAATCTGTCCTGAGAACAGCTGAAGATGAACTGTGATAAACATATGGAGCATTTCTGAAGATGGCTCCCATATCGGAAGACTTTGGATTAAATTTACTCATGACTTAGCCACTCACCTTATTCACCCCCAAACACTGTTGAGCACCATGTGCCTGTCATTATGCTCATCAGACATATGTTGATTGCCGGATGTGTGTGAAGATGAAGAAGGCAGTTTCTGACCTCTGAGATATTCCTAGGGTAGCAGTTTACAAAGTTATCTAATACATATTTTTTCAAAATTCCACCTGAGGCAGTTGTTCGGAACTAAGGATGTAGTTTGCCATATAAGTAAGACCTAGAGGTTGCTAATGCAACAAGCCAGTCACAATCCTATGTAATGCATGAAATGTGTTGTTACTGAATCTAATTCTTACGTGAAATGACATGTATTTAAGGAAAATGTACTCAAGAGACGCCACTCAGAATGCCAAGAAGATCATTTCTCTGTGGTAATAGAAAACTTGCCCTTTGTCCACTCCCCTCATCTTTTGAGAGCGGGAGAGAGGGAGAAGCATAGCTCCAAGAGGCTGGTGGGAGTCCAGCTGGGTGAGCACTGGCCTGAGTTAGGTCTCCTGACAGAAGGAGTGACCTGTCTACTCTAAGACAACTAAGATCAGTTGTCTTATCTTTTGAAAAGAAGGGAGGGGGGTCACCTGAGTGGCTCAGTCAGTTAAGTGCCCCACTCTTGATTTCTGCTCAGGTCATGATCTTATGGTTCATGGGATCAAGTCCCATGTCAGGCTCTGTGCCAACAGCATGGAGCCTGCTTGGGATTCTTTCTTTCCCTCTCTCTCTGCGCCTCGCATGCGTGCAATTGCATGCTCTCTCTCCCAAAATAAACATTTAAAAAAAGAAAAGAGAGGGGGTAGTCTGTTTCTCTTTCCATTACCTCGAAAAAGAGTCAAATATTGGTATGCCAATGCAACATATTCCAATTTATACAGTACTTGGTCTGTTGAGGAAGTGTCAACAGACTGACCCTGCTAAATTTAGACAGAGCTTGTTCAATTTTCTCAGATTCCAGGAGCTCAAACTACTTATTAAAAACCTCTCAGTTGGAAATAAGACTGTAGATCTGTCGGCCTTTTGCCGAACCATTAAGCCATAGATACTGCTTTTACTGAGTAGGGTATAACTTTAGATGTTGAGAAGGAGATTATTTGCAGTGGTACATATCACCATAGTAACTGGATTTTCAAGCAGGCCTGTCGAAATGGAACTTAAAAGTCACACCGAAACAGGTCTAACTTGCACTGTCTTCAAAAGGATCGTGTTGGAGAGACGCAGAGGTTCATGTACTATGTGCCATTTGATCTATGATTACTGAAAGGCACAGGGGAAGAGGTAGGCAATATGCATGTTCCTATCAATATGTTGCAACATTAAGAAAACAGTGTGCATCCCACTGCTGATTCGCTATAAGGAAACAATCCAACGAATAGCCTATTCTTTTGTAACTTTGTGGCTTGAATTAATGCAGCATTTATGAATATACAAAACTGACATTGGATTTGATTCTTTCAAAACTTTAAATTAGCATTCCAGAACTTACTCATCTTAAAACAGCAAATATTATTGTGTCCTACCAGGTACTGCGTAGTCATTGTAGGAGAGAGTGTGCTTGATGCAACAGTAAAAGTACAAAACATGTGCAATAGGAATTTAGTGAGAAAATCAG
Source organism: Herpailurus yagouaroundi (assembly GCF_014898765.1). Lineage (NCBI taxonomy): Eukaryota > Metazoa > Chordata > Mammalia > Carnivora > Felidae > Herpailurus > Herpailurus yagouaroundi. The sequence continues at coordinate 12,539,592 of NW_024412407.1, forward strand.
CATCAAATTTGAGAACTAAAAGGAAATGTAGATGATAAAGTCCTTAAATCCTAAATAAGAGAGATCATTCGTAATGTCTCTAATTATCAAATGAGGAAGCAAAGTCCACAGTGATTGAGCAACTTGATGAAGGTCACACAGATTGTTTTAGGTAGAACGACGGCTAGAAGCCAACTATTCTGACTTTTGAATCAGGAGATTAGGAGAAACATGACAAATTAAAGATTGAGAGGTTCTCCATGAGTTGCTCACAATTTAAAGAAGAAAGCAAAATAAATATACACGAAGCAAGAACATCATTACAAAAGTGGCAAGGGTTTAGGATTAAGGGTGAGAATGTTCCCATGGAATTTCTTTTAAAATTTCTCATTAATTTTTAAGGCATATGGCTTCTAAAATACAGATTGCAGTTCGTGAGATTGTTTTTTTTTTTTTTTTTAAATACAGAAAAGCATAGGGATGGTTATAAAAGACATGCATGAACTGATTAACTACTGAAACTTGGTAACTTTTTTAATTTGGGGGAGTCTTTTCTTCCCTAACTTTTTCCTCCACCCCCTCTTTGTTTTGTTCCTTCTTTCTAAATAAGAGGAATATTATATTACAGATAAAATTGTTTCTCAATTTCACACTCCCAGGCAACCACTATCATGAATGCATTTTTCAGTAAGTATCTAGTGAGCTCCTACTATGTGTCAGGCAGAGTTCTAGATGCTTGACATACATCAGTTTTTTTTTTAAGAAACATTTCTGACCGAGAATATTTTACATTTTAGAGGAAGAATTTTATGTGCATCCAATTTTATCTTTTTTTATTAAAATTTTTTTTAATGTTTACTTATTTTTGAGAGACAGAGTATGAGCAGGGGAGGAGCAGAGTGAGAGCGAGACACAGAATCTGAGGCAGGCTCCAGGCTCTGAGCTGTCAGCACAGAGGCCGACATGGGGCCTGAACCCACTAAGTGTGAGATCATGACCTGAGTTGAAGTCAGAGCTTAACCAACTAAGCCACCCAGGTGCCCCAATGTGTATCCAATTTTATATAACTATATATTTTATGTAAGTATATAAGTATTTGTGTACACAAATAATACGTTATTTTTCTTTCTGTGTATTTTTTAAATTTATGTATTTATTTTGAGAGAGAGAGAGAGAGAGAGAGAACCTGTGTGTGAGTGGGGGAGGCGCAGAGAGAGAGGGAGAGAGAATCCCAAGCAGGCTCTGCACTGTCAGCATGGAGCCCAATGCAGGGCTCAAACCCACAAACTGTGAGATCGGGACCTGAGACAAAATCAAGAGTTGGACAGCTTAACTGACTGAGCCACCCAGGGCCCCTCTATTTCTGTGTATTTTTAAATGCATGCAATTTGTATCACTCTGTGTATTAATCCCAAGCTACAATTTGCTTTTTCCACTCAGCATTATGTCTTTGAGGTCTATAGAGATCAAGTTCATTTTTAACTGCCTTAAGTATTGATATCTTTTATTTATTCATCCCTCTATTGACACCACCCTCTAGCTGGTGTCACCATTGGGATAATGCTGGGATGTCATCCTTGTAAGTGTCTCCCATGCACATATGTGAGTCCCTTCAAGGTATTTGCCTACACATGGGTTTTCTGGGTCTTTGGGTAAAATCATTTTCACTTTCCTAGATGCTGCTGAATTATTTATTCCAGTAATCATACCATTTGATATTCCCAACAGCAGTGATTTTCACCCAGAAAGTATTGATAGTCCATAGTCATTTAATCTCTTTTTTGACATATATCAGAATTGCATGTTTTTGTTTTCTGCAGGGAGGGCAGTATTTGTGCGAAGAGTGCTTTGAGAAATGTAGATCCACAATTACTGCTGATTTATTAAGGAATGACCTAAGATTAACATTCTAGAAAGTGGCTAGGAAAGTAGTTTTTATATTATGGGACAGAAATCTTATCCACAGTCTTAATAAGTAGGAAAAGCTGGGCTTAGTTCTTCTCTATGTAGGGTAGTTGGCTGACATAAAATAAAGCCAAACCTTTGAAGAAATACAAGCATGGGTGATACAAAAATACTAGAAATAACCCACTACCAGTGAGGGTGCAAATGTAACTATGTGAGAAACTGAAAATTGCAAGAAAATTGTCTAAAAATTAGATTCCAGAGAGTATTTTCCAAGCTGTGTTATAAAACTGATTTCTATAATTAAAACTCTCTACTATGAAAAAAAGGAAATTTCTTCTAAATGCTGGCAAACAGGTTATGTTGAGAGAATTTGAAAACAGACTTCACAATTTTTTTCTTTCTCCATCAAGTAAGCACAATTAATATGTAAGTTGAAACTATTTATAATTCAGAGGAAATTATCTATACAATTGCTGGTTACTAAGCTAAGAGTATTGGATATCAAAATTGGTTGAATTTAAATGCTCAATTATATAAATTATAATTTAATATAATTTAATATAATTATAAATCCTTGAATCAACTAATGATTTTTGAAATTCTGGCAGAGACAAAAGTTTGACAGAGGATTTTTTGAGTCTCAATTTCTTTCATCTTTCCCATCTCCCAATTTTATTGAGGAATAATTGACACTTATAATTGTGTACATTTAAAGTCTACGATGTGATGATTTGATATTCATATACATTATGAAATGATTACACTGTCTTTCCTTTTTTATCTCAAAATCCATGGCCCTGGAACACTTATGGCTAAGAGTTTTTTCCATAAACATTGTTTTAAGAGAAGTTCATGATGTCATGCAATGTCTCCTGTCCTCAAGATGATGGAAATTCCAGACAGAAACTATGGGGGGCAAATCTTGAGCAAGAGGGAGCTTAGATGCTAGTGAACACCTAGGAAGAACTCAGTGTTTTCCTAGGTACAAGAAAATGAACCATCTACCTGGACTTGTATTATGGGAATCTTGAGTATACAATGGACTTATGGTTATTAAAGAATGGTACACAGTGTCCTGGGGGCTGATACTTCTCAGCCATCACTTAGACTCCCCACACTAATGCAGCCTGCTGTGAGCACATTCCTGAACCAGTGTTGGTGGAAGAAGATCAGAGTCAGTTACCCAGACTTCCTAGGGAGTCACACTAAGAGCCTTTACCTAGGTCAAATGGCGAATCTTCATGTATCAGGTCAAAGAAGGATGGAGATATCTCAGTATGCTCTCTTGGACCCAGAGGACTTTGGGAGAGCATCTGAATATATCCCATGCTTCAGAGAGAGAGATATAGCAGCAATTGAGAAAGATCTTGTAGATTGAGTAGCATTGCATTTTTTTTTAAAGGAGAATAATGCAGCAGCAAGTATGCCTGCAGTCTGCGATTGGAGAGTGGATAAGAAATTAGATGTCCTCCAGATTCCAAAATCTGGAGACCATCCAGACTCAAGGGCAGCTGGAGGAGCTGGCATGAGTAAGTAAGACTCAACCATGTGAACTCTTCTCACAACTTGTACACCACCATAGGAGCTGCAAGGGAAATAAAAGTTGACTGAGAAAAAGGATAAATTGACTGAGAAAACTCTGAATTATTATTTTTTTACTCTGAATTGACCAAAATTAAGTTGCTATCGGCAGGTAGAATGGAGATTCAAGATAAAAAGTAAGTGCAATTATAGAAAATTAAATCGACATGATTTGCACATTTGAGTTCATAGCCCGAGAAATCTGTATTCATCTAAGAATTTTAACTCTGAGACCTTAATATTCTTGATAACATATATTTGTATGACAGGACTAAGAAAGATAAAAGAGTTGAAAGCACTGATTAGCTTTTGAAATGCTATTGAACTCAGTCTACTTAAAATTTTAATTTTCTAATTCCTACAGGTTAAAGGATAACATAAGTTAATATGTTATTATGTGTTTCTGTGGTATAATAGCAGAAGAGTATGTAAAAATTCCAAATCAGTTTCATAATTTGCACATTTTGGAAATGTGAATTTTTATTGATTTTTGAGAGACTAAAAACCTGATTTGCAAATATAAAAGATGCTTTAGTTTAATAGAAATCTCAAAATATGCAACAACTCATTTTATAATGAATTTAAAATGGCTATAAGTTCCCTTTTATGCTCTCTTATTATTCATTTTCACAATTATAAAACAAGAACAGGAGTATAGTTTCTATTAGTTGTATTGTTTTATCAATGTAAGTATAACAAATTGCAGTACTTATCTCTTTTTCTGAAACTATGTGTTCCCGATTTTACACAGCTGATAAGATATCCATTTGGGAGCTTGGCTTATTATGATCATAATTTGAAAAATTCAATGGAGACTGTCAAAACTTCAGATGCAAAACAATATTTATAGATACCATCAGGAGAAACACTGCTTCCCCCCACCCCCCACCCCCAGTAGTTCTTGTGGTTCAGCTTCCGAGGCAAATACTGTTAGTTGCTTATGCATTTTCATTATTGCCTTCTTTCTTCCTAAGGAGCTCCAACTTTGTATTTCTCATAAATCCACCAAACACAACACTTAAGCAATGACCTTTTCAGAAAATTTCCCTGAAGATTTGAGGATTCCGTAACATGGTCACACAATAGAATATGAAAATTCAGAGTTCGATGAGAGAAATCAGCACTCCCTGAGTTCATCTACCCTGACCTTTCTACTGTGAGAGTTGCCACAGTCCCAGGGTATGTTGGTGTATGAGCGTGGTCTCTTTAATTCCCTGGAATCTGGCCTCTTTGAACACATCCTCCAACCCTGGACTCCACGGTCCTGTGGCCCCTGGTTCCAGATCTTTTTCCATCTTACAGTGACATCCATTTTCTTCAGAGGAAGCTATTTTGCTCCTCTCACAGGATCTTACCAGGCCTTTGTTGCTGACAAAGCCTATCCCTACTGTTTAGGAATAAGGGCATAAAATGTTGCTCCGTGAAATGGAACCCAAAAGGTTCTACCTAAATAGATGTGGTATCTTTATGGTATATTAAAGATTATTTTTGTTTATTTGTTTTTGAGAGAGAGAGAGAGAATGCGCGTGAGCAAGCTGGGGAGGGGCAGAGAGAGAATCACAAGCAGGCTCTGCACTGTCAGTGCAGAGCCCAACGTGGGGCTCAAACCCATGAACTGTGAGATCATAACCTGAGCCAAAATCAAGAGTCAGATGCTTAACCGACTGAGCTAGTCAGGCATCTGTGGTATTTTTAAATATTAGCAGCATTTTCTCCCTAAGTAAAAACACATATTTAAAATATATTCAATTTAATGTCAGTTTTTTTAATTTAATATGGGTTTTGGAATGACATCATTAAGAAGTCTTGTGCCTGCAAATGTAGGTAACTAGTTGGTAACATTGAGAAAAAAAATTGAGAAATAAAACCTAGGTAGCCTCACTTCAAAAAGGTCTAAGAGACCTGGTGCTATAATTTTAAGGAATATTTTTATTAAAACCTTTAGTTTGAAATATCTCTGGACAAAGAAGATTAACAGTTGAGCTCTTTTATATTTATGTAAATATCATTTTGGTATCATAGACTCTTTTTCCAGTGGCTCTAACTAAGCAGTCTTCTGATATGTGATTTGATTTGTGACTTGGTCTTTGAGTGCTTTGTGCAGCGATGGGCATCAGTTATCCTTCCACAGAGACCTTCCATTAAAAGTAGTAAACGAGATTTTGGGTTTATAAATCAGATTCTCAAGAGTTCAGTTACTGAGAATCCATTTTCCAGAGTCTGATCACCTCTTGGTCAAGTTATTCAACCTCTTTGAGTTTCAGCACCCCATCTGTGAAATGTCAATTTAAAATACCATCTATTTTATTTATATCTTACCTCATTCGAGAAAGAATTGAAAAACACTTCTAGAAGAGCAAATATTAAAAATAATAAAAAATACAAACACTAAAAGAAAATATATATTAGAGAATTCAGAGCACACATAGAGAAATCAGTTCCTAGGAAAGTAATAATACCGTAGACTCCCCCTTATCGACCAGGGATACATTCTAAGACCCCCAGTGGGTGCCTGAAAGCACAGATACAGAACCCTATGTAATAATATGTTTTTCCTACACATACATACCTCTGATAAAGTTTAATCTATAAATTAGACATGTTAAATGTTAACAATAACAAATAATAAAATAGAGCAATTATAACAATACACTGTAATAAAACTTATGTGTGTGGGCTCTCAAAATATCTTACTGTACTGTATACTGACCCTTCTTTTTGTGATGATGTGAGGAGATAAAAATCCCCCATGATGAGATGAAGTGAGATGACTGGTGTAGCACTGAGATGTAGTGTTAGGCCACTGTTGACCTGACAATTTGGTAGAAGGAGGATGATTTGCTTCTGGACTATGACCACAGGTAAATGAAACTGCAGGAATTGAAACCATGGAAAAGAGAGAACTACTGTATAGTCAATCTCTAAGTGTAAAAGGATAAAGCTGACTACTGTATCTGTTTAAAGAGGCTAATAACAGTACCTGTTTTGTAGGGTTGATGAGGAGATTGAATGATGTGGTCTATATCCTATCCCTGGCACATCACAGGGTTGATCACGTGTAAGTTGCCTTCCTCTTGGGAAATTGAGATGTGGATTTGTCACAGAACCTTGGATTTGTGGTGATGTTAAAACACGGGCCTTGGTGGGGAGGGGGGGAAGGGGAGTTCTGCTCCCACTATAAGGATAAAAGGGGAGAGTATAGGGTGCCTAGGTGGCTCAGTAGGTTAAGCTTCCGACTTCAGCTTGTGTCATGATCTCACAGCTTGTGAGTTTGAGTCCCACGTTGGGCTCTGTGCTGACATCTCAGAGCCTGGAGCCTGCTTCATAATCTGTGTCTGCCTCTCTTTCTGCTCTTCCCCCGCTCTCTCTCCCAAAAATAAATAAACATTAAAAAAATTTTAAAAAATAATAGCATAGTATATAATATCGGTGTAAATATTTATTCAATATATTAGTCTGAGAAAGAAAGAAATACAGTACTGGGCAGAACAGATAGTGGTTGGGCTGTGTGACCCTAAAAAGAATAGGGCCCAGTGGGGAGATGCCGATTTCAGCTTAACATAAGGAAGACTTCTTTAGCATACAAAGTTCACCAAATGTGAACAACAAATGTGGCATATGTTGTTTCAGGAAATAGTGACTATCTCATCCCAGGAGGTGTTTACATGTAATTCCCATTGGCTGGAAAGCTGTTGAAAGAATGTGAGGAGTGGATGGCTGGAAGAACTACTTACAATATCTTGCTATCATAGTTCTGTGATTTTTCTGAAGAGGTTCATTGAATAGTGTGAATTTTAAATAAGTTTTAATGTCAGTAATGAACATAGATCAATAAAGAACAGGAACAGGCATTATTGTAGAACTCTGTGCTAGTCCTAATATTTATCCTTGCCTGTCATTCTTATCCTCTTGGAAACTCCCTATCCATCCCATTACTTTAACGGCCAATTTCCCCATTATCTCTGACTCTTTACAATTACCATTCTCTCCTCAAATGAATCCGGCTGACAAATTCAGATGTTGTTTCTTTATAACATGTCAGAATCGATTTGTAGATTGCTTTTCTGGCTTCTGAGACTCAGTAATTTTCTCTTTGATATATGCAAAATACAGCGACCCCAATCAAAATTTTACCGAGTTTTCTGATGTAGAATCTTTACTTTTACTTTTTTTTCTTTCTCAGTTGCTTTCAAGAGCTTCTTTTCCAACTCGTCATGAAAAAACAACAAAAAAATTGTCAATATTTTTCCCAGTCTGGGTGCTATTTTGTTTTCTTCTCCCAAGCTTCTTGGGTCATCACACTCTTCCTTTCCTCAATCCGTGACATTCTCAGGATTCTTTCACTTTGAAATAGGTAGACTGAATACCTACAAAGCCACCTGTTGTCTTTTTTTGTTCAGATTCTTGCTGAAATCTCATTCTTATGATTCTATTATTTTCTTTAAATTCCCTAAGGAAGAAAAGTCAGTTAAAATAAATACTAGAAGCAAATAGAATAATGAATGAGCTCTCACCTGAGAGATGTAACAACCATCCTGCTGAAACTTGCTGAGAGCACGTGATATGGTTAGTGCTCAAGAGAAGGTAACATCTCATTAATTGCCTGGACCACGATTTTCTCTTCACCCTGCGTGCTTCAAAATGGAGTTGAGATGGGGCTCCTGGGTGACTCAGTTGGTTAAGCATCTGACTTCAGCTCAGGTCATGATCTCATGGTTTGTGGGTTCCAGGCCCACATCGGGCTCTGTGCTGACAGCTCAGAGCTTGGAACCTGTTTCAGATTCTGTGTCTCCCTCTCACTCTGCCCCTTCCCCACTCATGTTCCGTATCTCTCTCTCTCTCTCTCAAAATTAAATAAACATGAAAAAAAATGGAGGTGAGATTTTATTATTGATATCTTAGTGTGTAGAAATTACAGAGTTTGTGACTTGGATTTTTAATGTCATAAACCTGTAGAATATTTTATTTTTTAACTTATTTATTTATTTATTATTTATTTTTTAATGTTTATTTACTTTTGAGAGAGAGAGAGACAGAGAGACAGAATGCAAGTGGGGGAGGGGCAGAGAGAGAGGAAGACATAGAATCCAAAGCAGGCTCTGGGCTCTGAGCTGTCAGCATAAATGCGAGATCATGGCCTGGGCCGAATGCTTAACCGACTGAGCCACCCAGGTGCCCCTGATTTTTCTTTTTTTAATGCTTCATAACCTCATGGTATATTCACCACGAACCAAAGGAGTGGGTGAAACAAGTGTTATTATTCCCATTTACCAGGTTAAATCACTGGTGTTTAAAAGATTAAGGGATTTTATGAAGAATTGCAAGACTATCTGATGCATCCAGAACTCAAATTCATGTCTTCTGTCTTCTGGCCCACTGCTCCTTAACATTTAAATATCATTTCATTCCAGTTCATGCAGACCATTTTCTCTTAATCTTTTGAAATGTGTTCTTAGAATTTATTTCTCTCACCAACATCTTTTAATAAACACCCCTTGTTAATTGCCATTTATGGAAATCTTAACAAAAATCTGAAGATCTCTAAATCTAGAGACACTTAATTTGATTAAAATCACATTTTTAAGTCACGTGCTTCCAATTGTTTAACTGACTGCCTACCACAGATTATCAATTGATAGAATCTTGGGAGTTAATTTCAGTGTTTCGTACACACTCCCATTTGCTGAATGCATTGAGGAAAGTATACATTTTAGCTGACTAGGTATTTAGCAGTGGAAAAGAGTAGCTCCAATCATAATTCTTTTTTCTATTTTAATATCCACGTGCTGAGGAAGGTTGTCTATTTATCACCTATCTCAGACAAACAACCTTACTACTTAAAGGATGTTTAACTTCTCAGAACCTGATGACCAATAAATCACTGTAAAGTTATTCCAACATGGAAAATAAACATTCTTTATAACTCTGCAACACTTTTAACTCAACACCAAGGTTTTCCCTTAATGAAATAGCAATTTTTTTTATAGGAATAAGAGCAGTTAGTAAACTTTGAGTGAAAATCAGAGTTAAAAGTTTACGTATTTTCATGCTGACGATTGAAATAAAAACTGCACACAAACGCATCTTCACTTTCTTTGTGTGAAATAAATACATAGTTTTTTTTTAAAGAAAATTGAATATGATGGTCCCCATGGAAAAAAAAATACGGCTTTGCACTAATATTGTAAGTAAGGAGTTTCTGAAAAATAACAGAATAAAATGTTTTAAAAAATCACAAAAAGCTTTTACTCCAGGCTATTATAATGAAGAAAAGGTGTTCCAAATGTGAACTAATGAAGTACGAAGTAATGAATATTTAATTTGTATAATTTACCAAAGTGCTTTTAGAAATCAGAGCTACATTCTTCATAAACGTAATGTTCATTAGGCCTTAACTGTAGTTCGCATGCAATTACCATATCGCTCCTGTACAACTCCAGCATCCTATGGCATTGAGTAAAACCCCTCTGAGACTATCTGGAGGGCAAAGAGGGAAAAGGAGCAGGAAGGCTGTTGTGGCTGGGAAATTTGAATAGCTTGTGTTTGACGAGGAAAATTTAGAAGATTCTGCGTACCTGAAGAGGGGGCGGCCAGCACGTTTCACCCGGAATCCCTACCCTTTACCAAAACACAAAACTAGTTTGATGGCTCAGTAGGACTCATTATCACATTCTTAAAAGTAAGAGGAGCGCTCCTTAAAATCTCACTGATAACATATTAGTTCAAGCCGAGCAGTTTTCAGTAGAAACAAACCCATGATGTGATATGAATTTTAATATGACCGTTAATGTAGCTCACACAGACTTTGGAGCCCGCAAGCCTGCTCTCCTTGTCTGTTACTATAATGGGAGATGACTGTTTTTTTTCCCTTAAAGCACATCTCCCCTTCCTCTCTATTATTTTATCAATTTGGCAACAAAATTGCCCCTGCCATTACAGGGCGAGGTAAACATTTTAATTAAAAAAAAAAAAAAAATTTTTTTAAATATCTAGAGAAAATCTGTAAAATGAAATTCCAATATTTTTAAAGTGTACAAATCACTTGTAATAAAGTAAATCTGACAAAAGAGATTTCATGACTTTGAAAACTCCCTTTCCCCACTCCCTTTGCTTTGTAATGCTTCTCTTCGATGATTCTGCCTCTACATAATTCAACATGCAAGAAGTCATTAAAAATTGTTCCATAGTCAGTCTGGTCTGTTATTACTAATTTCAGCACAGGCCATCCAAGGAGAGTCACATAGCACTTTTAAATGCAACAGAGATATCGACTTCCTTGGAAAATGGTCTACTTATGTGATTTATAATAAAAGAATAATAGCACTACCTTAGAGATGCTGAGAGTTTGGGATAAAATGGAGGAACTGAGTACCAAATTAATATGGAAATCATTAGCACATAGTCCTGCCAAGGATTTCCATTAAAGTGTTGAGAGAAAAATGATTTTGACAAATTATGTATTTTATGAGCAAAAATATGCAACCTGCTGCATTTGGCACTTTGTCCTTCCATTCCTGAAAGAAAGGTAAATTGCCTTTGCTGTGAGTCACTGTAATTGGATTCCAATTTCTCCAACAGCACTGTCGATTAGCTGAGATGCCCACCTGGAAGCATTCGGTGACAGCTGGCAGGTACGGCCGTCAGGGAGCTCATGCCTATTGGACTTAGATCCTGTCCGAGTGAAGGGAGAATCTCTCAGGAGAGTATTTTGGCAACTTGAGGTTATCATTTAAGAAATCTATTGGCAAGGATTTTTCATTTAGCTTGTCATTTGGAGAAGCAGAAAAATTCAACTTCACTTTAGAGTAGGAATAAGCTCATAATTGAGATGGCCAGAGTGAATGCATTCTGGGACTAAGTCCTGCAGGAAGAATTTCATAGGGTATCAGGCTCTACACAATAAAAGGATTATGGAATTGTTGTGCCAGATATAGGAAAAAAGAACTTTTTATCTGTCTTGACCAGAATAAATGAATTGGAGAATAAAGACAACCACTCAGATAATTTTATGGACCCACAACATTTTATAGTACTGGAAGGAAATTTAAAACATTTAAAGGTGCTGAGTTTAAAGCTTAAGCAAATAATCTAGTTGAGGACACCCAGTGGTCAAATGACAGCATAGGAGGAAAATGTAGAAGTGAGACTCTGTCTTGTAGAAATGAATGAGATCACCAGGGAGGGAGAGAAAGAGGAAAACCCCGGGGGCAAGAGAAAAGTAAGAGAGAAGGAAGGGTGATAGACATGGTGGTTGAATTGAGGAGACAATTCATATTCATACAGTCTATTTCCTCAAGGAGGAGGCAAGACTCCCATTTGCAGAGTGAAGGAGATGCACATGGATTTGGGAACTTTATGAGAGTAGGGAGACCAGGAAAGTAGTATGGCAAAACCTGCATGTAGTTACAGTCAACTAGAGATAAATAATTGCCCAGCAGTCGTGATAGGTCAGTGGATGTTGGAGAACATGGCTTAGTTTTAATGGCAGCTGGCATGATTGTGTGACTTTTCCTGTAATGCTCAGCAGCCAATAGTAAGAGAGGAGTGACATTACTCAAAGCTGTAAATGGCCATGATGGATATTTTCAGGTTCAGAGTGACCTTTAAAGCACCAAACAGCCGGGGTGCCTGGCTAGCTCAGTCAGTGGAGCATGAGACTCTTGATCTTGGGGAAGTGGGTTCAAGCCCCATGTTGGGTGTAGAGATTATGTAAAAAAATACTTTAGTGGGGCACCTGGGTCACTCAGTTGGTTAAGCCTCGAATTCTTGGTTTTGGCTCAGGTCACGATCTCATGGTTTGTGGGTTTGAGCCCCACTTCGGGCTCTGTGCTGACAGCATGCAGCCTGCTTGCAATTCTCTCTCCCTCTCTACCCCTCCCCTGCTTTCTCACTCTCTCTCTCAAAATAAATAGAATTAAAAAAAAATACTTGGAAATTTATTTGGAACATATTTGGAAAACACGAGGCCAACGGTTTGTGAGGCCAGTGTTTAATGCTTCCACATAATGAACTTATTGTTGATTAAAAATTTCAGTTACATTTTATGCTAATGCTTTCAGTACAAGAAAATATTTTCATCAAAATATATCTGAGGGTTTTAAATTTCTGGATAATTGCTTCAGATCTCTACTTTATTTATTTATTTTAAAAAAAAAATTTTTTTTTTCAACGTTTATTTATTTTTGGGACAGAGAGAGACAGAGCATGAACGGGGGAGGGGCAGAGAGAGAGGGAGACACAGAATCGGAAACAGGCTCCAGGCTCCGAGCCATCAGCCCAGAGCCCGACGCGGGGCTCGAACTCACGGAGTGCGAGATCGTGACCTGGCTGAAGTCGGACGCTTAACCGACTGCGCCACCCAGGCGCCCCCAGATCTCTACTTTATAATGAGCCTACGTAGAAGCCAAAAAACAAACCAACAAACAAAAACTCACACAAGAAAAGACAAAAGACAGAAAACAAAAAGCAAAAGACAAGTATTAATTCATGGGAATTACTAATCTAGGAAGACTCTAAAACATGGTGCCAGAATTCACCTAAATGACCAGTTAGATCCAGGCTAGACCATTTAGAATGATATCAAGGGAGGACTTCTTTTTTTTTTTTTTCAACGTTTATTTATTTTTGCGACAGAGAGAGACAGAGCATGAACGGGGGAGGGGCAGAGAGAGAGAGGGAGACACAGAATCGGAAACAGGCTCCAGGCTCCGAGCCACCAGCCCAGAGCCCGACGCGGGGCTCGAACTCTCGACCGCGAGATCGTGACCTGGCTGAAGTCGGACGCCCAACCGACTGCGCCACCCAGGCGCCCCTAGGGGAGGACTTTTAAGAGGGAGGAGATATTTTCCAAGTAGTAATTTTTTACTTATTTTCACATATCTCTTGTTTGTGTCTCATAAACTAGTACAATTTATGATGTAAATGTACTTAGTATGGGGTTTAAATAGCCTATTGAGAATATCAAATTCCAAGTATCTATTTTCCATTTGTAGAAAATATATTTAGAGTTAGTTAATTATGGTTTAGAAACTGTTTTAGATAAGAATGAAGCCATTATTAAAGATCACTAAACAAAATAGCTGCATAATTGCCTTTGGGACAAGCTGTTTTTGCAGGCGGATCAGTACCAGGAAAGTGGCAGGAAATATGGGAAGTCAATACGATCTCCAATGTGGGACTCAGGAGAGCACGGTGGGACCAACAAACCAGCTATCTTAGTTGGTCAGATAGGCTGATTTTGTTTCTAGGTCATCAGTACTCCCACCAAGCCAAAACCAACTTCCTTCCCAGACTTTATTTTACAGGCTTAAAATGATTGAAGACCCTTTTGAGAGACACTAAGCCTCCAATGCCCAAATATGACTTTACGTCCTGGACAAACTCCTGGTAGCTATAGAAAAGTGTAAAAGTGCACTCTCATTATGATAAAAATTATGAACTAAACCTGTTGTCTACGTAATTAGCTCTAATGTTGACACTGAAACTCCTGATGGAACAGGCAGTTAGACAGGAATTGGAGGCAAAGGTGGTGATAAACGGGTGACACATTAGAAGCCTGAGTGCACAACATCCTGACTGTGGCTTTTAAGCTACTGGCTTCAGCTTCCAACACTCCTGGGCTGACAGACACAGAGTGACTCCTGCGGAGCACATACCTGCTTGTCTTCAACCTCTGCCACACGGTAGCCTGTAGCTCCCTTATAATGTATTTACCTGGTTTTGACCCCCCACTTCCAACTGGTAGGAGGAGTCCGTTAGGTGATTGGAAACAACTCAGTGGGAACCCGCCCCAGCTGCTACCCATAACCTCTGCAGACATAAAAAGGCAGTACCGCTGATCTGGTGCACTTGCCACTCTTGGGCCTGCCTGCTCTCCCGCCTTGAGTGTGTACTGTCCTTAATAAACTCGGCTCAGGTCATGATCTTGCAGTTCATGAGTTCAAGACCCATGTCTGGCTCACGCTGCTGTCAGCACAGAGCCTACTTCAGGTCCTCTGTCTTCCCCTCTCTCTACCCCTTCTCCACTTGCCCTATCTCTCAAAAGTAAATAAAACATTAAAAAAAATAAATGGCTTTGTGCTTGCTACTTTCCTTCTGGCTGTCTTTATTCACGCGCAGATCCTCGTGTCTTTCTTCAGGAATCCAAGAGTTCAGACCTCTATTCACACAATGCAGACTCCTACATACCTGTTGCCCCTGTTGAGTCACACATTACTCTAAAGACCCAAGGTGTATTGAAAATAGGCAGAGAATTTGAGGTGCTCTGGCTTCCAAACCGAGGTTTCAGTAAAACCAATGCTCCAACATACAGTCTAAACTTCTTTCTTATAAAAGGTACTTTTGAGACTCTGGATCTTTGGGCTGGATTTGTCCCTGCTAAATGAAGAGGAAGAAAAAAATATCTAACTATATCTATATCTATATCTATATCTATATCTATATCTATATCTATATCTATATCATCTATATCTATATCTATCTATATCTATATCATCTATATCATCTATGTCTATCTATAATCTATCTATATCGATATCCATATCCATAACCATATCTATACACACATACGTACAAAGAAACATATCTGTAAAATTGTTTTAAACTCCTACTTTATTGTACCAATATAAATGACAGACCTGGTTTACATTTTCCAACTTATAAAATAGGAGGGATAAAGTATTTATTTCTCTAACTGCTTTAAATCATAGCTAATGATAAGTAATTACAAGTAATCTCTCAAGATGAAAAACATCATTTAAGAACATAATTTTTATGACTTAAATTTTTCATTGCTCTAAAGAAGGTGCAAAAAGACATCTTATATCACTGTGGGAAAATAGCCTTCCCTTAAATCTCTTTGGTCAAAATGAATTTTGTCTCAGGCTAGTTTGAGACAAATTCAGTCATGACTGGTAGCCTTGACTGTTACTGCCCTTGGGTCATGTGGAGAACTGTAGCAATTAAAGCCCAGCAGTATTTGCTCTGTGTCACAAAGTATTCTTGGAACTGTTGTCATTAGTCTAACACCAAAATGAAGCCAAGCCATATTTCGGAGAGGCGATAGTATAATATACTGGTTAAGAACACAGGCTTCGGAGTCAGATGGACTCTATTACCATGAAACACTGCATATTGTTCCAAAATATCTGCTTCCTTACAGATTCTTCCTTATGGGCCCTCCCTATGGGGGCTAACCAAAGCCCATCACCCATGTTACTTTCTTCATCAATGGAAGGTGAGTGAACGTGACAGAACTTTAAGATCCATTTTATGGTCAGCTGCACAGACTCTTTTTCCACTATTGTGAGGCCAACAATATCCCAGATAAAGGACACTCCTTAACTCAAATCCCTGAGTGAATGCAATTTGGAGCAGGGAAACAACCTCCCTGTAGCCAATATTAACATAAGTGAAATAAACTTAAATAAATTTTGTAAGTATAATCCACTGAAATTTTGGGATATACTCACCATCAAACTAGCCTATTCAGAGTGTTATAGAAATCGTGCTAAAAGTAGAGTACCCTGCTGTTAAAAAAAAAAAAAAAAAAAGCCTGAAATAAGTAAAATGTTTTGGGGCTGGCCAGAAGGTGGTAAAGATGCTGTTATTGTGGGCAGGAAGCCATTGTATGCGGTAGTGAAACATTTAGCAACACTGTTGCCCGCAGTAGCTTGGAAAGCAGGTAATGTACTTAATTAACTTGTCGCTTTAGGTGAAGGAATTGGAAAATAGAATGTTTGTAGCATAAATTGTTCACTGTAAGTTGTATTTGACAAGCTATTGAGATGCTCTTAGGAAAGAATCGATTGATTTGCAAGAAGTAAAAAGCAATGGAGAGAGTCCAGTTAGTAGTAGTGTTAAAAAAAATGATAAAACAGAGAAAATCTTTGAACTACAAAGACTGATTAAACCCAGATTTTTGGTAAAAACCAATGCAGAGGTAGGGCTGCCATGTTCTTTGTTGAAATCTCTGAATCAATTCAACTGGTGTCCAGAAAATCTTTTCAAATGGAAAACACCGCTCAGGGCGAGAGACTTCCAGGCTCTCCCTCAGAAGCCTGATAGGCTAGAATTATTAGCAATTAAAGAGGGGCATATCTGGAAAAGAACTGGAGGTGTGGCTACTGGCATTGTTATGCCCAGAATTCGTGATCCCCAAAGACCACCAGTGAGCCGAGTCCGATGCAAAAGCAAAAGAGCCTTTATTCGAGCTAGCTCTAACTCAATCCCCCACCTGCACCGATGCAGCGCAGCGGTGAGATGCCGGGGAGAGAGAGTGAGTTTCAAAAGCACAAAGGTTTTATAGGGGTCTAGGGGCAGTTGATGAGGTAATGGCTGTGGCCTCTGGCGATTGGCTGGGGAAGGGTCGGAGTCCTGTTAGGCAGGTCGCTGGGCGTGTTTTGATCCGGAAGTTTGAAGGGGTGAGCGGGAGGTTACTCAAGGGGAGGAGGCGTGGTCTGAGGTTTCTGTGATTTTCCCGGAAAGGGGCCATGTGGGGACATAGTCACTCAAGGTGGAGGACACAGAACAAGATGGAGTGGGCCGGCGTAGGTCCCCTCTTTCAGCATATGGAGCTGAGTGGAATTTGTTTAAACAGATACAGAGTGAGTCTTCTGTAGGCAACAAGCAGGTTGCAATAGTCACAGGGCTTCTAAGGAGGGCAGTGTCCAATGTTTATTTTAGGTGTAGCCAAGGAGAAATAGGAAAACAAAGGATCACCCAGAGGGCAGAGGCAAGGTCACTGAGAACAGTAGTCTGGGGAACTACTTCTAGGGAAGAAAAGCAGTTAACAAAGGACTGTTCCCCACCTCTGAGGTAGGAGGCTTCTTTGCAACAAGTACCCAGTGATATTCCAGAGTTCTTATTGGTCAATGACTGCTGTGTGGTTTCCATCTTTATTCTTTCCAAACAGGAGAATTTGTTGTTATTAACCTGCTCCTGTGCCACCAAAATATGCCAGATGTGCAGTGATATGTTGGTAAATGTAATAGCTCTCTATCTGGGGAAAAAGCCCCAATTTATAGCATTTGCCCATTTCTGTGTTAGATAATTCCAACCATGGGCAACTTTAAGCTACTAATGTGACATTTGCAAAAATTCCTGAAAATGTAACAATGAACCCTCCTAAGGAGACCCAAGCCAGCTCCCGCACACCATTGGTATGTGCCTGAAGCAGACTGACATATTTTTATTTGTGATTGATTGATTGCTCGTGGGTCTCAAAACCACGGGAGCCATACCCAGACCTGATATAGAGACTATCACAAAATCCTAGACTTTCAGTCTGGTCTTATGTTAAGATAAAACTTTGGGGTTGACTCCAATAAAGAAAGAACCTAATATCTGTAACCCCATTATAGACTTTGATGAAATGTAATAGTGTCCGAACTATGTCCTGCCTCTCTCTGGGTCCTTCTGTATGGGACCCACATTCTACTAGAAAACATCTAGAATACATCTCCCTTCTACTGATGTCACACTTGCTCAGGTGGCTTGCTTTGGGCTGTGAGAGGAACATATATGAGTTTCTGAGCAGAACCCTGTGGTCCATTACAGTCTCTGGCATGAGACCAGCAATGATCTAGAGAGGGATGTATTGACAAGTTGGATCCTGGAATAAGTGGGGCAGGAAGCAGACCCTGCAAGTAATGCACCCATGTAGTTAAAAACCACAGAGGGTTCATTGTTTGTTTTCATTATTACTGTTTTTTTTATTTTAACCACAGCATTGCCTGACTGATACTACCTAATAGCATTTTTAAGATAATTCCTTCCCCCAGCCTCTCCTGTAGGAAATGGGATAACAACGATACCTACCTCATTAGAGTTTTTGTGATGACTGAAAAAGTTAATATTTGAAAGTGTCTGACAAAGAGGAACCCCCATTATTGGCATTGATCAATACTTGTTGTGAGCTGGAGATGAGAGTGATGATGATGTCCTATCATTAGAATTTCATACTGCGCATGCCTACATGAGTAGTTATGCAGGCAGAGGCAATGGTCTTCAAGAAAAACCCCGAGAGCTTTCTGTTTAATCAAATAATTGTCCATGGAAGCCTTCAGAAAATAAACATCTTATCAATATGAAGTCTTAACAGAGCCATAAGACCTGAGTTGGAGCCCAATATTATCACGTCAAATCCACATAACCTTGGACAAACAGCTTAACCTTCGAGAGCCTCTGTCTCTTCCGCTAATGAGCGTGATTACATCTGCCCTGGCCCAACTCAAGGGATCATTAGCAAAATGCATGAATTTTATCTGAAAGCACTGTATACACTTTCAAGTGCTATAGTAATGTAAGAGCTTATGAATGCTTTATAACTTGCTATCTGTTTGGTTTTCGCTATTTATGTTCTATATTTCTTTAAAAAAAAAAAAAAACCCTCTGTCTCCTGCGTTCCGAAGAAAAAAGACTTGAATCGTTTCTTGACATGTCAGTTGATGCAAAGAAAAACGTAATTTTGCCTGTGTTAGCTGAAACGGTTACTCTAATCCCCCTTCACCATAACAACTCTGTGGACTACACTGTGCCAGATCATTCCCGCGGAGTTGGAGAGTGCATGCCCCACACTGAATCGATGAGGCCGGCTTCCGTGGTGCACATGGTGAGATTCAGTCCCAGAGTGAATACTCCAACTTTCTGGGGAGAAAACTGCAGCCTTGGAAGCAGGCTAGTACCCACTGCTGACGCTTTCCTGTGAGCTTCTAAGAGGCACAAGTTAAGTGGCACAAGTAAGTTTAGGAGGGACAGTGTGACCTCAGGGAAATATTTTTTTTCAAATTGTGCACAAATTGTGCCAATATATATGTGACGTTGAATGGGCATGCATGCAGTTTCATGATCAGACTTAATACTATTTTATACTAGACAATAACTATTCTATACATTTTAAGAGGATTTTTTTTTAATCAAGAAAAACATTGATTTTAAGAAATGATCTATTGGTATAAAATAAATCTGGAGTCAGACCGACCTTGAGTTTAAATCCTGGCCGGGCCACTTACCAGCTGTGTGATCTAGCGCACGTTACTTGATCTCTCTGAGCTTCTGCCTCTTCATCTGCAAATTGGGAATAATAATAAGATCTATCTCATTGAATTGGATGAGGATTACTGAGCAAGACAAGTATTTAGCACATGCCTGGGCTTACGGTTAGAGTACAGTACAAATTCTGTTATACTTTACTGAGTTACTTGTTTTGCTTATGCACACTTGACCGGCTTCCCTTTTAGACTCTGACTGCTTATTTACTGTAGTCACTCTTTCTTCAAAATAGGCCTTTTCTTCCCATTTATTACTACTGGTGTTCACAACCGCTAAACTGGCCTAAACTGTTTTGCAAATAGGCAACATTCCACGCTGGGTCTTTTCTACTCTTAGTTGTGTGGCGAGACGCAGAAACACTCACTACACTCGCCCACACCAGTAAGAGTCTGTGGAGAATGCGTTAGAAAAATTTTCTTTCAGTTTTGTCAATCGCTGCTCCCTGTTTATGTATTCATTTTATAGGTTGATTCATCTTTATTGTTAATTAAACCCTTAAATTACCATCCAAATTGGAATTAAAGTAAAATGTCAAAGGCATTTACATTTCAAAACTAGATATTCCACAAGTACAATTAATCTCAGAGCATTAAAAAGAAAGGAAAATCATATTAGTGTTAAAATCCTAGACCCAGCAAGAAGCGTAGCTTGTGGAAATAAGCTATTTATGTGGTAGCAAGCATTAGCCAGGGCATGAAGCAAAAAGTTCTACCTATGGAGAGACTGTTGGAGGTCCCCTGCTGAATGGATGGGGCGTGAGAAAATAAATAAGGTTGAAGCAAATAATGAAAACGAAGCATTCCTCCCCACTTCATTTCCAGACCGATTATAAATTGTCTTTAATCATAATCTCCAGTATTAGAAATTTCATCAGTTTATTTTTATCATGTGCTAGCATATTCTTGCTCCTTCCTGGGAATAAATGATCTGTTTTGGCCCAAGCCTTTTCATTTTGCAAAATTACTATTCCTTTTGCATCTCTCCTGCTGCTCCATATTACTCTAGAATATTTGTTAAGTACAGGAAAAATTCATGTTTTCCCCCTGCTTGTCAGGCCTAATGTGGAGGAAGGACTAATGAAAACCATTTTTCATGCTTATTCAAGAGAAACCGTTAACATGAAATGAATGAAATGCTTTTTGCTTAAATTGAAACCTGCCCAAATGTTTCTGTAGAGAGTCTCTTTCTCTCTCTCTCTTTTAAACCAAATAAGCTGACCCCCTATTTGTTTGGATAACAATTTCTCCCATTTCCCCAGGAACAAGTTACCCGGGATGGTAAACTCAACATGTTGACTAGGCCTTCGCAGCAGTGTTAACCATCTGGACTGTGAAAGAATTGGTCCGATTTGAGGTAAGAAGCACAGACTCTGTGATTCGGTCTGGCCTCCCATGGCACTCACGGTCCTCACTGCCTCTGAACTGGTTTCTGGAAAAACCAGCCGAAGCTCAGAAAGTGGAGGGGGGAGATGTGGTCCTGGAAACCCATGCTTCTTCCTTCAGTGGTTCAGTTCATTTCTGCTTTATCAGAGGATAGCTGTCTGTGGTAGGGCTCTTTGCTCAAGTCCGTATTCTGAATCAGAGTACGACCCAGACTGGGAGCTACAGATGGGGTTTAACATGAGAAGAGTGGGAGAGGCAGAGAAGTGAGCAGAGGCCGCTGAGCTTGCCCTTGAGAAAAATTGGAACCATGCCTTTCACAGGTCAAGAAGGGAAAAAAAAGCCTTGGCGAAGGAGGTGGGTGCTAAGGGAGAACCAGGTGTTGAAAATAGGTTTGGAACCAAAGGAGTAAGAGCAAGTGAATTTAGACTAGAATGTGAAAGGCAAAAATTTAGTGATTGACCAATCTCAAGAGCATCTGTGAGAAAGGAGACAATTAGGACAATCAAGAATATTAATGGCAAGATCATGGTCAATGAAAATAAGACTCCTTAAAATCCGAATTCTTCCTATGTCACATTTGCCCCTGTACCTGCTCAGTTCATGATGGCATGGGTGAAGCAAGTTCACTGACTGCTCCAACTTTAAGGGGTCCCTCAGAGCAGCCTGGAAATCGTGTTTACTCATCTACAACTCTAGATGATAAGTCATCACCTTTTCTCTCTTCAAACCTCCTTCATTCTCCTTCCAGTTGTTGCTTTTCATCCCTATTTCACTGAGAAAGTAGAGGCAATCAGAAGCATGTCCCACACATTCCACACCAGCATACCTTCCCGCCTACCTGCATTTGTACCCACACACTATGACATCTTTCTCCTTCAATAGATGAAGTCACTACACGCTTCTCAGAGACAAACACCCTCTCCAATATATCAGATCCTATTCCTTCTACACTGAGACAATACCCCAGGAATCCCCCTTGCCTCTCCTGTGTGTTCCTTCGTTCTCACGCTGCTAGATCATTCTCATCAGCATAGAGCTGTGCTGAGTTTCTCCCACATCCTACCCCAACTCCCACCCCATTTTTCTACTCTTAAAGAACTCTAACTGCCTTTTGATCTCACCATTCCACAAAATGGCTCCGTTCAAGGTTAGTAATGTCCTCCATGTTGCTAACCAAAGGCCAATTATTAGCCCTTATTTAGTTTGGTCTATCAGCAAAATTTGACAGTGCTGACAACTCTTTCCTTGCAACACTTTTTCCACATAGTTTCTGGAACACTACACACTGCTGTTTTTTCTCCTAATTCATAGCTGCTACTTCCCAAGCTCCTTTGCCCTACTAATTTACCAAACTTACAAAGACGGGTGCCCCAGAGCTCTAGTGCCCCTTGGAACTCCCTACCTCAGCCCTTGGACTTTTTCTCTTCTCTAACTACACCAGCCCTTCAGGTATCTATCTCTCTTGTGTTGGGTAGCTCTATCAAGATGTTGATGATTCCTAAATTTATCTCCCTCTTAACTCCAGACACATATACTCAACTATCTATTCAACATCTCAACTTAGATGAAAAATTTAGTGTTTCACGACCAAACTCTTGCTAGCGTGCCTTGAACATATTACTTCTGAAGTCTTCTCTGATCAGTAAATGGCAACTCCATTCTTCCAATTTACCTCCTCTCTAAAATGCCCATTCAACCCATCAATATATCTTATTATTCCTACCTTCAAAATACACTCAGAATCTGAGTCCTGCTACCAGCGTGGTTCAAGCAGCTGTCATTTCTTTTGCTGGATAATTGCAGTGTTCTCTTACCTGGCTTTGCTGTTTTTGCATTTGCACCCAGTAGTAAACATAATGACTGCTCTCTGAAACTAGGTTTCTTTCCCTCTTGGGAGGACTATATTTTCTGGGGCTTCTGGCTAGTTCTTGGGAATGGAGTGTGAGTAGAAGCAAAAGTCCCCTGTGGACCTTCCAGTTCACTTTCCCCTCGTCAGTGAAGATGTTAGCTGAGTGTTGAAATAATAAAGTGACAAGCAGAGGCAGCCTGGATCACTGAATCACCATGCAGAAGATAGCCAGCTGGAGCATCACTGGACTTATACCAAATTTTGAATGAAGGTAAGTCAAATCATGTGTTTGTGATTTACTCAGTAAAACCCAAAGTTCTTAGAGTAGCCTGAAAGACCCTATATTATTTTCACTGTTTCCTCTCTATCCTTAACTCTTATTATTTCTCTTTTTGCTCACTTTACTGGAATACTGCCTCTGGCTAGCCTTAGTACACCATGTACATTTTTTCTTCAGGACCTTTGTTCTTATCATGTCCTCTGCCTTCAGTGTGCCACAGGTATTTGTATGGCTGCTCCTTCATCTTCCTTGGGTCTACTCAGAAATGATACCACCAACTTCCTACCAGTTTTAACAGCTTATCCACCCTTGGAACTCCCAGCTCTTTCTAGACCTTTGTTTCCTCTTTAGTATATATCATCATCTGACATATTATATGTTTTACTTGTTTATTTATTGTCTGTCTTCCCCAATTAGAATGGATGCTTCCTCACAGCAGGGATATTTTTCTTTTTTTTGTTGTTGCTGTTCCCCCACTGATCTATCATCAGTGCCTAAAACAATGCCTAGCATGTAGCAGGCAAGCAATAAATGTTTGTGGAATGGATGAATGAATAAATGAAACTTCCTTTCTCCAACCGCAACATCTGAAGATGACAGATGCTTATTAATGGGCTATGAATGGAATGTGTGCAACATAACCTCAGAAATTCACATCCTAGCCTACCTAAAAAACAAAAGTAATGCACAAAGAGTCGACAATGGGAGTCGGGGCCCATACATAGCTTAGATCCAAACCAAAGAGTGCAAATTGTAAATTTTTAACTACTTACAATTAAAATAAACAGCAGTAGGCAAGGACTTGATTTTTTTCTATAATTGAATCTATTCATTTTTATAAAATACCTACAATGAAATCTGGAAAGGATATTACACAGCCCATTAGTATATAATAATCGATGCAGAAAATATATTGCACAATAAATAGAGTAGTGAATGAGGCGGAGATTATGTGTGTGGTGTGTGTGTGTATGTAAGCGGGAGGTCAATAAGTAATTATGAATGTCCACCTCATGTTAAAGTTGTCACCCAGTTGCAGCTGTTTACTATTTACATGTATAGCTATTTTCATACCCACAGTTCAACTAGGAGAGTTCAAGACTTTAATGTAAAAAAGTGACCAAAAATAAAAAAAGGAAGTTCTTGAGAATACGACATGCCCCAATGCAAACTTACATCAAATAGAGATTTTCTTAAATAAGGAAAAAATAAGTAAATTTTAAGTTGCCATTTTCTTAAAAATACTTAATAAATTTAGAATTATCTGTTAAAGGGTTTCTGTGACTTATGAACAGGCTCCCATAACTAGCCATTGGGAAAGACTGTGCATTTTTCTTGGCTTTTGTTCAGATTCAGAATCTGAGTGGTAAGAATATGCACTTGAGTTGTACAGAAAATCATACAGCATAAGGGTCTTATGCATAGGAAATGAGCCTGGATTTCTGTGGCCTACCAGCCTAGAATTTACTTCTGACCAGCACTGCCTTTGTATTCTGAGACCAATTTTCAGCTGAATTTTTGGGGTTGTATGGACTGTGAAATTGAGGTACGCCCTCGGGACTTGTAAGCATGAGCTATTTGTCAGTCAGAAAAGACGATGCTTATTTTTTGGAGAGTTAGTTATGAGTCAGTGTTGGAACAGTAGGACACCCGGGTTCGTGAACTTGCTCTGCAAAAATGCCATCACTTTTCTGATACTGTGCCTTTACCAAACAGAGTGCATTGGCTACTCAGACTAACTCCTGGGGATTTAGCGAGCTCCAAATAAGATAACAAATATCAGACTAACTCCTGGGGATTTAGCGAGCTCCAAATAAGATAACAAATATCAAGGGCTGTAAACAAATTTCCAGAAAAACCCAAAAATATAATATATGTTATCATATATCATCGAGGATCTCAGTGATCTGGTTACTTTCCAGAGTAAACTTTCCCTCCAAACCTAGGCAGAGTCTTATCACCTTTACTCCACACACAATATTTTATCTGATGAATTAGGGGGACTGAGAGATTGTTTAAGAATATAATTGGAATGCACTATTCATTAGCATCCTTTGAATTCAGGACAGATATGATGTCCAAGAACAAATGAAATCTTACTTTTTGTCTACTTAAATGAACAAATTTATGATTTGAGTTTTTGCTTCATGATGGCTACTGGCTGAGTAATCATTAAGATCCTTGCTTGATTATTCTGATGAGGTCATTCAGATATGTCTAAATGCCTCAAATGGTTTCATACACAAACATTAACGGGTTTCTACATGTGAAGAAAGGTAAGATTATAATTGGAAAACACTTGCCCAGTGAGGAAGAATATAACCTCCAATATGTCACGTAAAAATATTCAAGAGAAGAGTTGCTAGAGTTTGGAACATATATCATTCCACAGATTTTAGTGTGTTAAGTGCAGATAATCAGAGGAAAGTTTCTCTGCAGAGAGTTTGCATCTAGTCTTGGCAATTTATATATTTTTTGAAGTCTTTAGAAGAGGAGTAAATAAAAATTACATCCTTAACAGGAAGAACGATTATTTAAATTTATCTGTGCCCATTTCTCCCACTTATTCTTTAACCTGCCCTAACTCTTCCTTTTACTTTCTGCTTTATTATTTTCTTACATGGAAAGCCCTTTCTGTTTTCTAACATGTGGATGCCTGGCTTTTCTGGGTTCTTTATTTCTCCTCAGATCAATATGGTAAAAGGCTCAGAAAGCAAAGAGTCAAGCTTACACAGAAACTTCCTGGGTAGTAGAGGAAGCCACTCCATTCCCTAGACAATGGTTCTTCTGCAATTGGAAAGTCTATGAACAAATACAGATTAATTTTTTATCCCTGCTCTATTTGTAAAAGAAAGAAAACCAGAGAATTTTTCACTGTGGCCCTCACACCTGGCCTATTTACCTGCAGCTTCCCTTCATCTGTGAGTTGATCTTGCACAAGATTTTAGTTCCTGACTGTGTTTCCATCCATTCAGGTAGAGGCCGTAGTATGCAAATAATGGCTGCTAATCTGTAGGAGCAATCCTCTCTCTTTGAAGAACCATTTTGACCAACAAATTCCCAAAGCCAAGCGAACTTCAGTTGACTGATTGTTTCCTCCATAAGTCCTACACAAAGTTACACCCTCCTTCCCTTTAGAGTATTTTCATGCCTGACATTTTTGAATACAGGTTTATGGTAATAGTGCTTCGGTCGATTTTCTTTCATGTGCTCATCTAAACACAATGGGAGCCACAAGAGGTACTAATGCACTGTGCGATGATAAGCATGGCAGGCTGAATAATAGCCACCAAAGATATGGAAGTCTTAATCCCTGGAACCTGCGAATACTACCTGACGTGGTAAAGGGGACTTCGCAGGGGTATTAGGTTAAGGATCCTGAGGTGGGGACCTAGATTATCTGGGTGGTGTAATCCAGTGTATCAGAAGAATTCTTGTAAGAGGGAAGCAGAGGGAGAATTTACAGGAAGAAAAGGCAATGTGACCATACAAATAGGGCCTGGAGTGATGCAACCAAGATCCAAGGGATGCTGGCCACCACTGGAAGCTGGTAGAGGCAAGTAACCTGTTCTCCCCTAGAGCCTTCCCCAAGGGAGTATGGCTCTGTTGACCCCTTGAATTTGGCCCATTAAAACTGATTTTGAACTTCCGACACCCAGAACTGTAAGAGAAGAGATGTTGTTATTTTAAGCCACCAGGTTTGTGGAAATTTGTTGTAGCACCCATAAGAAACTGATTTATAGAAAGCTCTATTACATGGCAAACCACATATTTTGGAGATTGGGTATTTATGAAACCAACTGTACGTAGCTAGGGACATTTTTTAGTATTTAATTACATTTTTATTTCCTTCCACACTGGTCCATGTGAAATTATTTATTTGTCATCAAAGAGAAGAAAATAGCTTTGCATTTCATGTTTTATAGAACGTAGTCTGAATAAAATATTCTTACACATCAAATGCCCAGTTGGTTACAGAAAGAGAAAGTGGTAGATTGTACCACTAATCTCCAATATCCATCCCCTTGAACTCAGGCAGAGCCATGTGACTTACTTTGACGAATGAAATGTGACAGGAGGTCCCGTGTGCCCTTTCCAGTGGAAGCTTTAATAGACAACATGTCTTAGGAGACAAATTCTCTTTTCCTTTGGCAGCAGTCAGTTGTCAGCAGCATTGCGTGTCCCTGAGGGAGGCTGACAACGAGGATCATGGACCCAGCTCACCACGATGGGCACGTAGTGTGAGTAGGAAATACAAACAAACAGTAACGACAAAAACAACTGTACCAACGGCGGTAACAACAAAAACAACTTCGGTATTTCAAGCATAGGAGATTTGGTGACTCCATTACTGTAGCACAATTTAGAGGATCTCAATATGCAGAAATAGACTTTCTTGTCCTCAAATCCACCTCCCTGGTTAATGCTAGAATCATCTCAAGCATTCATATATACTAGGTAGAAAGGCCTGCTCGTGTTTCCTTCACAATATTTCTCAAAATATCCTTTCCTAGCCATTACCACGGCCAACATCTATGTTCAGCAACTTCTCATTTTACTCTTGAGCTACTACATTTATTCTTGAAGTGTGCTGCTACACTCAGA
The DNA here is from genome assembly GCF_014898765.1 of Herpailurus yagouaroundi. NCBI lineage: Eukaryota > Metazoa > Chordata > Mammalia > Carnivora > Felidae > Herpailurus > Herpailurus yagouaroundi. The sequence continues at coordinate 12,567,226 of NW_024412407.1, forward strand.
CCCTTCTCTGTACAGTTTCCCCTGCCAATAGGTGCTAGATCACTCTTCAGAAAATGCTGCCCTACACAGAATCCAATGTGGTACGCTATGGCCTGAACATTTGTGTCTCCCCACCCCCCTCTGCCAAAATTCATATGTTGAAACCCTACTCCTCTGCCCTTCAAATGTGATGGTTTTAGGAGGTGGAGACTTTGGAAGACAATTAGGATTAGACAAGGGCGTGAGGGTGAGAACCTCATGAATGGCATTACGATCCTTACAAGAGTCAAGGGAGAGCTGGGGCAACTGGTGGCTCGGTCGGTTAAGCGCGCCCGATATCGGATCAGGCCATGATCTTGGGTTTTGTGAGTTGGGGCTCTGCACTGGTGGCATGGAGCCTCCTTGAGATGCTCTCTCTCTCCCCCTCTCTCTGCCCTTCCCCTTCTCGTGCTGTCTCTCTCAAAATAAATAAATAAACTTAAAACAAAAAAATTCAGGAGAGTTCTTCCTTCCTCTCTCTGCTCTGTGCCACAGGAGGATATAATAAGTTGGCAGTCTGCAGTCCAGAAGAGGGTTCTCACCAGAATCTTATCACTCTGGCATCCTGATCTCAGACTTCCAGCCTCTAGGACTGAGAAACAAATTTTTGTTATTTATAAGCCACCCATCTATGGTGCTTTATTATAGCAGTCCAAACTGACTAAGGCGGCCCCCCCCCCCCCCCCCCGCTTATGGATTAGATACTTCATCCTCCCCCTTCACACCATGGCCACAGCTTTCTGTTCTGATTTTATCAACCTTTATACCTATCATTTCCCGTCTACTGCAGCCAGGTAAGTCTCTCTCCTGCTTCTCAGTGGAATGTGTCAGATACCTTCAGTTCTCACTCCTGTTTTTTGAATAATATTTGTTATCTTGCTGTGGTTTAATGCTAGTAATTGAACATCACCTAACTCAGGTGATACTATAAAATTCATTTGAAATATTAGGTAAAGCTTTTCTAGTTCAACAGTTAATGTTGTTGCCTGAGTGAGAAAGAAGAGAGAGCTGGTCTGCAGATCAAACCCTTTGTGGACTGAGAGCAATCTATCAGCCTTATATGTGATGGCCCCTCTCATTTCATGTAATCGTAGTGCATATATGTGTGATTTATCAGAGCTGTTACAAATTATCGCTATGCTTAATTTATTCAGAATCTAATTCTCTATTTATGTATCTAAACGACAAATACTAAACATGGGGAAGGAAAAAAAATCTGTGTTCAATAAATTGAAACATGATTTGTTATATACCTCATGAAGTTTACTGCCCTTTAGCTAAAGAGTCTATTTTTGATTGAACAAAGGGTTTAATTATTATAACCAACACCATCTCAACATTATCTTCCCTTTGAAATATTGCAGTTAAGATTTTCAGTCCAAGCAATTACTTATTCGTAAAAAAAAATTCGTTACCTTTGAGGCTTGAATTAAAGATGATAATATTAGCCATCTAAAACCATTTCAATTTTATGAAAAATAAAATGGAGTGCAATGTTTCGGCTTGAAAGCTCACATGATCTTTAAGGGAAATTAGTGATGTTGCTAATAGTGATTCCGATTTACATGGCACTGGAAGGAAGCGATCAAAGAGGTGAAAGCAAGACAAATAATCCTCAGAATGGAACAATTAAATAAAGATCATTTATGGCAAAATCACAAAATAACATTCCCAGACTTTGAAAAGCAATGTCTTTCTTTTTGTTAATTACAGAGAATCCACATTTTACAATATGTAACTATTTACCAGGCAATGGACTGTCTTCTGTTGATATAAAAAATGGATGCATTTCCAGATGGGCTTCTATTCAATGGGGAAGGTGGCTAAGGTGATAATTTCTCATTTTTCTAGGTATAACTGATAATCTCCAGGCTCTCCATCATTTTCTTCTTCAAAATTAAACCATGTATATAAACCATGTGCATCAAAACTCAAACTAGTGCAATATATTTTTTCATTTGGTACAGATATTAAAATACCTGCTTATTTGCACATATAGCTGAGTGTAAATATGAGATGAAAAATGTCACATAGGGTTCTCTCAGGCAGGTATTCTCCTTCGTAACACTCCTGCCTATATTTCAAGCCTCATGGAATGAATATTATATACTGTGAGTTTAACAGATGCTAAATGTGTTGCAGTTACCTCATTTACATATACAGATTAGAATGTTTCACTTTGTTATGCACTAGCTCGATCTCTTAATTTTGATGATCTCAAACTGTTTTTATTAGGTTTACAAGAAAAAAATAGTCAATTATTTCATAAAGAAATTCATCCACATAATGTGCATCTATTCATACATAGAATAAATTTTAAATGTATATATTACTTTACTCTCTGTCCCATTACGGAGAGTCAGAATGATGATGTTAGAGCTTTCTTGATTCATATTGCTTTTAAATTCATGCAAATGGGCATAAATACTGGTTTTGCACTTTTGTTTAGCATTTTCATGCATATTTATTCCCACATAAGTAAATATTTCTCACTTTCAAATTCCTTTTCTACTTTCTGAGAAATTAGCAGGCCAGGAAATCAAACTGTAAGCAAAATAAATTTCTTGCCTCTGCCACATTTACTTCATTGGGAAATGAAGTTCTGGTTTCTAGTGTAACCTGCTTTCCCCAGGATATACCAGCGCTGAGAAAAACAATAAGGGCTTCACTTACAACGCTTGGTCCAGATGGTCTTCAGGTTGTTCCTAGGGTACCAGCTCTCCCGAAGCCCTCCCCATCCACGCCCCCCTGTTCTCTCCCTGGCTGTCCTTTACATGGATCTTGAAGAGACACACTTTGGCAGCAGTCCTCCATTCTTGTTCGTCACTCGTAGCCCCCAGGTGTTTTGTTTTGCCTAGATCCCTGAAATCTTGCAGGTAAAAGATTTTTTTCCTGATTTTGCGAGAGCTCTTGCAAACATTCTTTGACTGTATGGCCTTTGCAAGACTCCAGAAGGTACTTTTTCAGCTTTTGACTCTGTTTAAAACAACATATACTAAATCCCCAGGAGAAGCAGACTGGACCGCAGCAAGAGTTGGTTATGTGACTCTACTCTGTGTTATAGTCTTTGACTTAAAAACTGCTAAGGTGTGATTAAGATGTCTTGGCATACATTTTCTTCCTGAGAGGGTTCTTTCTACCCTGCAGGTAGGGTTTTCTTTCCCCTTCTCGAAGGTTTTTTCCTCTTTCTTATTTTGAAAGTCTTAATTTCCAGAGCGACAAAAACTCTCTTGTACACCTGCTTGCTGGGAAAATTGTGCTATTCTAAAACCTCATGTACACCAGTGGTCACTTCTGACCATTCACTCTCAAAATCTTTGGTCAGGGGCGCCTGGGTGGCTCAGTCGGTTGAGCGTCCGACTTCGCTCAGGTCACGATCTCATGGTCCGTGAGTTCGAGCCCCCCGCTTCAGGCTCTATGCTGACAGCTCAGAGCCTGGAGCCTGCTTCCGATTCTGTGTCTCCCTCTCTCTCTGGCCCTCCTCCGGTTCATGCTCTGTCTCTCTCTGTCTCAAAAATAAATAAATGTTAAAAAAAAATTTTAATAAAAAAATCTTTGGTCATACACATTTAGGTTTCCAACTTATTCTATCATGAAAATCACTGATTTGAGTTTTCTTTATGAAGAAGGCACTGAGTTAAAAGAGCTCTTAAGTAGAGGAGATACATGCTACCACACACACAAAAAAAACAAAGCATAGTCTATCTTATGTATCAGAGCCTTGATGAAGACAATTAATGTAGCTGCTGCTTAGAGGAAAGATAGGTTAACAGGGGCAGGAGTGGTTTCTGATAAGTTCTTAGAAAAGTATGTATTTAACTGGGCTTTAAAGGATAGGGAACTCTTAACTAGGTTTTTGTGAAGATCGAATGGTATTTTAGACCATGGAGATTTTGAGAGAAAATGCGCTGAAGTGGGAAGGCACAAGTTTGGAAGCGAAGAAAAACATGAGTTCTGGAGTGGGTGGAGGGTTTGTTTGGTAGAAAACAATACCAGAGATATACTCACAGTTCATTTTAGCACAGTGAAAACTCTGAGAAGTGCTGCAATAAAGAACTCTTCTAAACATTGTTTAACCCAGAATTTCTCCAACTTACTTCCATAGGTCCCACTTTTATTTTTTCACAAAATACTTTTAGCAAAGCTGCCATCCTAGGGAATAAAACTGTTTTGGGCACTACCTGGGTTTGGCAGGAATTTGAGGAAAGAACTATTGCCTTATACAAATGGAGATCCACAGAGAGGGATCCCTGCATGCTCCTGGGACCATCTGACTGAGCACCCATCCTTTAAAAGTATTTTCTTTACAGAAATTCAGAATCTAAATATTAATGAATCAAGATATACTTATGACAGGGGCTCCTGGGTGGCTCAGTCGGTTAAGTGTCCAACTTCGGCTCAGGTCATGATCTCACGGTCCGTGAGTTCGAGCCCCACGTCGGGCTCTGTGCTGACAGCTCAGAGCTGGGAGCCTGTTTCAGATTCTGTGTCTCCCTCTCTCTCTGACCCCCTCCCCCCATTCATGCTCTGTCTCTCTCTGTCTCAAAAATAAATATTAAAAAAATTTAAAACAATTAAAAAATTTAAAAAGAAGATATATTTATGACAAAATTTTCATGTGCAAATTAATGGATCTAGGTGCTGTGTGGAATGCACATATGAGTAAGAATCAGTCACTACCCATAATATTGTTACCAGCATTTGAGGCAGATAAGACAACTGTAAACAACCATCATACAAGGAAGAATATGCTGTGGGAGAGTAAGTTTACAACAAAGTGTTATGCAGTGAAGATGTGACAGAGGAGATGGACTTTCTCAAGAGAAGCATTTGGAATGAGAATAAGACTCAGGGAGGAGCCAGGAGATACACTGGTGGAAAAGGAATCAGTGAAAAAACAATCTGGTTCTGACCACAAACGTGACAAACTAGTGACCCAAATCTCACACTCAGAGGTAATTAAGTTTGACCTACACAGCGTTGCCAACATTTAAATATACAGAGAGTAACAAAGAATTTGGAGTCCCAGCATCTGTTGCAAATAACAAGACTTGGGAATCATAACCTAGAGCTGGATAGAAACTTCTTCTTTAGATAAGGTATGTGGGCTATAGTTTGCCACAGTCTCCACCATAATCCATTGTCCCTGGGCCAAGCGTCTGGTGCTACTTCTCATCTATTTAAATGGGTGACGGCTGCTTTTCTTACAGCATAGGTAAGAGGAAAGTGAAACATTTCTCAGATCCGTGCTTCCATCAAATATGGAAAAACAGACAAGGGGACATTTGGGCCACACATTTCAAAAACAATGGGCAAGACTGTGTTAGTTGTGAAAGACAAGAATATTCTTACCTGTTTGATATAGCTACAAAATGTATCTGCAGTAAAGGAATATAACATAAGAGACCACTCCAATAATTTATGTCATGGCTTGGACCCTAGGGGCATTTGAGTTTTGACTCATGAGAGAACACAGAAGTTAAAAAGAGGAGAGGGTTTCCAAAAAAAAAAAAAAAAAAAAAAAAAAAAAAAAAAAAAAAAAAAAAAAAGATCATCCAGAAAGATCAAGTGGGTTAAGAACTGAAAAATGACCATTGGACCTGAATAGATGCTGTTGGTAAATTTAATGGTAGAAGTTTCAGTGGGATACTAGGGTGGAAGCCAGTGATTGATGAGGAATATGAAAATGATATGGAGGAACTAGTCCCATTCAAACTGCTTAACGTAGGGTCGTTTTTTGTTTTATTTTATATAATTGATTTGTCTGTCTCTTTGTTTTAAATGTAAAAGATCTACTGGTCCTCTTCTATGTTCCTTCCTGGCATTCCCTGACAAGGGATCTCATGTACAGAGATTGTGGTCAAATGCCAAAAGATGTATTGTTTTTATCAATCTGAGACAGCTTCTCTGCCTTTAATGCTGAGTTTTGATAAAAACTATATTATAGAATACAGTTTAGGTCTAATGCCACATTTGAGCTTTCTACTTACCGTTCTTTGTATCTATGCCTATTGTACATCTCAAACTGGAGGATGAGATCTCACCATTGCATTGCTAGAAAAAGTGAACGTGAATTTTATCTGCTACATCAAGAGTAAAAGGAATAAGATAGAGAGTATAAATTTCCCCCAGTACCTGGAATTGAGAGGTCCTAGGCTTCTTAGGCTATATTTGGCAAATAGCCTGTGCTTGGCTACTTTAGAGAGATCAGAGAGGAGATAACCCATATAGTTCCCTTAAAGGGAAAAAAGACTAGTGTCCCCTTACCAGTCATTGGAGCTACAAGTGGACAAAGGGAGCAGTCAGAGAATGAGAAAGTACCCTCATCCTAAACTTTAGCACTGTCTCTTCACCTGCTAGTAAAACATAGCCCAGTGAATACTTAGATCTCAGCGGGAGGTTGTCCCCCATAAAAAATGACTTGTATTCTATGTACATGACACTCCCTTCCCCTCATGACTCTTCAAGAAAATCCCCAGTATGTCCTTATCAAGAGACATTATGCTCAATGAGATAAGCCAGTCACACAAAAACAAATGTTGCAGAATCTCACCTACAGGAGGTATCTAAAATACTTAAATTCATAGAAGCAAGGAATGGAATGGTGGTTTCTGAGGGCTGGGAGAAGACAGAAATGGAAAGTTGCTAATCAACAGGCATAAAGTTTCAGTCAAACAAGATAAACCCTAGAGATCTGCTGGACAGCATTGTAGGTATAGTCAACAATAATGTATTGTACCCTTAAAAATTTGTTCAGAGGGTAGATCTTATGTACATGCTCTTTCCACATCAAATGAAATGAGCTAAAATAAGTAAGCTAAAATGAAGTAAAATAATAAAATTAAGAGACCATGGAAAGACAGCATGTTGTAGAGGCATGAGTGAAGCTTCTACAAGCAGTCGACTGCAGTTCTATACCTCAGGAGCTGTGCAACATTGGCAAGCTCCCTAATGTCTCTGAATCACCTGGGATCTACATTGAAAGACAGTTATGAGGTTTAAATTTTGACAATATATGTAAAATATTTAATATAGTGTTTAGCACATAATAGGAATTCAAGAAATTATACACCTATGCATGAATATTTATATATGTTTTTATAAACCTAAAAAGTGGGATTCCCCAAGCCCTATTTTATTTATACCACTTTTGGTAAATTTATCTGAGAAAAGTTGTTTTCACTATTGGAAAAACAGTGTGTTTCACTGGGGGAAGAAACTGAGGTTGAGAGAGAGTAAACAACTAAATCAAAGCCTATAATTAAGAAATGGCCATGATGCAATTTGTAGTTAGAGCAGGGGTTGGTAAATTACCATCTGCCGGCCAAATCCAGCCAGCCGTCTGTTTTGTAAATAAAGTCTTATTGGAACACAGGCCGAATTGTTATTATTGTCTGGCTGGTTCCACGCTACAGTGGCATAGTGGAGTAGTTGTTACAGAGACAGTATGGCTTACAAAACCTAAAATATTTACCATCTGACCTTCTAAGAAAATGTTTGCCTACCCCTAGTCTAGATAGAGTAGGAATAAAGGATAGTAGACATTGGACTGAGCCCTATCACCAGCAATTCTCAGAGAGACTTTAAGTAATTCTACTGTTGTGCATCTCAGCTTCTCATGTTACAACAAAACAAAACAAAACACAACAACGCAATTTTGAATTTTAACTTGATTAACCACTGTGGCGCATAGTTAGATGCATATTTATGTGCTCAGTAGGTATCTGAGTAGTATGCCCTTAGAGGCAAAACTTTACACCAAATTGCAGTGATTATAAGAATTCATTTTCAGTTTCTGCCTTACTATTCAGTTCTACAAGTATTTTACTGCTGGCTTGTATCTTGAAAGTTCTCTTGGGTACCACAATTATGTTGAAGATGATTCCAAACATTGTCATTCCTCATCTGAGCCCCCGTTAGGATCAGGCCACCAGGCTTCTTTGTCTGTTTGTAGCTTTCTCTGGAGGCTTCATATCAAGGAGAGCACAGGGTGATCAGAGCGCTGCATTATCACAAAGTCAAATCAGATCCGAGGCAAATGAAGAGTGAAAGAGATTAATGGACTCACTACTTATACCACATGATAACCCAATGATTTGCAGTTTCCATTCAAAGGGGAAAAGTCGAGCTCGGAAGACTCCTTGTAGCCTTGTGATAATTTTGCTATGGAAAAGATTTATTGTTCTGCCTTTTGCCCTTTTTTTCTGGACAAATGGGATTGCATGCTACATGCTTGATTTAAGACTATTTAAATTTTTCTGAATTTAGGACTATCCCCCCTTCCTTCACAATTCATTATAAACAAATGTGCACAAAATCAAGGGCAGGTGCAAATTGATTTAGATCGTTGTTTCTTTGAAATCAAATAAAACTGCTTCTCCTTCCCAGAACTTCAGATAAAAGACACCTGTTTCTGATGGCTTTTGCCTGGTGGCCAAATTGGAAAAGAAAAATTCAGTCCCAGCCCCGTCATTTACCAACGATGTAGACTCAGCCAAGTTACTATGCTTCTCTGAATCTCCTTATAAGTAAGATGGCAATAGACACAGTAGATTTCTCATATGCTTGTGGTAAGGCAGAAATGCAATAATGCGTGGAAGGCACTTGGCACAATGTCTACCACAGAGTAAACACTCAATAACCTTACACCAGAACTTGCTTTCTCAATTCTTTAAGACTTGGATAGCTGAAGTGACTGAATTAATTTTCTTTTCATATAAAATCCAACCAGGAAAAGGTGCTGGATAACGTATCCTTGGTTAATATAGGAAGATTAGGGATTGGAGCATTCTTTTTTTAACCAAGAACACCCAAACTGAAATAACCTTTGTCTTCCCTGCCATTACAGTGATAGATGTTTGTCTTCTCCTTCTTTACTGCATCAATACCTGAAAAAGTCAAGTGTACAGTATCATAAAATTGTTTTACATAATTTAACAAGAATTTTCAAAATCCTTTACCTCAGAATTTCTTAACCTGGGTATCCACAGAATAGCTTTCTGGGGATCCATTAATGTCCTGGCGTTTTATGTAACATTCTCTGTTTATGTTTATTTTATTGAGAGAAGTTTCATAGCTTTAATAAGATTCTCACTATGGTCTTTGATCTGTATATCAAATTCTAAGTAGTATCAGAGGGCCAAGAAACTGTTAACGAATTTTGGAGGTTTATGAGTAAAATGCCTTATCCAAGAATGCCACACCGTACAATAGTTTAACTTTTTTTTTCAAGTAAGACTAATGAAAAAGCACTTTGTAATGTGTAAAAGGCAACAACACTGCTTAATAAAATAAATAATTACACATTTGTGGCACTGATGAGGCAGCTAAGTACATTCAGGTGACACTTTTGTGGAACGAAAGCTAATTCATGATAATTCAACAGCACTTTACAATAGATGCTTAACAAACCAGGTAATAAAACGTAATCAGTAGAAGCCTTTTAGAAGCTAATGTTGAATATTACAAAAAAATGACTCATATTATTTAATGATTGTGTATTCTATTTAATTAACTGTTGCCACTCTTAGTGAGAGAGGCAACAGGAATTATGAGAGAGGCAACAGGAATTATAAGCCCTCAACATTTTGCTCACGTGTCCGTTACTTTTAGTTGAGTTTACCACACACATATGCAGTCTGGTGTGAAAAGGTTCCTTCTTTCCCAACCTGACAGAAGTTCCCAGCTTCCCAGATCTGGTGGTGCCAGAGAGGTTGGAGAGAGGGGAGTCTGGTGGGGTTGCAACCAGAGAACTGATCTCCTGTCTCCTCATCTACTGTGGTCCTGGAGAGATGGTTGGAGAACAGCTGCCTTTCTTGAGTACTTGTTCTCTGACCACCTTGCCCAGACCAAACTTCCTGTAATGAGGCATACAAAGCTGTTTTCTTAAGGGGTTGCAGCTCTCAAAAAAGCAACAGTGTGTGGGGAGGGCAGAGGTTATAACCTAATCCAATTTAGTCATACTTGTGTTTGTGTGTGGCTTAGGTCTTCTACAAAGAGAATATTCATATGCCCTCTTATGTGGCCTCTTTCGTGTCTCCTAGTTGGGACACCCCACCTCTTTCGGTGGCAGGCAGGAAGATCTCCCTCTTGGCCCCATCTTGTGTCTTGCAAAACTGACTTTCAGATGTGAAGGCGTCAATTCCCTAAGAGTAGGTGCTCCTATTCCAGTGCAGTCTCCCCACCGGAAAGCAGTGCCGCTGATTGCTTCTTTAGTTTTACTAAAAAGCAAGTGCATTTTGCCATGTTTCTATTTATTTTCTCATTATATGAAGAAAGGGTAGAATTCCTGTGATTATGACTTTGACCTTGCCCCTAGCAAAACAATAATATCACCATTATTGTACTAATAGTATATTGGAGTTTTTTTTTTTTTTTCCAGTCTATTTTTACTATAAGAAGGTCTATTTTCTGAGATCTGGAAACATTTGAAAAACAATAACTGTCACTGTCATGATTTACATGGGAACAAATTGAAGGATTATAAATGGCAGTTATTTACTTTAATTAGCCTCAGAAATCCAGAGGCTGAACTTATTCTAAAACCACCTAACAATATTTTCTACTACATCTGGATTTGGAGGCATAGTACAGACTACGAATTCCAACAAGAATTATTTTAAAAAACAATCAGAAGCCTTAGAAGGAAACTGTGCCTGTTTTTAAATTGTAATTTTCAGGTCAATAAACAAGTGTAATAATAACGCAACCACAAGAGCAGTAGTTCTGGAATCACACAGACTTGGATTTAGATTCTGCTGGATGACAAAGGGGCTGTGACCTTAGGTTGTTTAATCTATCTGGAGTCTCAGTGACCCCCAGCTACCATGCTGATGATAAGATCTAGTAAAAGAATATTAAATGAAGTAACTGCTGAAAGTCCTGAGCACACAACATGCATTGCATGCATGCCATTTGATTCAATATATATTTTTATATTTAAAAGAATATAGTGTACAGTCTGTATTGTTGTTCATGTGGCCTCGAGGCTAAGTTAAGGCCAATAGTACATGGTAGAAGATAAGTGTGCCACTCTTGGGTCCTGGCATTAAAAGGGTGTGAGGGCATCCCCCTGATTCCTTTCCCCACTTCTTGCTGGCTAGGAGATAATGAGGGCTAAACTAACAACTTGGGGCATACAAACAGAAGCTGAAGAAGACAGAGCCATAGGAGCAGTCTTGGATCCCTGTCAGCTTATGGGCTGTTGTGTGATAGAGCCACTAAATTGTCTTGTCTTGTCTTTCTTTTTATTTTTTCTCCCTCCCTCACCGACTCCCTCTCCCCCTCCCTCTCTCCCTCCTTCTCTCCCTTCCTCCCTCCTTCTCTCACTTCCTTTCTTTATTCTTTCTTTCTTTCTTTCCTTCCTTCTTCTTTCTTTTGTTCTTTCATTCTTTCCACTTAGGCTGTACTGTAACTATTACTAAGTCCAAATACCAGGTACAAGGACAAGAGTCATCGGGGAAGGCTCAGTTTTTCTTTTCTTAATGAGCTCACCTATTTTGGAGCCATTAAAATACTTACCAAGAGTATGAAACATTATGCAATAATGCTTATGTTAAATTAAAAAAAACCCTAAATGATAAATATTATAATCATATTTTGAACCACCCAAATGAGGGGGGACGGAAAGAACTGGAAGGAAATACAGTGCATATAACCATATTTACATTTGAATAATGGCATTATGTTACTTTTCTCTTTTGCTGTACTTTCTAAATTTTTCTAAACAAATTTATGTTGTTTTTGTTAAAACAAAACATTGTTTTTAAAGCATTTCTAAGGAAATAGTCAATCTGATAAGGACTTCTTTATGAAGATGTACATCACAACAACACTTTCTATCGAAGAGAAATTGGCATCTGATAGTAGGTGAGTTAAATACATTATATGAAGCAACATAATGAAATTTTACAATGTACAGTTTATTAGTTTGGTAGAGCTACCATAACTAAATACCACTAACTGGTTGGCTTAACTTTTGGAGGCTGGAAGTCTAAGATCAAGGTGTCAGAAAGTTTGGTTTCTTTTGAGGCCTCTCTCCTTGACTTGTCGATGGTCACCCTCTTGCTGGCTCTTTACATGGTCGTCTTTCTGTGCATGTGCTCCCCTGTGTCTCTTTGTGTGTTCAAAATCCACTTCTTCTAAAGACACCAATCAGATAGGGTTAGAATCCACTTGATTTGTCTCATTTTAACTAAATTATTCCTTTAAAGACCTTATCTTCAAACACAGTGACATTTTGAGGTGCTGGGGGTTAGGAGCTTCACATATGATTTTGAGGGGGAGAAGAACACACAATTTAGCCCATGACACACAACATTAAGGGTCATGTTGGGAAGAATACTTAATAGCAGAGAGGAAAGGTTGATGGTATAACATGAAGTGAAAAAAAAAAAGTGAAAACTCCTTTATATAGTACAACTTCAAATATATAAAAGGTATGTGGAAACAAGCTTACCTTCAGTTAGCATCTGTGATTCTATCTCAATATACAGAAACTAAGGATTCACAAAAATTCTAAGACCTGTGGAGCAGAAATAAATTGACAATTGACAGTGACACATACATTGTCATTTCAAAGAGAGTAAATTTGCTATCCTAAATGATGATAAAGGTGTTACAAAATTAGCATAACATTGGTATGTATCATAGGTATACTGAAAGGGAATGAATCAACTTATTAATGTTAACTATCTTTGATGGGGGTTTATTATGTGATTTTTATTTTCTTTCTTATGCTCTTTCTGTATTTTCTAAATATTTACAGTGATTCCATATACCTTTATAATCAGAAAAAGAACAAGTGTCTTTTTAAAAAAATGAATCATAATATACTATAGTTCAGGAAAGGCAGATTCAAGTCATGATTGTGGCTACTTGCGATTTCAAAATAGATAATTCAACAATTCAATTTAAGTTCAACATGTACAAGTGTTAGGCTATCAGCCACTTTTCTAGAATTGGGGGATAGAGAGATTTTCAGGAGAATATTCTCATTCTGTGGCACCTCATTACTTAGTTGAAAAGAAACTGTTCCCTAAATGAATAAAAAAATACGTGTATGTGGGCACAGAGGCAGAGTCAGGAACAATGGATTCTGTCTTGGAAGGTCATGGAACTCTATAGAGAAGTGGCAGCATTTGAATTATCCTCCAAGAATAAGTGGAGGTTTGCGTGGTGGAATAAATGAGAGTCTAGGGAATGGGAGTGACACTGACATTCCAGGCAGAGACCACCACACGAGCAAAGGCACCAAGGTGTGTTTGTTCAATAGGAAGGTACCTGGTTCAGCTATACAATTTAGTACCTAGGGGGTGGGAGGTTGTGGTTGGCAAAAGAGGCAGAGAGCCTGGAGATTCAATAAGAAGAGATGAATCTCATTCTAAGGGGCTGTATGTTATCCAATAGACATTATACTGCAGGTAGGCAGGTGTGTAGAATAGTGTTGAAATACTGCACTTGTGATGTAAGGCCAGCCCTGAGTTACTGAAGGTGGAAGGAAAAGGAGGGAACCAAAGCCAAGGGGTTTCCAATGCAACACTAGGAGTTTATCCATGGAGTGAAACACGTGACAAAATGGAGGAATCAAGGATGCTTCTGAAATCTCATCTGGACAATTGTGTGAATAGCCATATCATAAGCCAAAGAGAAAAGGTAGGGAAGAAGCAGAAATTAAGTTTATTTATTTATTTATTTTGAGAGAGACAGAGACAGCACAAGTGGGGAAGAGGAGAGAGAGAAAGTGAGAGAGAGAATCTCAAGCAGGCTCAGCACTGCCAGCACAGAGCCCGATGTGGGGCTTGAACTCATGAAGCTGTAAGATCATGACCTGAGTCTCAACCAAGAATGGGACGCTTAACCGACTGAGCCACCCAGGTGCCCCACCCCAAATTGAATTTCTTGAGGCCAGATGTAAGCATATTTTACGGCATGTGAGTGAGAAGTGACTCATTAGAAAATAGGCATAGCAGGATCCTGTCTAGCCTTCCACAAATACAACTGCACACAAACAGCAACAAAAAACATACACAAAATACCTCATGACCTCAGCTCATCATGCTGTTGCCACTCTACAACATACTAAGCTTTTTCGCAAGACATGATCTCATGTAATCCTCATAGGGACTGCATCAACTAAGTGTTGTTGATGGAGTCATTCTAGAGACACCAGCCTGAAGCTCAAAGGTTAAGCTTGTCCAAGACCTCATGCACACCTAGCTACAAGGTCTCTAGCAAGAAGTAGAGACTGTGAGCTCCTCCAGGGGTAGAGACAATGCATTTCATCCTCACACTTGGATTCCCAGTAAAATACCTGGGACTCGTTTTTGAGAAAAGACTAAGTGGACGAAGGAATTAGTTAAGGAAAAAAGAAACTGCCCCAAACGTGCACACATTTCTACCACATGATGCTACTTCTTAAAAGAGAATGAGATACTTTTAGTCAGGATGCTAACTTTGGACATTTTATATTGCTTAAGGAAAAATAAAAGGCTTCTTTTCATCTGTAGATGCCTTCACATTATCCTATCAAGGTCACATTTTCCCTTTCCACATCACTCAGTGCTTTTTTGGCTTTATATTAGCTTTGTGCTGAAAATTGAAATTGGAATATTAGAACTCAGTTGGGGAGCACACTAATTTAATTAAATATTAAAAGCCAGCTGGTTTTATGTTATGTGGGCAAATTAGAGAATTAATGATTTGGTACACTTTCTTGTTCCTGTCAAGCTACAAGAACATGAAGAATAGCTCTTTCTTACCCAGTTACAAAAGGTGAGATTGAAAAATTAGGCCTGCTTTATTAAAGTGTTTCCATATAGAGTCTTTTGAGAATAGGGTAACTTACTTATTTATAAAATGCCTCAGAAGGCATGAGTCCTGGGCCAGTGTGAAAGAACCTGACAGGCCTTAGTGTTAGGTGCCTCTAGTAAAGCCTCACCTGGGAAGACTAATCCACTTGAGAATCTTTGAAGTACTATCATTTTGTGTAGCTGGGTTCAGAGTCAACTGGGTGCCTGTTGATGTCAATTGATTCTGTAAGCTAATCCACTCCTATATGACTTGAGAAATATTTTCTCAGAAACACACAGTGTGAAATAAGGTAATGATAGTAACGTGCAGTTAGTAGAAATGGCTTTCAGTCATTAATAGTCATCTACTGTACTATAGATTTCCCATATTTCTTGGTCCTATGAGTACACACACACACACACACACACACACACAATATACAATGTAACATAATAAGAGCAGAGATTATTCACCCCAAGGCCAGGTGATAGACTATATGTCCAGTGTTGTCAGTTTTTAGATTTATGATTTCTCTCTTCTTCCAGATCTTTTCCGTTTTCCTCTTCTATTCCTTTCCTCTTATCCCCTTTTATATTACAAAATTGAGAGGAGGGCTTTGTGAGAAGCTCCACGTTGAAGACGAAGATGGTGAGAACCCAGAACAAGTCACTTATTCTGTTTCTCAGCTTTCTGCCCTGAAACAAAAATAACTAGACAAAATAATAATAAAAGTAATAATTATTTTTGGGCTACATAGTAATAACAATTATTATTTCTGCCTCTAAAAGGATGATGGTAAGTGCTTCAGTTATATATTGTTGTACAACAAAACCTTGTGGCCTCAAACAACAGCCATTTTATTTGCAACCATTCTGCAACCTATCCTGGGCTCAGCTGGATGGTTCGTCAGGTGGTTCTCCCAATGGTCACTCATGTGGCTGCATTCAGTTGTTGGACCTCTGGGGTTAGGCTTAGCGAGGATGGTGGAATGGCTGGGACTCTCTCTTCTTGTCATCTCAGGACGTCCTCTCCAGGCGGCCTCTCCACATGGTCTATCCATCATGGTCTTTTAGTAGAGTAGTTGGACATCTTGTGAGGTGACTCAAGGCTTTCAGAGCTGCAGATACAGAGGCTGTCAGGACCAGAACTTGCACAGCAACATATTTGCTAAATTCTCTTGGTTAAAAGCAAACCACAGTTTCCTCTCAAATTGGAGGGGAGGAGACTATACAAGGGTGTGGACATGGAGGATGTGGTTCACTGGGGGTGGGGAGGGACAATATAATGGATTGCCTCAGTAAATTTAGAACAGATTATGCTTGTTTAATACCTACACCTTCTACATGTAGTGCTATTTCTAAAATCATGGTTTGAAAAGCTGTATTTTTTAAAAAAATGATCAACAGTGACAAAGTTAAATTATTGTGCCTAGAGGTTGTGTCATGGTGCTTTCATTCATGAAGAGAACTCCTTTTCAATACTTTCCCACATTAGTATGATTGCTTTTGCCTGCTTAAAATGGCTGGTACCTTGACTATTTTGGATGGATAAAACTTTGGATAAGTTTTAACTGACAGTCATAACTTGATTTAACTGAAGGACAAACCTCTATGCATAGGAACATGTATCTTTTACTTCACTCAGAAATAACTCCTTGTTAGAGCATAGCCAAACCTAACATGACTTCTTGACTTCTTTGAGTAGCTAATCATCTTCCTTTCTTTCTTTATTCCTTCCTTCCTTTCTTTCTTTGTTTTTATTACAGTTCTTTATTTTTTTAATTTTTTAAAAATTTTAAATTATTTTATTTTTTTAAAATTTACATCCAAATTAGCATATAGTGCAACAATGATTTCAGGAGTAGATTCCTTAGTGCCCCTTACCCATTTAGCCCATCCCCCTTCCCACAATCCCTCCTGTAACCCTCAGTTTGTTCTCCGTATTTATGAGTCTCTTCTGTTTTGTCCCCCTCCCTGTTTTTATATTATCTTTTTTCCTTTCCCTTATGTTCATCTGTTTTGTCTCTTGAAGTCCTCATGTGAGTGAAGTCATATGATTTTTGTCTTTCTCTAATTTCACTTAGCATAATACCCTCCAGTTCCATTCATGTAGTTGCAAATGGCAAGATTTCATTCTTTTTGATTGCCAAGTAATACTCCATTGTGTGTGTGTGTATATATATATATATATATATATATATATATATATATACCACATCTTCTTTATTCATTCCTCCATCGATGGACATTTGGGCTCTTTCCATACTTTGGCTATTGTCGATAGTGCTGCTATAAACATGGGGGTGCATGTGTCTGTCCCTTGGAAACAGCACACCTGTATCCCGCGGATAAATGCCTAGTAGTGCAATTACTGGTGTTGCATCCACACGACTCCTGAAACAGAATGCTACGGGCACCAGTGACAGTCACAACAAAGTTTATTGCAATGAGAGGCAAGGCAAACCAATCGATTGGGACAACACTCTTAACCAGAGTGCAGTCTTGAACAGCAAGGGTACAGGGTTTTTATAGCTGACCACATCATCTTATTATCACCTAGGAACAGAACAAAGGAATAGTTCCCAGGTGGAAACAGTTCAAATAGGCCCTTGCCCCAATCCAATCAAACACTAATCCATCCCGATTGATAGGATAAGGCTGTTATCTTTTAACCTATAGTGTTAAAACAAAGCTGTTATTTCTTAAGGGTATAGGTTAGCCCTACACTACAATTTAATGCTTACACTGGGTCCTAGGGGAGTTCTATTTTTAGTTTTTTGAGGAACCTCCATGCTGTTTTCCAGAGTGGCTGCACAGCTTGCATTGCTACCAACAATGCAAAAGAGATCCTCTTCCTCTGCATCCTCACCAACCTCTGTTTTCACCGGAGTTGTTCATGTTAGCCATTTGGAGAGGTGTAAGGTGGCATCTCATTGTCGTTTTGATTTGCATTTCCCTGATGAGGAGTGAAGTTCAACATTTTTTCATTTGTGAGTTGGCCCTCTGGATGTCTTCTTTGCAGAAGTGTCTATTCATGTCTTTTGCCAATTTATTCACTGGATTCTTTGTTTTTTGGGTGTTGAATTTGATAAGTTCTTTATAGATTTTGGATACTAACCCTTTATCTGCTATGTCATTTGCAAATATCTTCTCCCATTCTGTCGGTTGCCTTTGAGTTTTGCTGATTGTTTCTTTTGCTGTGCTGAAGCTTTTTATTTTGATGAGGTCCCAGTAGTTCATTTTTGCTTTTGTTTCCCTTGCCTCCGGAGACGTGTTCAGTAAGAAGTTGCTGCAGCCAAGATCAAAGAGGTTTTTGCCGCTTTCTCCTCTAGGATTTTGATGGCTTCCTGTCTTACATTTAGGTCTTCCATCCATTTTGAGTTTAGTTTTGTGTATGGTGTAAGAAAGTGGTCCAGGTTCATTCTTCTGCATGTTGCTGTCCAGTTTTCCCAGCACGACTTGCTGAAGAGACTGTGTTTATTCCATTGGATGTTCTTTCTTGCTTTGTCAAAGATTAGTTGGCCATATATTTGTGGGTCCATTTCTGGGTTCTCTCTTCTGTTCCGTCGATCTGAGTGTCTGTTCTTGCGCCAGTACCATAGTGTCTTGATGATTACAGCTTTGTAGTATAGCTTGAAGTCTGGGATTATGATGCCTCCTGATTTGGTTTTCTTTTTCAAGATCGCTGTGGCTATTCGGGGTCTTTTCTGGTTTCATACAAATTTTAAGATTATTCGTACTAGCTCTGTGAAGAATGCTGGTGTTATTTTGATAGGGATTGCATTGAATATGTAGATTGCTTTGGGTAGTATCAACATTTTAACAATATTTGTTCTTCCTATCCAAGAGCATGGAATCTTTTTCCATTTTTTTGTGTCTTCTTCCATTTATTTCCTAAGCTTTATATAGTTTTCTGTGTATAGATTTTTCACCTCTTTGGTTAGATTTATTCCTAGGCATTTTGTGTTTTTTTTGTACAACTGTAAATGGGATCAATTCCTTGATTTCTCTTTCTGTTGCTTCATTTTTGGTGTATAGGAATGCAACCAATTTCTGTGTGTTGATTTTATATCCTGCAACTTTGCTGAATTCATGAATCAATTCTAGCAGTTTTTGGTAGAATCTTTTGGGTTTTCCATATAGAGTATCATGTCATCTGTGAAGAGTGAACATTTGACCTCCTCCTGGCCAATTTGGATACCTTTTATTTCTTTGTGTTGTCTGATTGCAGAGGCTAAGACTTCCAATACTATGTTGAATAACAGTGGTGAGAGTGGACATCCTTGTCTTGTTCCTGACTTTAGGGGGAGAGCTTTCAGTTTTTCCCCATTGAGGATGATATTAGTGCTGGGTCATTCACATATGGCTTTTATACCTCGAGCTGTGCTCCTTCTATCCCTACTTTCTTGTGGATTTTTATAAAGAAAGGATGCTGTATTTTGTCAAATGCTTTTTCTGTATCTATTGAGAGGATGATATGGTTCTTGTCCTTTCTTTTATTGATGTGATGAATCACATTAATTGTTTCACAGATATTGAACCAGCCCTGCATCTCAGGTATAAATCCCACTGGGTGATGGTGAATAATTTTTTGAATGTATTATTGGATCTGGTTGGCTAATATCTCTTTGAGTATTTTTGCATCTATGTTCATCAGAGAAATTGGTGTATAGTTTTCCTTTTTAGTGGGGTCTCTGGTTTTGGAATGAAGATAATGCTGGCTTCATAGAAAGAGTTTGGAACTTTTCCTTCCGTTTGTATTTTTTGGGACAGCTTCAAGAGAATAGGTGTTAATTCGTCCTTAAATGTTTGGTAGAATTCCTCTGGAAAGCCATCTGGCCCTGGACTCTCATTTATTGGGAGAGTTTTGATTACTAATTTGATTTCCTTACTGGTTATGGGTCTGTTCAAATTTTCTATTTCCTCCTGTTTCAGTTTTGGTAGTGTATATGTTTCAAGGAATTTGTCCATTTCTTCCAGATTGCCCATTTTATTGGTTTATAATTGCTCATAATATTCTCTTATTATTGTTTTTATTTATGCTGTGTTGGTTGTGATCTCTCCTCTCTCATTCTGGATTTTATTTATTTGGGTCCCTTCCTTTTTTCTTTTTGATCAGACTGGCTAGTGGTTTATCAATTTTGTTAATTCTTTCAAAGAACCACCTTCTGGTTTCATGAATCTGTTCTACTGGGGTTTTTTTGGTTTCAATAGCATTAATTTCTGCTCTAATCTTTATTATCTCCTGTCTTCTGCTGGTTTTGGGTTTTATTTGCTGTTCTTTTTCCAGCTCCTTAAGGTGTACGGTTAGATTGTTTATCTGAGATCTTTCTTCCTTCTTTAGGAAGGCCTGGATTGCTATATACTTTCCTCTTATGACTGCCTTTGCTGCATCCCAAAGGTTTTGGGTTGTGGTGTTATCATTTTCATTGACTTCCATATACTTTTTAATTTCCTCTTTAACTTCTTGGTTAGCCCATTCGTTCTTTAGTAGGATTTTCTTCAGTCTCCAAGTATTTGTTACCTTTCCAATTTTTTTCTTGCAGTCGATTTCGAGTTTCATAGCATTGTGGTCTCAAAATATACACGGTATGATCTTGATCTCTTTGTACTTACTTAGGGCTGATTTGTGTTCCAGTGTATGGTCTATTCTGGAGAACATTCCATATGCACTGGAGAAGAATGTATATTCTGCTGGTTTAGGATGAAATGTTCTGAATATATCTGTTAAGTCCATCTGGTCCAGTGTGTCTTTCAAAGTCATGGTTTCCTTGTTGATTTTTTGATTAGATGATCTTTCCATTGCTGTGAGTGGGGTATTGAAGTCTTCTACTATTATGCATTACTATCGATGAGTTTCTCTATGTTTGTGGTTAATTGATTTATATATTTGGCTGTCCCACATTTGACGCATAAGTGTTTACAGTTGTTAGGTCTTCTTGGTGGCTAGACCCCTTGATTATGATATAATGCCCTTTTGCATGTCTTGATACCATCTCTATTTTAAAGTCTAGATTGTCTGATATCAGTATGGCTACTCCAGCTTTCTATTGTTGACAATTAGCATGATAGATGGTTCTCCATCCCCTTACTTTCTATCTGAAGGTGTCATTAGGTCTAAAGTGGGTCTCTTGTAAACAGCATATAGATGGATCTTGTTTTCTTATCCATTCTGTTACCCTATGTCTTTTGATTGGAACATTGAGTCCACTGACGTTTAGAGTGAGTACTGAAAGACATGAATTTATTGCCATTATGATGCTTGTAGAGTTGGAGTTTCTGGTGGTGTTCTCTGGTCCTTTCTCACCTTTGTTGCTTTTGAGATATATATATTCATCTTTTCTCACCTCAGAGAGTCCCCCTTGAAATTTCTTGCAGGGCTGGTCCAGTGGTCACAAACTCCTTTAATTTTTGTTTGGCTGGGAAACGTTTTATCTCTCCTTCTATTTTGAATGACAGCCTTGCTGGATAAAGAATTCTTGGCTGCTTATTTTTATGATTCAGCACATTGAATATATCCTGCCACTCCTTTTGGCCTGCCAAGTTTCTGTGGATAGGTCTGCTGCAAACCTGATCCATCTTTCCTTGTAGGATAGGGACTTGCTGCTTTCATGATTCTCTCCTTGCCTGAGTATTTTGTGAATTTGACTATGATATGCCTTGTTGCTGGTTGGTTTTTGTCAAATCTTATGGGAGTTCTGTGCTTCCTGGATTTTGATGTCTGTGTCTTTCCCCTGGTTAGGAAAGTTTTCCTCTATGATTTGCTCACATAACCCTTCTACCCCTATTTCTCTCTCTTCCTCTTCTGGGACCCCTATGATTCTGATGTTGTCCCTTTTTAATGAGTCACTGATTTGTCTCATTCTTAAATCATGCTCTTTTGCCTTAATCTCTTTTTTTCTGCTTCATTATTCTCTATAAGTTTGTCCTCTATATCTCTGATTGTCTGTTCTGCCTCATCCATCCTTGCTACTGCTGCATCCACCCGTGATTGCAGCTCAGTTATAGCATTTTTAATTTCATTCTATTTTTTACTTCTTTATCTCTACAGAAAGGGATTCTAATCTATTTTCGACTCCAGCTAGTATTCTTGGTATCATGATTATAAATTCTGGTTCAGACATCTTGCTTGTATTGTGTTGGTTAAGTCCCTAGCTGTCATTTCTTCATGCTCTTTCTTTGGGGTGAATTCCTTCGTTTCATCAATTTGCAGGGAGAAAAGGAATTAATGAGGTAGAAAAATTAAAATTTAAAAAATATTAAAATTTAAAAAATATTAAAATTAAAAAATTAAAAACACACATACACACACGAAAAATCTAATAATGATGCTAGATCCTAGGTGTATTTTGGTCGAGTGTTGAAAGTGGTTTGACAGATTAGAGGAAAAAAGGGGAACAGAAAAAAAGGAAATTGTTTGAAAATTTGAAAAAATGAATACACTGAAGTAGACTAAAATGAGATGATGGGAGTAAAATAGAATTTGAAAAAATTTACACAAAAGTAAAGAATATAGTAGAAAAAATTAACGAAAAATATGTTTAATAAAAATTAAAAATAAAAATGAATTTTTTCTCTTTCTGTGTTCAAGAAAAAGAAAAAAAACGAAATAGAGGAAAAAAAGAGAAAAAGAAAAATTGTTTGAAAATTTCAAAAAGAGAATACACTATAGTAGACTAAAATAAAATGATGGAAGTAAATGGAATTTCAAAAAATTTACATTAAAGCAAAAATATAGTAAAAAATTAAGGAAAATACTTTTAATAGAAATTGAAAGTAAAAATGAGGTTTTTCTCTTTCTGCATTCAAGAAAAATAAAAGAAATGAAAAAGAGAAAAAGAAAGAAAATAGAAAAAAAGGAAATCGTTTGAAAATTTGAATAGGTGAATACACTGAAGTAAGGTAGAATTTGAAAAAAAATTACACAAAAGTAAAAAATATAGTAAAAAAATTAAAACTATTTTTAATAAAAATTGAAAATAAAATGAATTTTTATTCTTTTTGTATTCAAGAAAAAGAAGTGTAAAAGAGAAAAAAAAAGAAAGAAAATTGAATAGATGGACCTGCTAACAGATTGAAATAGGACTGAAATTACTTCATTTTCTCCTAGAAGTCAGAGTATGAAGCGCTTTATAGTCCATAAACTAAGTAGGTGGTGAGACTTGGGTTCTTGAAAAGGGAGGTTGGCCCAGTTGGGCAGGGTTCAGTGTAACAGCTCCGGTCTCCACTAGATGGCGTACTAGCCTACTGGGGTGGATTGTTGCGCTGCTCCCAGGCACGTATGCGCATGTGTGGGAGTTCATAGGCGTGTGAGCGCATGTGTGGGGCCAGTGAAAATAGCGTCACCCAGGTGCTCAGTCTGTAGTATGGGAACTGTGTTCTCTCTGATCAGCAATCGCATACCTGTCCTCTGTCTTCAGCTTTCATCCACTCCCCACTTCTTCACTGTCTGTGACCAAGCCCTAGGCAGTACCTCTTTCCCGAGTTTTGTGTGAGATGCGGCTGTTTTCCCCGCCCCTTACTTCTGAAGGACTGCGGCTTTGTCCCTCCCCGCCCCTCTGTGGGAGGGTCTCACCGAGCAATGGCTGAATGCTGGCTGCACCCAGGAACGCTTGCTGGCCCCTGCTGCTGGTGCCCCGAGACTGCAGCCAGGTGCCAGCCCGCCCCAGAAAAAGTTTGAGAGACAGTGTAGCAGCAGCGTTTCAGGGATTACGGAAAATCACAACACACATCTGGCACCAGGCTTCACCCTTAACGACCTTGTTCCAGCACCAGCGAATGTGGCCGTTTTCTGGGGTGTGTTGGGACCAGGTGGCTTCAACAGTCTCTACCAAATGTCCTTCCAGCAGTGGAACCGCTTTCCCCAGTGTGGCCCGAGAACCTCCTGGACCCCACTCTGTTCCTGGGGATTCGCCCTTCTCACCAGAGCACCGCCAGGTATAGAGCTGCGGAGTTGCAGCCTTTGCACTCCCCTTGTTTACTGTCTTAATGGAATTTAAACTCTCTCCTCTTTCTCTCTTTTTAGTTTAGACCCTGCAGCTGTTTCAAATTTTCCATTTCACTCCAGGTGCTTTTGGGGAGGGGTGCTTTTCCCATATTCTCCCCTGCCCTAGTCTCTGTTTGCAAAGGCTGCTCCCTGCCCACCGCCGGCTTCTGTCTCCCCACGTTCACCTCTCCGCGCTGTGTACCTGCTGAATTCTGTGGTTCAGGTAGGCAGATTTCAGTTTTCTAGGTGTGTAGGATGGTTTAGTGTTGGTCTGGCTGTATTTCATGGGCGCGAGACACACAAAAAAACTTCCATGCTGTTCTGCCCTCTTGGCTCCTCCCCAGCTAATCATCTTTCTAAGTTGTATATCTGATTATATTGATTCTTCTGGCTCCTCATTTCTTCTGGATAAAGCCATAACTTTTAAGATGGTCTTTGCCACTACCCATGACCTCCCCTATCCTCCCCCATATCCTTCTTTTTGGCTTGACTATTTCCGAACTACTTGTCAAGTCTTAGCCTATACGGTGCTTATTCTAGGAAACCTCCCCTGATTCTCAATCACATTAGGTGTCTCTCATATGTATCCATAGAATCCTAAACTTCCCTATACTAGCACTTACCACACTATGCTATAGTACTCTGTTTATTTACTGTATCTCTTTCCCGAATTATACCCTAAACTCTGTCAGGACAGACACCAGGTTTATTTTGTTCTTGTATGCATAACATTTAATAAGGATACAGGAATACCATAAATACTTGTTGACTGAGTGATTGAATAAATACATCTTAGGACTATAGCATCAGTGGCTTGGTGTTTTTAACTCCTCTTACTCAAGGTTGCAATACAGAAATAATATTTGGTTTTCCTGTTGAACTTCTCACTCCTGTTTAACTTCCCATTCATAAACCTCAAATCTCTTTTTAGTGGCAACAGTATGAACAGTAATGGATAGAAGCCCTTTCGGGATATTTATTTTTAAAAACAGAATGCTTTGAAATACACACAGGTCTTTGAACGGTGGATTAAGACAGTGTAATAAAGGAGAGTTAAAAAATATCAGACAATGTCCAAAGGTTAAGGAGAAAGCAGTTGGAGGGAATCTATTGAGCAGAGAGTCTTCTCAGACCATTTAATTTTATCTGGAAGGTGTGTTCTTTGTCTATGTGTTGGTCTGTCCCAAGCTACATCCTTTTTCTCCTGACATGTACTCTTTGCTATCATGGTATCAGTAGGCTACGGTAACCATGGAAGTCACTTACATATAATTCAAGTTTTTGTTTTTGTTTTTGTTTTTGTTTTGTTTTTGTGGTTTTTCAGATCACTTTCCAGATGGGGACGTCTATAGCATGGTAGTGGACATTATTTAAAAAAATTTTTTTTTTTTCCCAACGTTTATTTATTTTTGGGACAGAGAGAGACAGAGCATGAACGGGGGAGGGGCAGAGAGAGAGGGAGACACAGAATCGGAAACAGGCTCCAGGCTCTGAGCCATCAGCCCAGAGCCCGACGCGGGGCTCGAACTCCCGGACCGCGAGATCGTGACCTGGCTGAAGTCGGACGCTTAACCGACTGCGCACCCAGGCGCCCCCGTAGTGGACATTATTATCTTCCCAGGTGTATTCATGTACTAGGGCTATTATAACACAGTAGTAGAAACTGAATTACTTAAAAAACAAGTCTATTATCTCATAGGCTAGAAATAGGAGATCTAGGTATCAGCAGGGGTGGTTCCTTCTGAGGGCTAGGAGACTGAATCTGTTCCATGTCTCTCCCCATGCTTTTGGTGGTTTGCTGACAATCTTTGGTGTTCCTTGGCTCCTAGAAGCATCACCCCAGTCTTTGCCTTTATCTTCGTGTATGGATCTCCCATACAGATCATTAATCTGATTATAGGCAATTCCATGTTCTTAAGGCAAGCAGAGTTTGGCATTACTTTGGCCACAGATTGGTTTAATTAGGACCATGTCACCTAATGACTTGGTAAGAGATTTACTGACATTTGTGGGAAAGAAGTTTCCCAGCTCTCAAGAAAGAGCCATAAGAAGAACTAAAAGGCAAACCTTTTTCTGTAAAGGGCCAGACAGAAAATTTTTAGGCTTTGTGGACCATGGATAATTATCCAACTCTGCTCCTGTAGTGTGAAAGTAGTCATGGACAACATGTAAATAAATGAGAGTGGCAGTCAATACAACTTTCTTTATAAAAACAGTGACAGGTTGGATTAGTTTGCCACCCCCTAAACTAGAGTGTGAAAAAATGTCCTTTCTTCTATTCCAACATTGAAACTGACATCCAGAGGAAGACAGGGCTAAAGAAAACAGAGAAGCTGTACTCACTCAGACCAAACCCGATTACAACTCTTAACTCTGGAGTTTTTCAGTTACTTTAGTCAAAAAATGCTCTTTATTGTTTAAGCTGGTTTGGAATGGATTTTCTTGTATTTGCAACCCAGAGCACTCTAACCAACAAAGGAATTCAGCAAGTCCAAAATAACACACAAAAAAATCAAGGGCAAACATGAAAGCATAAGCTTGAATCTTGGGGCTGACATATTCCTCCTAAAATGAGAATTTTCAGGTTGAACCTGAGACAGACTGAAATATGCAGAGTCAGAGAGGTTGTTAGTTGGGGGGAAAAAAATATGTGACAACATGTGAGTCTCTGGCCTAATCATTTGGGTCCAACTTCTTTGAAATAAACAAAAGAAGACAACATCCATAACGCAAGTTGAGTACCAGCTTTTCCATATAATCACATACCCCAGAGTGGATAGGTCGGTGCCCAAAACAGATTCTCAATGTAGACTTGGTAGTGATTGATTTCTTGCTTCAAAATCTCCTTTGTTTTTCGAAGTGAGGCTAAAAATATTTTTACTACATATGGTAAGAAGCGATATTCACTTTTATGTCACTGGATACAAAGAAAGTAAAGCAGACATCCTCACCCAAGATAAATTGTTGGTCAGAGAGAATATTTTTTCTTTTAAGATCACTGCCAGCATATTGCTGTATTTTAGGAGTGTAAAAGAAAAGTGTAAGCAAAATATGAGCCAATTTAATGTTTGAAAGACAAAGGAACTTACAGGGAACTTAAAAATACTGGGATTTTTTTTTTTTTATCATAATCTTAAGATGCCGCATGGTCTAAAAGCTGCAGTGAATTATATAAATCTCCTTAAAACGTAAAGAAAAGTGTAGATGTAAATCTCCCAGACAAACATATTCTCAGTCCTCAAAATGAAGAAAGCATTTTAGCTGGAAGTTACTCAAGGCACGCACATCATAAAAAGAGATACCACTCCTGACAACAAAAGAAAGCAGGTTTCTGGGTATATCTTGAAGGCTTTAGATAAAATCAGTACAGAGGGGCTTTGAAAAGTCAGTGATCCTGAAAAAAAAACCTGACTTTAGGAAGTGATTGTAATTCAAACAAGTTTACACTGGTTTTCCGGAAGAACTAGTTGATTAGTTATTGGCAAAAGTTCCTCTTTCAGGGAGCTGCTTGCCAATCTCGTGTCTGGCCACCAAGGTAGCCTCAACATCCCCTTCGTGTCATGATCTTTGCATGGCTTTTTTTCAAGGGGCTGCCGAGGGACAGCATCCTTTAACAATACATTAACAGTAACTCTATGCACATGAGCATCATAAGATATGGCTTTGCAACTGTAGTTTTTAAGACTGAACAGAATTATTAACTGAAGGTATTAAAGATACTTTAAGAAAAAGTGTAATCATGCCTGGAGGATTTAGGCTTTAGCTGTAGTGTTTGCTGGAATAAAGCCATTGATGAAAATGTTTGAGTGGTGCACCTGTTGGGCACTGTTTCTCTCCATTTTCCTCTTTCTTGCCAAAAAAAACCCACCAAAAAAAACCAAAAAACAAAAAACAAAAAAACAACACCTGAATACTGCTGTCATTTGGGAAATGAAGGGAAAGTGTCCATGTGCTTAATCAATTTGTATTTTGCACATGTATTAATTGCTTGCTCTCCAGAGTGTCTGCTCCATTGGAAATCACAGGTGGAGTCTACCTTCACATTGTGAGCTGGGCTAGGCTAGGAAATTCTGTAACTAATCTGAAAAAACCCGGTGCCCATAATGCACTTGTAAAATAACGATTTCCCTCATTATTCTTCTCTGTTGCCCTCCCCTCCCTACTTCCCATTGTTTCGCCTTCCTCCTGCTCTCTCTCCTTTTCCTCCTAAAACAGCGGTGTTGCTGAATACTAATGAGGCAATTCTTGGCCCTACCCCATTCATTTATTTGCAGGCAATTAATTCAACTTTCTAACGTCTAGCCAGAATGTTATGCAGGTAATTTGTGGGTCTGCTTAATTTCTCAGGACCCTGTGGTTATCAGCCAGTAAAGCTCATTGTGAAGATGAGATAGTCCAGCTGGTAGGCAAGTTTGATTTCCACTGGTAATACCATCCCTTCATTAAAGCCACTGAGTCCTTGAGCTTGGCAAGCATCCCTTGTTGCATACTTCACTCTCTGATTACAAATGGTTTGCAACTTCTACATATTTGCCTCAAGAGCTCATTTTCTCCCCTGAAGGACACTGGGCCTGATGGCATCATTAGCAGTTTTTCAACATAAAATTTCACAAGGCTGTGATAGCCCTTGCTGGCTCT
This sequence comes from Herpailurus yagouaroundi, assembly GCF_014898765.1. Taxonomy (NCBI): domain Eukaryota; kingdom Metazoa; phylum Chordata; class Mammalia; order Carnivora; family Felidae; genus Herpailurus; species Herpailurus yagouaroundi. The sequence continues at coordinate 12,595,657 of NW_024412407.1, forward strand.
CAGATGTTGTGTATTTGCGACCAAGGCAAACCAGTGCATTCACCCATCCATCTTGAAAGCACATGGAAAGCAGCACAATACGTTCTTCGGGAGGCTGGGGAAAGGGGCAATTAAAGGGAAAAACATAATTCCTGCCTTTTAAGGAATCTGCTGTGAGCTTGAAGCAGTGACCAATCCTGATAATTGGTAGGCATGTAATAGATGCTCATTAAATCTGTGTTGTTTTCTCTTGTGAATGAATGAATAAGATTGTGGGGTGGGAGAAAATAAAACATATACATGTGAAATAGAGAGTAATCATGAAATAATGTATGATTGTGGCAAGAAAATGTATCTTTAAAACATCTACTGAGGGCAGTTAGATGGTGATGTGGGGTAGTAGGAACTCTCCTTGAAGGATTTGGCAAAGGTGAGCTGGGAAGAAGAGAATCCTTAAGGAGAAGAAGTGATTTGAGGAGATATATGATAGAGGATCAAATGGAGTAAAATTTAAAGAACTTCAAAGAATTTTGAAGTTATAAGTACAGAACCTGGAGTCAGGGAGACTGGGTTTGAATTCCATCTTAGCCATTTACTTGATGTCTGATCATAGGAAACTTGCTTCTTTGGCCTCAGTTTTCTCATTTGTAAAGTGGGAATAGATCAATGCCACAGGATTGCTGTTATGATTAAGTAGAAATAATAAGAGATAAGTTAGCACAGTGCCTAAAATCTAATAGTGAACAGCAGGTATTGTTTTTATTAGTATTAGTTTGGAATGAAATGAGAGTTTTAAAGCCTGAGGATGGAAAAGGGTGTGTAGGAGGCTCAGTAATTTTGAGGTGTTGGGAACAAATATAATAGGAAAATGAGAAACCACTGAAGATTTCTAATCAGAGGAAAGAAAATATTTAAGGATAATATTACAAAAAGACACAGGCTTACATTAGGAAAGGAAACTAGCTAGTAGGATAGAATGGTGAAAAGGAGAAAGCATGGCTAAAGGAATGAGAAAGGAAAAGTGAATGTTGAAGATATTACGGGAAAAATTGGCAGGACTCAGTAACTGATTGCAAACATGATGGTGATGATGGAGAATGTAAGAAAAAGATAAGTCACAGGTAGAGAGATGTGATCATTAAGAATCGGAAGCCAGGTGGTTCCACTGATTGTGATGGATTAACTAGAGAAGAGTTTTTATTTAGGGGAAAATAAGGTAAATGGAAATACAAGATGAAATATAAGGTGAAACTCTTTTGAACTAGGTCTCTATGGATTTAGTCTATTTTTCATTTGTATACAGTACAGTTCATTCTTTCTGCTCTAAACTTCTATATCTTTTGAAAAATTCAGTCCTTTAACTACCACTGCAGTCTCACCTCCCCAAATCCCCTCATCCTGACTTTTATCAATCATCCCCTCTGCCCAACCTAACCTCTGGCAACAACTGATTGTTTTTCTCTTCATGCATTTGAGTCTTTTCAAGAGGAAACATGCAGAAGGTAGCCTTTTGAGTGTCTTTTTTCATCACGTGTGAGGCATGTGAGATCTGTCCGTATTGTATCATCAGTCCATTCTGTACTGTTGCTGAATAGTTTATCCATGCACCTGCTGAAGGGTTTTGGAGGTGGTTTCCAGTTTTAAAGTACTCTAAATAAGGTTGTTATAAACATCTGCATATAGGTTTTTGTGTGGCCATCGTTTTCGTTTTTCTTGGGTAAATATCTAAAAGCAGAGTTTCTGGGTCAAACAGTAAATATTTAACTTTATACAAAACCATCAAATCAAACTGCAAAGTGGCTACGCCATTTTGCATTTCCTCCAGCAATGTGGGTGTGCTCCAAATTGCTGTGCATCTTCATCAGCATTTGGAATTGTGTGTTTTGTTTCTGTTAGTCGTTCAAATACATGTGTAGTAGTATCTACTTAATTGTGGTTTTGATTTGTATTTCTCTAATGATGAGTTATATTGAGTATCTTTCATGTGCTCAATTATCATCCTTATATCTTCTTTGGTAAAGTGTCTTTTCAAACCATTTCCACTTTTTTTAATGGGGTGTTCTTACTGCAGGGTTTTGAGAATTCTTTATATACTCTTCTAATAATCCCTTTGTCAGATGTGTGAATTATAAATGCTTTCTTCCATTGTGTGGCTTGTCTTTTCATTTCCACAACAGTGTCTCTCTCAGAGCCAAAGTTTTAAATTTTGCTGGTGACCACAAGTCTATCACTGCTTTTCTTTTATGGGTCATGATTTTAGAGTAATAGTTAACTCTCATTGTTCTGGCATCACTTTGTTTAAGAAACTATCCTCTTTTCCACTTTAATTGCCTTTGCACATTTGTCAAAAATCAATTGGCCATACTTGTATGGATCTATTGCTAGACTCGTTTCTGTTCCATTGATCTCGGTGTGTATCCTTTCATCAATACCATGCTTCCCTGAATACTGTCGCTTTAAAATAATTCTTGATATCAGGTGGTATAAACACTCCAACTTTCCAAATAGACCTGCCTATTTTAAGGTTCTTTGCATTTTGATAAACATTTTAGATTAGTTGATCTGTAAAAATAAAATATTCTGGTGGGAGTTTGAATGGGAGTGCCTTGGATAGTTTTTGGAGAATCAACATCTTAATATTAAGTGTTTCAGTCCATAAACACTATATCTATATACCTATATATCCCTTTATTTTTTTAATCAACGTTTTGCAGTTTTTAGCCCACAGAGTCTGAATATATTTTGTTAGATTCATATCTATATATTTCAGTTTTTGGTTTGGTTTGATTATTTATTTTTCATTTTTTAAAGTAGGCTCCATGTCCAGTGTGGGGCTTGAACTCATGGCCTTGAGGTCAAGAGTTGCATGCTCTATTGACTGAGCCAGCCCCAGGTGCCTCTTTTTGGTGCTATTTAAAAATTTTTTTTTCAACGTTTTTTATTTATTTTTGGGACAGAGAGAAACAGAGCATGAACGGGGGAGGGGCAGAGAGAGAGGGAGACACAGAATCGGAAACAGGCTCCAGGCTCCGAGCCATCAGCCCAGAGCCTGACGCGGGGCTCGAACTCACGGACCGCGAGATCGTGACCTGGCTGAAGTCGGGCGCTTAACCGACTGCGCCACCCAGGCGCCCCTTGGTGCTATTTTAAAGAACAACATTTTATAATTTTGATTTCCAATTCATACTATATATTAGCATACAGAACTACAATTTATTTTTTATATTATGTAATCTTGCTATACTCATTAATTCAAGAGGAGGTTTTGTAGATTCTTTGGAATTTTCTACATAGACAATCATGCCATCTGCAAATGAGATGGTTTTATTTTTTTCTTTTTCATATGTGTGCTTTTTATTTCTTTTTATTGCCTTATTGCACTAAATAGCACTTTCAATACATATTGAATAGAAGTGATATCTTTGGGACATCTTTCCTTGTCCCAATCTCAGAGAGAAAGCATTTAAGTTTTCACCATTATATATAATGTCAGATGTAGATTTATGTAGATACACTTGATCAGGATAAGGAAACTTCCTATTATTCTGAGCTCCCTGAGAATATTTTTTTTCTTTTGTCATGAATGAATGTTGCTTTTTTATCAAATGTTTTTATTGAATATATTTAGATAATCACATGGTTTTTCTTCTTTAAACTGTTAATATCCTGAATTACATTGATTTTTGAATGTTGCACCAGCTTGCATTCTCAGCATAAAGCCCATTCTGTTGTAATGTATTATCTTTTTTTACAAATTGGTGGATTCAATTTTTATAGCATTTTGTTCAAGATCTGTGCCTGTTTTCATGAGTAATACTGATCAGTAGTATTATTTTCTTGTAATATTTTTGTCTGGCTTTGGTATCAAGGTAATGCTGGCCTCCCAGGATGAGTTGGTAATTACTCCCTCCTATTCTCTGGAAAAAAATTGTGTACAATTCATATTAATACTCCTTTAAATATTCAATAACATCTTCCAGTAAAATCATCTGGGCATGGAATTTTTTTTATTGAAAGGCTTTTAGCTGCAAAACCAATTGCTTTAATCAATTCAGGACCATTTAAGTTACCTATTTCTTCTTGGTTGAGTTTTGATAGTTTGTGTCTTTCAAGGGGCTTATTCATTTCATCTAAGTTGTTGAACTGATGGGCATAGAGTTATTAATAATAGTCTTTTATTATCCTTTTATAATATTTGTGAAGATATATCTTATTTAATTTTTGATATTGTAATTTCTGTATTGACTCTCTTTTTGGTCACTTCAAGCAGAGATTAATAAATTTTATTGCTCTTTCCAAAGGACTACATTTTTGGTTTCCCTTATTTCTCTATAGTCCTGTTTTTAATTTGCATTTTCTCCCCTCTCTTACATTTATTATTTCGTTTCTCTTGCTGGTTTTGGGCTTAATTTGCTTTTCTTCTTCTCGCTTGGTAATGTGTAAATTTATGTTTCGATTTGGGAACTTCCTCTCTCTTTTTCAATAGTAGCCTTTCACGCTACTTGAAAATACAGCATAAAATATTTGACTTGCCAATACTACCCAGTTAAACCTAAGCATATAGTTATGGATTTCACTGAATCTGAATGGTGTTTCCTTCAGTCAAGTGTTTCCCATAGTTTCAATTACACAAAAGCAGCAAAGAATCATGTGAATTCTGCTGGAAAATTAATTCAAGTGCTTCTTGAATATGAAAATAAGATTATCACTTTGGAAAGAGACAAGAGAATTGAATCCCAGACACCTCAGTTCTGTCCACAAGAGCAGGTTCCTAATGACATTTTCAGGATCAATTGAATCCTGAGGTTAAGAAAACCTAAAACTGCAATAGATGAAACTTATAAAAAATGATAGACTTCATCCAGATTGTAGAATCAACAAGAATTTAATAAAGTTAATCAAATAATTGTAGTTCAATTGCACATAAATTTGAATTGTTTTCCCATTAAGGAGTGCTTGCCTGTAAATTATTGTAGGGAAAGCCATTTTCAAGTTAATGTTTCTACCATTAGAAAATACAAAGGGCATTTTCATTAATTAGACACAGCTCTCTTTCCTCCTCCTTTATCATTACCTTTGCTAGGTGGAATCAGTTTCGTACTCAAATTTATTGACATGTGTGATTCAATGACACTATTTGTTTAGAGTTCATCATATACCTGGTGGAATAAACTCATTAAGTATAAATGAATAGTTATGTAGTCATCATCTAAAATGAGTCAGTGCTGTTCTCCAGAGTCATTATAATGAATGTGAACACAGCTGGAATAAAAGTCTCTGTGAAGGTTACAGGCTTTATTCTGAAATATTTAAGACTGCAGTTTTCTTCCTATTATTTGAAGTCTGCTTGTTCAGGAAAAAGAACTTGACCTCTCTTTAAAGAAGATTGTTACATGCATTGACTTGCCATTTTATCAAAGCTACATACATTCTGCTGTGGCACCCTAGAAAGTACGGGAACATGGAAAAGCTAGGATTAGCCTGGCTGTTTTTGTTTGGTAAATTTTCCGTATTCAAGAAAGGGTGTGGAGAAGAATGACCTTTGTGGGTTCTGATGGCTACTAAGTCATCGATATTGCCGGAGTGCAAGATTCTTCTGTCTTTAACTCTCTCCCTGATTTCCCACTGTTCCCCTAAGAGTGAGGAATGGTGTGCAGTATGAAAGAGTGACTTTCACCTTTTTGTTTTCAAGGTTTACAGTCCAGATTGGAATTTGGTGCTGCAATGCTTTTTAGTATCTAAGGATAGAAGTGCGCAAGACTGAATACGTAACTAAGGATGGAAACTATTCTACACCAGTGAATAGAGCTAGTGTTCTAAACCTCTGCCTTGGAATGATGCAAATATAAACAGTATTCCAGAACCTTGCTTTTTAAACCAACAGTCACGTCGTATATTGTTATGACATGCATGCTCTATATTAATTAGGGTTTTAAATTAGGCATTAAAATATATAATAAAAGGATCGCATTTTATCTGTGCATTAAGTTAGTCCATTTTTTTCCAGAATTTGATAGCAGATTAGCCCATTTTACAGTTAACACCAATGAGAAAATGTTTAACAGCTGATTCAGTTTCACCTTGTTATATGTTCTGCAACTCTACACACATAGGTCAAATTCTGGGTCAGAGAGTGATGAAATGCTGTGGTTTGAAGGAATTCTGGGGATGCAAGATGACTTTTCCTCACCTACCCCTTCCCCTACCTTTCAAGCCATCTGAAAAATTTTCCAGGACATTTTTTAGAATACAGTGATGATCAGTTTATTAACTATGATGGGAATAGGGTCAAGGTGTGAAGCTTCATTTAGGTAGTTTTTCGTCTTCATATTACAGAAAACATAGACATTGTATCAAGCAAGTGAATAGTTTATGCTTTTTGAATCCTTATTAATAAATATTAAATATATTCAAGTGGTAATACTTCATTAGGCATAAAAATTAAACATTGAACTGACAAGAAATTAAAAGTAAGCAATTACATCTATTAATGAAAAAAATAAGGACGGGTGCCTGGGTGGCTCAGTTAAGCGTCTGAGTCTTAATTTTGGCTCAGGTCATGATCTCACGGTTTGTGGGTTTGAGCCCCATGTCGGGCTCTGAGCTGATAGTGAGGAGTCTGCTTTGGATTCTCTCCCTCCCTCTCTCTCCGCTCCTGTCCAACTTGTTCTCTCTCTCTCAAAATAAGTAAACTTAAAAAAAATCAAGGAGAGGAGAGAGATGAGGAATATATTCTGTAACCATTTTTTTTTCTTGTAAAAAAAGATCATGATGTAGTGTTACCTGTATTGACTCTCACTGGTGCCTTTATTCTGTGTGCTCCTCCTTTCTCACCCCTCCGTTCTGGTTTTCCCTCCTCCCACTCCCCAGCGTCTGGTTCTTGTTGTCAAATACAGCTGCAGATTAATGCCTCTGTCCTCTCCTGAGACTTTCCACAATGCTCTTGTCTTCCCTGCGGGGGTGAGAACTGCACCGATTATCACTCTAAATATTCATGTATTTGATAAGTCATGGTTTTAGTGAGCTGTATACGGAGTCTGTTGCCTAAAAAATCAAACTGAAAAACAAGAGAAGCTTTTCACATTAATAGCCGGTGGTAATGTGCACGGAAGAAAACAGTTGATTGCTCCTCATCCATTTATTCGCTAATTCATTTATTTTACTCAATAAATGTGTATTTTGGTGGTGCTGTGTGTTTAGCAGATGCAATGTAGTGGGGATATAAAGAGAAATAAGATTCAGTGGAAGATTACAATGAGCTTTATAGTTCATTTTTCTTTGGGAAGTCAGTAAAAAACTTAAGAATAAACAGATCGAAAGTGGAATGAATGGATAACCTAAAGTTAGGTTAGTGTAGTTCTCAAAGTGAAATGTCCATTGTGGTCTGTCCACAACACTTATTCAGAAGGTGTGAGGAGAGGAGAGTAGGGATAAAGCCCTCAGACCCCGGAGTCACTCCTGCATCCAAGTTCCGGCTTCCTCATTTACTACCCACAAAATGGTAGGATTCCTGAGGGTAGGGATTTTTGTCTGTTTTTCACTGATACAGTCTAAGTGCGTGAAACGGTAGGTGCTCAATAAATGTGCAAAGACTATTTGATGAATGAACTGAACTTGGGTTGCAACCTCACTTCTCTTTCTCTATTTCCTCATCTGTAAAGTAAGGCTAATACTGGCAACTACCTAGTAGAGGTGGAGCATTAAATGAGGATGTAAAGGTTAGAAGAGTGTCTTGCACAAAGGAAGGGCTCCGTAACTGTGAGCTATGGCGACTCTTTGACAACCGTTCATTGTGCACCTGCCAGGCATCATGGAGGACAATGGGGACTCATATGAGAGTGACACGTGCAAGATCCTTGCCTTCCAGGGGTAGTGAGGGGCATAGACATTAAACAAACACACACACATCATCATAGTGACAAATTGTGTTGCATGCCAGGAAGGAAGAACACAGGAGGTAATAGAAAGAAGACTTTGCTGGATTATGAGGCAGGGCAGGTGTCATTGAAGAATGATATCTGTACTGATGGCTGAGAAGAAATCAGTCCAGAGTAAGAAGGAGGAGGGCTCCATGAACAAAAGGAATAGGGATGCATGGGTGGAGGCTCCCAAACAATAAAGAGATTGGTGCATTCAAGAAGGGGCAGGCACTATGTATCTCCAGCTTTTCTATGAAAGGAAGACTTTTTTTTATTAAGATCACCACTGGCTTTTGTTTTGTTGTCGTTAACTACCAAACTTAATCATAATTACTCTGAATGCACTCCCCCTATCCACCTCCCAGGTTTTGACATCTCTAAAGTTTGGATGCCTCTTACAATTAATGGCATCTTACAATTTTAATTATAGTGTTCTTATCTTTCTTAGTGGAACATATAATTATGTAAGTTATTTTAATTGAGGACAACTTCCATTTGATGAAATAGGGTGACACGCTGTAACTTAAAATACCAAACATTGTAACAGACACATAGGTAAAAATAGACACAAAGGTAAAAATAAATTTTGGTGTAGAGAAAGCAAATATTTAACTATGTTCACTTAAAAAGTAGGGGCGCCTGGGTGGTGCAGTCGGTTAAGCGTCCGACTTCAGCCAGGTCACGATCTCGCGGTCCGTGAGTTTGAGCCCCGCGTCAGGCTCTGGGCTGATGGCTCAGAGCCTGGAGCCTGTTTCCGATTCTGTGTCTCCCTCTCTCTCTGCCCCTCCCCCGTTCATGCTCTGTCTCTCTCTGTCCCAAAAATAAATAAACGTTGAAAAAAAAAAGTATTAGTGGCATAAACATCCTAGCACTCCTAATATATTTGGAGAGAACAAGATGGTTGTGTTTAATTATTTAAAAATTTTTTGATTTATAACTTATGATCATTTAAAATTTAAGTTCAGTTTATTTAAATACTTGGTATTTATGTCATATGCAAGAAAGATACCTCACAAAAAATAAGTTGAATTTTTATATTGCTTTAAATTCAATGTAATTCTATTTAGAAGCGTTTTTTGTTTTTTGTTTTTTGTTTTTTTTTTTTTTGTGTGTGAGAAATTTGTTTCCAAGAGTTTTAAATATGCAGACACGCAAGTTTTTAGAGAAGACATACTTATATTATTATTGTCAACAAAAACGCCATCTATGGAGATATTTCCAGACATCCATTCTCAACATGCCGACTTCATAACATAACTCTCTTTTGAAAGGCAGCTATATTTTTCATTTGTTGGCTGCCTTCTTGTCAGATTTGGTGAGATTGTCATTGTTTGCCCCCTTTTAATGTGGCTGTGAGCTCTTATCAGATGTTAAGAGAAGGATTAGCTCTGCCATCTTTTTGTTCACTTGGGCTGCATTTTAAATCTTCTCTCCAGTGTGCGTGTGTGCGTGTGTGTGTGTGCGCGCGTACATGCGTACGTGCTCATGTGTACCAGCATACGTTCTTGCTCAGGAATCACTTAAAACCACTCATCCACTTGGGGAAGATTATTTTAATTAAAGTAACTAATTAATGCAGGTGTTTTCTTAAGTAAAGCCATCCTATATTTCAATACCCAGTGTATGAACTTGGCCACTTGAATTGTGGTTTTCTTAGCAAAATATCAGAGTTGTTACTTGACAAGTGGACTAGGTGAGAGAGCAGCTGTCTAGTGGAATATTAAATATTAGTCAAATCCCTTTCTTATTTCTAGGTAAAAATTAAATATAAATGAGTTCTAAGGCTTTTCTTCCCGCATCTTAGCGGATTGATTGCTCAGTGTATCCCTTGAGGTCAAGACACTCTATTTTGGAAACCTTGGTTTAGACGATAAATTCCTAAGCTTTGAATTTATGGTCTTCCTCAAAGTGCTTCCCACCATGTCTCTATGTTTATTGTTCATTTCTCTCTTTCATGAAACTCCAGAATTATTTGATTCATCTTCTTACTCTTAGAGGATACAGTGCAAAACAGTGCTGGGCTTCTCCAATTTAATGTGTGCACAAACCACCTGAAGATCTGATTACAGTGCAGATTTGGAATCAGTAGGTCTGGGGTGGGGCCTGAGATTGTGAATCTTGAATAAGCTCCTAGGTGCTGCTGCTATTGCTGGTCCATACATGACTGAGTAAAAAGGAAATAGAGGAGAAAACACTGTCATAAATACATTGTACTAATTCCTTCTTTGGGAATGTCACACCTTTAGCTTTAGGTTTTTCATATCTGTTCTACAGAGTTCATTCATTCAATCATTCCTTCATTCAAGAAATATTTATTGAGAACCCAATGTGTACCGGCCATCAGGCCAGTTGCTGACAAGTATGGGGGTTTCAGGTATCAGGGAGTTCAGCCCAGTGGACTGATGGGTGAATTAAATGAACATGTAAATGGAGTACATATCAATATATTTACATGCACGTATGCATTTAAGCAGCATGGATGCACACATCATGTGTGCATTTTCATAACATGCACACACATGAGCATGTGCAGACACACACATACACATGCACTCTCCTACATGAGGCCTGTAGTTCACATTGTCCCTTCAGCCTGTAATACCCCACACTAATCTCTGTACATGTGTAATATTATTCCACTTTTCTGCACCCAGCCCTTCTCTTTCCCTCACACTGAGCAAATGCCCTTTCTTCTTAGCGTTTATACCTGTTAGGGTGTGTATCATTCATCTTGCACATAGAAAATGCTAAAAAGGCTATTCAACAGTAATGTCTGATTCCTAATTTCTTTAAGGAGAGGGATCATATCATATTTTTGAAATACAGTTCATTAACTTTAGAAGAAGCTCAGTCAGTATTTATTGACAATGGCCATATTTAATGTTACATAATGTGATAGCTAGTACTAACTCTTAGATAGTCTGTGATTTCTTTTATTATTTCTTATCCATTAGTTTTCAGTTAAGTGGTATTTTTGCTCACAAGTTATAATATGTATATGATGAGTTGAATTCATAGAAACAAAGAGTAGAATGGTGGTCACTAGGGGCTGGTCGGCAGGGAGAGGTTGGCAAAGGGTATAAACTTTCAGTTATAAGATGAATAAAATCTGAGGATCTAATGTATCACATGGTGGCTACAGTTGATAATATTGTATTGCATGATTGAAATTTGCTAACAGAGTAGAACTCAAGTGCTCTCACCAAGGGGAAAAAAGTAAATAAGTGATGATTTAGGTGTTACTCGATTTTGGAATCCTCTCATAATGTATATATACATCAAATCATCATGTTACACACTTTTGATATATTACAACTTTGACAATTTTATCTCAGTAAAACTGAAAAGAAAGCTGAAAAAAACCTATAGATTACAAAAAGAAATATTCTAGAAACTGTAATAGATGTTAAGATAGTTTTAATGGTTATTCAATTCATTGTTCTATCACTATTCTTTGATGAAAAAGACAGTATTTTATCCTCTGAGTAATTCAGTGTTCATCTTACTCTTCCATGTAGTAATTGTGATACTCAATTCCTTGTAATTGTGAAACTCAAGCCAATTGTTAAAAAATAAATACTAGGGACAAACTTTTTAAGATACATCAAGATATTTGGCCAGAGAGTCAGTTTTATGACTGAAGACACAACTACCCTGTATATTTACATTCTAAATAACATAGTACTGAAATTTAAAAGCAAAAGCTACTTAATTATAAGAAAAAGAATGCACAGAAATATGATAGCATTAGAAGATCTTACACAATATTTGAGTTATTTTCACATAAAATGCTTACAAAATAACTAGAGATAATCTGAATAATAGCCAAACTTGTTTAAATTGATACTCATCAAACTTTACATTATACAAACAGCAAATATATTTTATTACAAGTATCTTATTGGCCAAATATTATACAACACTCTGAACTGTATTCTATTAAAACTGAAAATAAATACCGGAAGTATAAACAAACAGAGAAAAACATGAGAAAACATTGTCCTCATAAATTCTTAAAGGAGGAACTCAAACTGCTTAAAAAACAGAATATCTAGGAAAATAATTATGAGATACAACCAAGGAGGAAAATGCATGGTATTTAAAGAAGAAAAATTACAAATAACTATTCAACTCAAGAAATTATAAAAAGAAGAAAAATATCTCTATTTAGAGCAAGTAGAATAATTAATGAACATAAAAGCAGAAATGAATGAATTAATAAAGAACACAAGCAATGAAAAGCAAATGTAAGAATTGGCCGTTTGAATAAAATGGCTCTTTGAAGAACTGTAAAAAAGATAAAAAAGAATAAGAGAGATGAGATACGAGTGAAATCAATCAGATGAAAAAAGAAAATAGAAGAGTAAAATAAGCATTAGAAATTAGAAATAACTGTAGATGTCAGGATTAAATAAATTATAAAGATATGTTTTAATTTTATTTATGGAAATATATTTGCAAGCTAGGATGAAATATCTAAGAAAATATAAATAACAAGGTTTAATAATACCATTAAAAAGATGAGTATTGGTAATGAGTCATCCAGAAGATCTTCTTTTAAAATGTGCTAGTCCATATATATAGTTTCAAAGTGAAGGGTTTTTTTTAACAGTTATATTGTTGTTGGCTTACATGAGCTGTTTCAAATCACATTTCATCTCCCCTTGTCTCTCTATTCTGTATTTCTACATTCTTTTCCCTTGTTCTTTTTATTTGCCTTATTTAATCATGAAGAGTGTACTCTTTAATCCGCACCCCCTAAGTCCCCCATTCCCCCACCCATGACCCCTCTGGTAACCATGTTTGTTCTCTAACTAAGAGTCTATTTCTTGTTTTTTTTCTCTCTCTTTTTTTCCTTTGCTCATTTTTTTCTTAAATTTCACAAATGAATGAAATCATATGGTATTTGTCTTTCTCTGATTGACTTATTTTGTTTAGCATTATACTGTCTAGCTCTATCCATGTTGTTGCAAATGACAAGATTTTGTTCTTTTTATGGCTGAATAATATTCTGTGGAATGAGTGTGTGTGTGTGTGTGTGTGTGTGTGTATTTTTTTTTTTTTTATTCCACCTCATCTTTATCCATTTGTCTATTGATAGATACTTGGGCTGCTTCCATAGCTTAGGTATTGTAAATAACGTTGCAATAAATATAGGGGTGCATATATCTCTTTGAATTAGTGTTTTGTATTTTGGGGGTAAATACACAGTAGTGCTATTACTAAGGGACCTCCATACTGTTTTCCACAGTGGCTTCACCAGTTTGCATTCCCACCAACAGTAAAAAAAAGCATTCCTTTTTCTCCATATCCTCACTAACACTTGTTTCTTGTGTTTTTGACTTTAGCTATTTTGACAGATGTGAGGTGATATCTCATTGTAGTTTGATAGGCATTTTCCTGATGATAAGAGATGTTGAGCATCTTTTCATGTGTCTGTTGGCCATCTGGATGTCTTTGAGGCAAATGACTCTTCATGTCTTCTGCCCATTTTTTAATTGGATTATTTGTTTTTTGGGTATTGAATTGTATCAGTTCTTCATATGTTTTGGATACTAACCCTTTATCTGATATGTCATTTGCAGATAAATATCTTCTTCCATTCAGTAGATTGCCTTTTAGTTTTGTTTCCTTGGCTGTGCAGAAGCTTTTTATTTTGATATAGTCCCAGTAGTTTATTTTTGCTTTTATTTCTCTTGCCTTAGGAGACATATCTAGAAAAATGTTGCTATGGCCAATGTTAGAGACATTACTGCCTGTGCTCTCTTCAAGGATTTTTATGGTCTCAGGCCTCACATTTAGGTCTTTAATCCATGTGTCTACTTTGATGCCAGTACATTACTGTTTTAATTACTACCACTTTGTAACCTAACTTGAAATCTGGAATTGTGATGTCTCCAGTTTTGCTTTTCTTTTTCAAGATTGCTTTGGCTATTTGAGGTCTTTTGTGGTTCCACACAAGTTTTAGGATTGTTTGCTCTAATTCTGTGAAAAATGCTGTTGGTAAAGTTTTTTAAATGGCAAGGAATAGATTATTCGTATGGTGCTGTATATCCTCCACTCGAAGAATTGAGGGTCTTTGGGTTGTACACTGGCAGGGACCTGGGGAGCTCTGTCTGATAGACAAAGGAAGGGTACTTTTTAATACAAAAAGATAATGGGGAGGGAAGGGGGAAAAATAGTTACAAACAGAGAAGGAGGGAGGCAAACCACAAGAGCCTTTTAAATACAGAGAACAGGGGCTTCTGGGTGGCTCAGTTGGTTAAGCATCCGACTTCAGCTCAGGTCATGATCTCACAGTTCGTGGGTTCGAGCCCCACATCTGGCTCTGTGCAGACATGCTTGGTGTCTGGAGCCTGCTTCTGATTCTGTGTCTTTCTCTCTCTCTGCCCTCCCCTGTTCACGCTCTCTCTCGAAAATAAAACATAAAAAAAAAATACAGAGAACAAACTAAGGGTGGCTGGGGGGGGGTGTGGGAGAGGGGAAAATGGGTGATGGGCATTGAGGAGGGCACTTGTTGGGATGAATACTGGGTGTTGTATGTAAGCCAATTGGACAATAAATTATATTTAAAAAAACAAAAAGATAATGGAAGCTGTAACCAATACCTCCCCAATTATAAAGACATAAAAATAGATGTCTCTGAGGTAAATGGAGAGCCTGGGGCTTAAGAGTGTTGAAAGGGTTTCACAGGGAATGTCACAGACACCAGGGTGGCTCCTGCATCAGTTGGTAGAACAGCACATAGCCCTCACTGGATGCCACCTGATTTTCACTGACAGGGGAGACATGAGAGTCATTGTAGACGTGCCAGCCGGGCTGGCACCAGCAGAGGGCTGCATAGTGCTCATAGTGGACGCTGCCCCAAGTAGATACAAAGGGCATACAGGGCTTCGGGCTTTGTCCTGCTGCAGCAGGAAGTCTACACCTGCTGAACTTTTCCTGATGGAGTCTTGGGAGGTGGAAAATCGATTAAGATGCAGCACGAGGATTCAGAGGTATCTTTGTACCGTCAACTTTTTGGTACTTCGTGTTTTCTGCCAACATCTGTCACACACTGGAGCATTCTCTGACTCCAGCTCTTCATCCTTGGTGACAAGCCTGAAACAATCCCGCAGAGACACCTTGCCACCCACAAATCCTTTCTGGGATGGGCAGGACAGGTCACAAAAATCCTCATAGGTCATGAAGTGATGCCCACAGGTCTGGCACTTGAGACAACTTTTCAACTGGCCTACAATCAGGTCCACAGTATTGCTGTCCTCTCCCTCTATGTAACACTTCCACGTTAAGTTGGCCTGGTCATCACCATTTAACTCAGGTTCTTCTAGCAGAGCCCCTCCACAGTGGGGTTGGGAGTGAGCTGGACTGTTGGCCAGGATTGCCCGGCAGCCTTGTTGGTTGATTTCCAGGTAGAGCCGCTCCATAAGGAGCTTCAGGAACTCTTGGGCATCCTGCTGGCTGCGTCCAGAGAAGAATGGAACATATTTGTAGAAGACGGCTCAGAAAGTAGTAGGATTCACAGCTTCACAAGGAATCAGAGTTTCACAGGGCACCAATCACATCTGCAAAGGCTTCAGAGAGGTCTTGGGCTCCATCCACTCCAGGCACCTCTTGCTGGAAGTCCCGTACCAGTTAGAAGTCTGAAAGAGTGAGGACAGCTCAAACATGGTAGCACTGCATTCAGGAAGCACGTGTCCCCCAGATTTCAGAGGCCCACGTGACCAGAACCCAGAAGCAGTGTGTGATAAGCCATTTTGTCATTGGAGTAGAAAGACTCAGAGGGCCGGGCAGATAGGAAGTGGAAGGAGCCGTGGGGAGTAAGGGTCTCCATCTGTATGCTGAGTAAGGTGGGGGGACCAGGAAAGCCCTCGAGGTGGTGGAGAGATAAGTCTCAAAGTGGGAGGCTCAGGTCGGAGCCCCAAGTGGCTCAGTGCAGCCATGCACCCTCCCAAGGCAATCTCCACAGGTCGCAAGTCCCCACTGCTCACAGACTTGGAATGACCTAGTTTGGTTCTGGAAGGGAGAGGCAGAGCCACAGTCAGGGGGTGGCGAGTCAGGCAGCAGAACTCCATAATCTGCTGGAAGGGGTCCTCTAGGACGAGGGCCTCTAACATCTGTCACCATCCCAGTTCCAGTTTCTGGAGCCTTTCCTCAGAGGGACCTGGCAGGGGAGGCAAAGGTCTTAACATGGGGTTCGGTCCAGGGGCTGGTTTCTGCTCTTCTTGCTTCTGGCCCACGGGGAAAATGGTAGCTTTGATCCAATTCTGGACATCAAAATGTCGCTCTTAGGTCTGGCCCAGGTGGTGTTAGAGGGCTGCGGCCTGTGGACACCATGGACAACACAGGCTGGACCTGTCCTCTGGTGAGGTAGCAGGGGACCTGGGGCTAGGCCAAGCCCCAGCTCAGGGTCACCCCTTACTATACTCGTGCAGCTCACCCCCAAACCCCCTAGGGCCAAGCTTCAGTTTAACCACTACTGTTGCTGCATCTGTTGCCCAGATCTCTCCCACCACAGGGCTTGCCACCATCTTTGTTGGTCTGGCTTGTTGATGCTTACAAGACCACTGCTGGAGAGGAAGGGTTCTGGAGACTGTGGAAAGGGTCCTTTTACAATGTTGCTCATAATGCCATTGTCAACGGTGCTGAGCTGGTGACCTATGATCTCATCAAGGATGCCCTCCTGAAGGGGGCACCTGGGTGACTCAGTTGGTTAAGCATCTGACTCAGCTCAGGTCATGATCTCACGGTTTGTGGGTTTGAGCCTCGCATCGGGCTCTGTCCTGACAGCTTAGATCCTGGAGCCTGCTTTGGTTTCTGTGTCTCCCTCTCTCTCTTTTCTGCCCCTCCCTTCCTCATGCTCTGTCTCTGTCTCACAAAAATAAATAAAAGCATTTAAAAAATTTAAAAAAAAAGTACGCCCTCCTGAAGGCCAACCTCACAACAGACCACTACCCCTACCAATTCACTTCCATCTTTAGGGCAGGCTTCTGCACTACGATGTGGTCAAGATGAGATATGTGAATCTGCCCTGGGCCAGTACAGCAGTGCTGGCCCCTGTGCCCTTTCCATAAGTAGGGTCCCTGTGCCTTCTGCAAAGGGTTCATGCCCTCCTTTCTTTGTTTGGGTTTCTGGAATGAGGGGATGTTTGTCACCTCTGAGTAGCTCAAAAGGGCCCTCATGGATGCCTGCACTTCCCAGGAGGCTCCCTTTTGAGTGTCTCCTGATGCTGACCTGACCACCTCTGACTTTGGCTTTGGCTCCAGCCCGGCCCTACTTCCCTTCCTTCTCTCCTCACCCCTTCCTTCCACTTCCTTTCCCACCACCTGCCTTTCCTCTCACCCCTCTTTCCTACCTCATCATCCTGTTGCCTCTCGGTTCCAGTAGAGTTGACCCTAGTTGACACTGTGGGAGGCCTGGGGCACCAGCCAGGACCCCAAGCCTTCAGTCCCTTGAAGAGTTAAGTCCAACTCTTGTTCTGCCCCAAAGCCTGCCTAGCCAGCATGTCACCCATAAAATAGGTTTAGCCTTAAAAAAACAAGTGAGGACACGTTGTATAGCATATAATGGCCACATTTAATGTTGTACTGTTTTCATTTTTTCTTTAAAATCATTGGTTTGGGGCGCCTGGGTGGCGCAGTCGGTTAAGCGTCTGACTTCAGCCAGGTCACGATCTCGCGGTCCATGTGTTCGAGCCCCGCGTCGGGCTCTGGGCTGATGGCTCAGAGCCTGGAGCCTGTTTCCAATTCTGTGTCTCCCTCTCTCTCTGCCCCTCCCCCGTTCATGCTCTGTCTCTCTCTGTCCCAAAAATAAATAAACGTTGGAAAAAAAAAATTAAAAAAAAAATAAAATCATTGGTTAAATTAATAATGCATTGTACAATGAGTAAAATCATAGAAGTTGAATATGCTATTCAAATAGAGATAAATGTCAGCAAATAATCATGCCCCTTTCCCCCATCGACATGCACACTTCATGTATATGGACTATAAACTTACCTACCTCAAAGAATGTTTGACTTAACTATGTTAAGAATAGTTGTTTCATGAATGTATAATTTTCTCCCAGTAGACTGGAAATCTCCTTAGGTGGGGAATTGTGCCTATTGCCTCTATTTTTTTACCCACCATAGAACAAAAAATAAACTTTCAATAAACCCAAGATAATGATACATGTTTTGGGGACAATGGATGTCAGAAACAGTATAGCACAGGGATTTTAGTTCAAAACCTTTGTTTGGAATTCTAGTTTTACCACGGTATATCTGTAAAGTTAGGATGAACTACTTCTAAGCTTTAGTTATTCATCTATAAAATGTGTTCGATAATAATCTAGAGGAAAGTATCAATCATGATAATTGAAATATATAATAGGAAGGCATGTGGCACAGTGGAGAGCATATAGTAAGAGCTCAGTCAGTGATCACGAGATGATGATTGACTGTTTTTATAATTTCAAGTTTGCATACCCTCAGATGGGGATCTCCATGAAGGCAGGGAATTTGGCTTGTTGGTTGTTTTATCAGTTGTACTTCAAGTAGTGGTTATCACATAGCCGGGATCAAATCCATACCGGTTGAATGAATGAATACGTTTGCAGTGTTTGCCAAGCATAATTTGCTCGGTCTGTTTTAAAATAACTCAGCTGTAAGTATTTTCATCCTTGCAACACTCAACAAGATTTTATTTCCTCTACTGTTAAGAAGAGATTGGCTTAAGAGGATTTGATAAGCACACATTCGTCTTTTGTACGGGCCACACCTTTAGTGCTTCTGGCAGTTTTTCTCGTTTGGTGTCAAAAAGAAAATACGCGTTGGGGAAATTTTTCTATCAATATTCTGTAGTAATAGAAGAAGCTGAATGCAATACACTGGAGACTGACAGAAGAAAAAAAAACACAGTCCAGCATCTGGGGAGTATGATTAATTTTTTTCACACAAATTTGTTCATTTAGTGTGCGCCTGCATTCATCTTCCAATACTCCATTCTAATAATGAGTTTCAAAGATGAAAATAATTATTTCGTCAAAAATATAATTTAGTGCAGGGGCTATATTAGTTTTAAAAAGGCATAAGCTATCATTTGCTTGAAATTGTCATCAAATTCCTTCAGTTTAATGGTCATTTAAAAAGCTACCCTCCCTCCACTCACTCAGGATGAATGTGAATGTGCACATCCAGGGAGAGCACCAATCAATTTAGTAGTTAATGATTATTGTTTCCATTTCAGAGTGTTTACATTTTCCTTCAGCTACTCCTAATGCGGTATTGTACGATTTACGGGAGGAGTCACCACTCTCTCAGCACCATGGCACATGTGAGCATTTCTTTGCTTATTCTTCACGGAGGCATTTAGTTAGAATTTAACAGAGGAACGACAACAACTGGAAAGATCTCTGCCCACCCAGGGAACACAAGAAAGTAATCTCAGAGAGTCTGCACTACTGCAGCACTGTGCACGATGCAAATATGGCATAAAATCTATCTTTACATTTATTTGCAAATGTGTACAGATATGCTTCATATAAATTAATCCTCTATTTCATTATAAGGAAAGAATTACGTCTGTGGTCAAAAGTGATGGTACAGGGAGAGAGTTAATCTGATTTAGCGCAGCATGTGAAAAATTAATTGGAAGTCAGAACTCCATAGTGTTTATTATAAAGTAATTTCACACCAGCTCTGGATTAGCATGGTAACGGGTGACAATAGGTCATCACTATGTTAATTGAAAGACAGCATGCTTTATAAAGAGGGAGAGAGAAAGAGAAGGAGAGAGAGAAGGAGACAGAGACAGAGAGAGAGACGGATTGATTTAGAGGTTCAGGATGTAATATGAATTGGTGGTGGTTTGGGACAAAGGGTATAGAAAGGATGGGACCCCCCTCAGTGAAAAAGATAGCCTCTTGCAAAGTCAGGGGGGTAGGCTAAGCAAACGTTAAGTCTGGTGACCTGAAACTCAGACCCCCTGAGATCCCTGGAGATTGGAATGTTTCCCAGTTGCTGCACCTGTTAGACAGCGGTCTTGTAGAACTGAAGACACTGCTGTGCTCTCTGGTGCAGATGCTGGAGCCAGTAGAGAAAGGAAAAAGCCCAGGCCCGGGACTGGAGGCTTCAATTTCTCCTCATCTGTTGTTCTCTGAGGACACAGCTTGGCTCTCAGAGGCTCTGGATTGTGACCTGGAAGAATTAGTGCAGCAGCACTAGTGGTAAAGTGAGGGCATCTTTCATTTACCAGCCTCAGGCTTGATAAAGCCAACACTGGCAGACAAGGAACAGAAAATAACCTGTCATTTGGACATCATACTGACTGGGCAGCCAAGCAAGGCTCAGCCTTCTTCTAGCTGAGTACAGAATCCACTGAGCATCTGTCTGCGCAGAAACCTGTGTCCCGTTACACTCTGGCAATCCCACCCATGCGCTGCAGGCTGGGGTGTGCAGCCTGGGACCGCAGCCTGCAATTCAGTGGCTGAAATAGGGAAGTGTTTTTTCTGGGGTATTTGCATAACGGAGGGAGGTGCTAAAGAGGTTTTCATGGCTAGCAAATCGTGCCATAGGCAAAGATCCCACATGACATTGTGAGTGAGAACTCTGTTATTAACTGCGGTCATTGCTGAGGTCTGGGCTAGTGGCTCCCTAATGGTTTAAATATGCATTTCCATCATACAGACAACAAAAAAGGTGGAACAATGTAACACGTATTTAATCAAGCTAGAAAGTGACCCAAGGAAATCAGATTCACAGAGACAGAGGGGATAGAAACTAGCTGGGGACTGTGGGACAAGTGGTGTGTATGAAAGTCCTGTGCATGGTCAGGAGCGGGGGGGGGGGGGGGGGGATGGTGTCTGGTGGCTGGAGCGAGAGGAGTCGGTGACTTTTATGTGCAAAGGGAAGAAATCATCTTTTAGGATTCTGCAATTCTCTGTGGTATGAGCTGATGAGTATGACCTTTCGGCCTACCCTTTCTTGTGGAAAGTTTGCAACCCAGGCTGACACAAGCTGTTGTAATATGTTAATTTTGATCCAGCTCTGCTACAAATACTAACCGTGATCTCTTAAGACATTTTCACTAAGAAATATAGTCCTTTGGACATAACTTTCAGCACGAAGTATCCCGATGAAGTGTACTAACCTTTCTAATGAAGGTCAAAATTAACAAACAAAAACTAAAGGACAGAAAAAGCGGTTTCAAGAAACGGGAACACCACAGAGGTTGTCAACTGTGGGGTTAGCAGTCCAGGCACAATCCTTCATCCTGCATCCTTTCAGGAAGCTTTGTTCCTTGGAACAGCATGGTGGGAGGTCAGCTGGAAGTTATCTGGAAAAAATTGAGTGGAGATGAATTCAGACAGAGTGGGATGAGTTTGGAAACTCCTGTCAAGGAGCTAGGTGTAATTTTAGAGGCAGGAAGGAAATGGGCAAGACAGCCTTGCCCAGAAGAGAGTGTTCTGTGACACTAGGTCAACATTCATTTATTCAAGGGCTGACCATCATGGGTTGCATGCTTCAATGCCTACTAAGCCCAGCCATGTACTAGACACGATGAAACAGGGAAGCAGGTACTTCTGAGGACTGCAGTGAACTGGGAAAACAAAGTAGTGGCCACTCAGCCCCTATTGATTGCTGCTGCATAAAAGTATGGGCCAACTGTGTCTGTATCTTCTGATTTTTAAAGAGGGGACAGAAAAAAAAATTATAGGAAGCTTCCCAATTCCTGAGTATACAACAAATTCAAGTGTTTGAGGTTACCGTGTGCACCTAACAAGAACTATCTGTGAGCATGATACAGACTTATGCTCATAGTCTGCTCCTCTGGGTCACGGGCAAAATCCCTAACCTTCTCATTCTCGGAAATCTATTTACTAGAAGGTGTTCCTTTTTCAGTGCATGTGTTTGCAGAATTGGTGTTTCTTATTGTTATATACCATTATATATATATATATTTTTTTTTTCAACGTTTATTTATTTTTGGGACAGAGAGAGACAGAGCATGAACGGAGGAGGGGCAGAGAGAGAGGGAGACACAGAATCGGAAACAGGCTCCAGGCTCCGAGCCATCAGCCCAGAGCCTGACGCGGGGCTCGAACTCACGGACCGCGAGATCGTGACCTGGCTCAAGTCGGACGCTTAACCGACTGTGCCACCCAGGCACCCCTATACCATTATATTTTCAAATCTAAAGTTTAAATGAGTTTCTTCCCCTCTTTTCGATCAGTGACTCTCAACTGTCAATTCTTGGTAAAATAAAAGGCAAATATGGGGTTGCCTGGGTGGCTCAGTCAGTTCAATGTCCGACTTGATTTCAGCTCAAGTCAAGATCTCAGGGTTGTGAGATCAAGTCCTGTGTTTGACTCCCTGCTGAGTGTGGAGCCTGCTTGAGATTTTTTCTCTCTCCCCCTGCCTTTCCACCCTACTCAATCTCTCTCTCTCTCTCAAATTAAAATAAATAATTTAATTAAAAAGGGCAAATATAGAATATGGCTTCTGTGACACACATAATTGAAAAGTGTTGAATAAGAAAGCATTTAATGAAACTCCAACATTGTATCTTTTTGTTCATTCTTAAAGATTAAATGTTCTTTGATCTGGATTAGGAATTCTCTTTTTGCTTTTATTTGTTATTGAAGCATGATTGACATACAATGTTTCTTAGTTTCAGGTATATGACATAATGATTAGAGAATTCCATACATTACTCAGTGCTTATCATGGTAAGTGTGGTCACCATCTATCACCATATAATGTCATTATAATATTGACTATATTCCCTATGCTGTATTTTCATCTCTGTGACTTATTTATTTTATAACTAGAAGTTTGTGCTTCTTAATTTTAAAAAAATGTTTATTTTTGAGAGAGACAGAGTATGAGTGGGAGAGGGGCAGAGAGAGAGAGACACAGAATTTGAAATGGGCTCCAGGCTCTGAGCTGTCAGCACAGAGCCTGACTCAGGGCTTGAACTCACGAACCACGAGATCATGACCTGAGCTGAAGTTGGATGCTTAACAGACTGAGACACCCAGGTGCCTGGGAAATTTGTGCTTCTTAATGACCTCCATCTATTTTGCCCATTCCTGCCCCCAACTCCCCTCTGGAGCAGGAATTCTATTTTTTTTTTTTTTGAACAGGAATTCCTAATACTGGATTCACTCATGAGCTTCAGTTGGGCTTTAAGCTTTTTGAAATGGTACCCATAATGTTGAATGTAAATGTGGGTTGTATACTTCTCTTTTTGGAGGGAGAGTCCATAGCTTTCATTAGTTCCAAAATGGAGTCCATATCTCCTCCTGAAATATTAGTATTTACTGCTCTAGATCCTATTTATAATCTTTACCTACTTGTACTCCAGAAAAAAGTGCATTTTCTCTGTTTCAACTGTATCACTTGGGGTTCACAGTTAGGAAAATAAAAATGACAAGGAGATCTATTATTCCTTTAGCACAAAATCTAGAGTCACACATATCAATCATTGGTAAGTTATTTCTGAACAAATTAGTTTTTATACATTTAACTAGTCATATATTCAACATTTGATAGAATAAATACTTTCCTAGACTTTACACTTTTTAGATAACATACTAGGTGGGCATTTGTCATTCTTTTTGGCTACCTATAATCTAAACCCTCTTAGATTTAAAAAATCCATGGTATTAATGAAAGGACTTCATTTAAATTCCTAGTGCATAGAATGGGAATAAGAAGCAAGGGACTCAGCCTTCAATCAGATGGGAAGGGAGTTAGGGGCAGGAGGAATAAAATATAAAAGAGAATAAGGAAAGTTTTGGGATATATGGATATGTTCGCTCTCTTGATTTTAGTTTGGTTTCATGTGTATATAGATGGGTCAAAACTTATCAAAATGCACACTTAACTGAACACCTTCAGTTTTTTTGTTTTTATTTTGGCCAATTATACCTCAGTGAAGTTGTTAAAAAAATAAAGGCAAAATGGAAACATAATGAGAGGATTCTTTATCAGTATACCTGAACCAAAGAAAACACAAAAGAGATTTGAGATTTTTTTCAGCTTAAAGGAAAATTATCCAACACAGAACAGAGAGGTGTAAAAAAGGAAGAACAATAAAAAGGGTAAACACAGTGAATAATGATTAAAATTATTAAAATATGTGTAATAATACATATAAACTATAGTATAAAGATGGAAGATGCATAAATAGAGCTAAAATGTTCTAAGTCCTTCTATTGTTTAGGGAAGTAGTAAGCTATATTAGACTCTAATAAGTCAATGATGTGTATTGTAACTTCTAGGATAACATAAAATAAAGGAGTAATAGAATAATATAACATATAGAAGAAAATAACAAGAACAACAATAATACATTTTTCAGTGAAGGCAAGAAAAGAGAGAAAATAGGACATAGTCCAAGTGGGACAAACAAAACAAGCAATAAGATGGTAGCTTTAATACTAGATATATTAGCAATTACATTTGAAGTAAGAGGGCTAAATATTTATATTAAAAATCAAAGATAACATTTGATATAATAGACTGGATGAAACAACAAAATATAGCTATATGCTGTTCGGTGTAGATTATGGAAAGGTTGAAAGTAAAGGAATGAAAAAAGATGGCTTTGCATATCCTAAGCAGAGAAGCCTGGTATTATTGTAATCACATCAAAGTACAGAAGTACTAGAGGTAAAGAGGACCATAAAGTGTCATTGTACACAAAATTGTAACAATTTTAAATTTGTATGGGTCAAATATAGCCTCAAAATGAAACAAAAATTGGTAGAGCTAAAAGTAGAAAGCATTGCAGAAACAGAGAAGGACATTCTAACACACTTCTTCTCTCAGTAATTGCTCAAACAAGCAGCAAAATGATGAATGAAAACAAGTAGAAGCAAGAATGTGGACAAAATGTAACTTTTATGCACTGCTGATAGGGATGTAAAATTATGAAAACACTTTAAAAGCAATCCTCAGTTCCTCAAAGGCTTATATGTAAATTACCATGCGTCTCAGCAATGCATTTTTAAGTAGATAACCAAGAGACACAAAAATATAACACAATGGACTATGTGATTGTTGATAGCAATATTATTCACAATGGCCAAAAACAGAAGCTCAAATGTCTGTCGTCTGATGAATGACTATATAAAATGTGGTATATCGATATAACGAGTTATTTGACCATAAAAAGGGATGAAGTTCTAATACATTTTATAGCATGGATGAATCCTAAAGAAAATTAAGTGAAAGAAGCCAGACCCAAAAACTGCATATTGTAGGATTCAGTTTATATGAAATGTCCAAAATTGGTAAATCTATAGAGACAGCAAGTAAATTAGTTGTTGCCTAGGGATGGGAAGATTGGAGGGAATGGAGAATCATTTTCTCCAGAGATGAAAATCTTCTAAAATTAATTTAGTGATTGATTGTGGTTACATACTAAAAATCATTGAGTTGTATACCTTAAATTAATTGTGAATTTTATCTCAATAAGATTGTTATCTTTTAAAAAGACAACAGAGTTTCCACTTGATTCTCTTAGGACACTTCCTCTTGGAACCCAACTGTCATGTTGCAAAAAAGCCCAACTAGCCACATGGAAAGGCCACATGTAGGTGTGACAACTAACAGCCTTATTTGAGGTCCCAAATGACAGCATGCATCAATTTTCAGACTTGTGGCTACATCACCTTCAAATTGTTCAGCCTCAGCCTTTGAGTCTTCCCAGTGATGCTCCAGACTTGGCAACAGAGAAGCCATCCCCACTGTGCCCTGTGTGAATTCGTGACCCATATAATCAGTGATCATAATAAAGTGGTTTTTGTATGCTGCACAAAAAGAAAAAAAGAGGTAAAAGGACTGATATAATGTATAACAGAGATGATCAACAATGACAAACTTGGGTTCTTGAATAATAAAATTGCTAAATTCCCGGCAAGACTAATGAAGAAAAAAAAAAATTAAAGCCCAAACTATCAGTATGAGAAACATGAAAGGGAATATTGCTATAGATCTTACCGACACTAAAAAAGATGTTTTGATGCTCTTTAAACAAATATATTAAAAAATTTAAATTAAGTAGACAAATTCTGAGAAAAGCATTTTACACACAGTGAAGAAGAAATAATCCTACATCTATTAAAGAAATTAAGTCTATATATAAAGGCTTTACCACAGTGAGAACTCCAAGTCCAAATGTGTTCACTGTTGAATTCTAGTAAACATTTAAGAAAGAAATGTCAGTTTTAGACAAAAATATTCCAGAGAACAGAAAAAATGTTAACACTTCTCAACTCATTTTATGAAGGCAGCATAACTTTCATACCAAATCCTGTAAATAACATCATAAGAAAGGATGATTACAGACTAACATTTTTTTTTAAATTTTTTTAACGTCTTTTATTTATTTTTGAGACAGAAAGAGACAGAGCATGAACGGGGGAGGGGCAGAGAGAGAGGAAGACAGAATCGGAAGCAGGCTCCAGGCTCTGAGCCATGAGCCCAGAGCCCGATGCGGGGCTCGAACTCACCACGAGATTGTGACCTGAGCTGAAGTCAGACGCTTAACCGACTGAGCCACCCAGGCGCCCCCAGACTAACATTTTTAATGAATGTAGATGCAAAACTTCTCATAAAATAGTACAAAACCAGGTCCAGAGTGGATAATACTCAAGACTACACTGAGATTATTTCAGGAATGAACACAAGTTTCCTTTGACATTTGAAAGTCACTTGATATAACGTATTAACAGAATGTGAAAAATCATAATTATCTCAATATATGCAGTAAAAACATTTGATAAAACTAAACATCTATTTATAATTAAGACCTAATATTAAAACAGGAATAAAAGTAAACTTTCTTGTCTGATAAAGATTACCCCCCCCCCAAAAAAAAACCCACCAAATCTATAGCAAACACATTAGTTAATACTGAGATATTAAAAGCTTTCCCTGCAGGTTGGGAACAAAGAAGGGATGACCACAGTTATTTCTGTTCAGTATTATACTAGAGGTTTTATTTGGTGCAAAAAGTAAGAATAAAAGGTCTAAGAGGTAGAAAGTAAGATATAAAACTGACATTATTTGTAAGCATGATAATTATATACATATAAAATCCAAAAGAATCTATAATTAAACCATTATAATTAAATAAATTTAGCAATTCACTGGATATAAGATTAATGTACAAAAATAAATTCATTTTGCCATTACAAGCAAAATGCCATTGAAAAAAATGAAAGAAGGATATACAAAGGCTCTGAAGATATGAAATACCTAGGATATATACAATTAAAGTTTTTGAAAAAGAACTATAAACTGGAAAGTTCATGAAATGGAAAGTCAGATATTATAAAGAGGTCAAATCATTACAAAGTGATAGATTCAATACACCCCCAATTAAATCATGACTTTTTTTTCTTTTGGCAGAAAATAAGCTAATGGTAACATTTTTTTGTGAAAATGCAGATGGGAAAATTAAGCCAAGAATACCCTGATGAATGAAAGCCAAGTTAGCATAGTAGATTTACTAGATATAAAAATGTACAAAGCTACATTATCAAGATGGTGTATTCTTGGTATAAGGATAGACAGATAATAGAACAAAAGAGTCCAAAAAAAAAAAAAAAAAGATGAAGTCCAGAAACTGACCCACATATAAAAAGTGTTATTTCAGAGTAAGAAAACCATATTCTTCTCAATAAATAATGATCAGATAACTTTATGGACAAAAAAAAAAAAACCTTGATCCTTACCTCATGCTATGTAGACAAATAACACCAGGTACACTGCAGATCTAAGTGTAAAAGTTAAACCAAAATTAGATTCTGAAAGATAACATAGAGTATGACTTGATTTCAAGTACTGGTAGAGCACTAATCACAAAGAAAAGGATTGATAAATTACATTACATACAACTAGAACTATTTATCAAAAGACACTATGTTTTTGTTGTTGCCTGGTACATTCTAATGAAATGTAAAACAGAGCAAGATATATATATGTACCCTGATTAACACAACAGACCTAGTCCTGAAATTAGAGTGACTTGCCGCCCCTGTTCACCCTGGCTGAGGAGTTTTCCAGGTGTGGGACTTTAAATGTGGAAAATAGGAATGTCCTCAACAAACTAGAGCAACAAATTTCTTTCCCTACTTGAAATGGTGCAGATGGATTAGACCTTCCCAAATGATTTTGCTTGCCCACTGGCTCACTTGAGCACTACAGATAAAAAATGATTCCTCTCCATTCAAGATGATCTTCCAGCCAGGACCACAGAGGTTTTCAGTTCAAATGTTGGGCCTTGTCCACGTGACTGTCAGGTTGGCATCAGCCAATGGACTCCACATCTGCTTCCCCAACTCATTGTAGCCCCTCTGACCTCTTCCCTACACTGCAGCCAAGGAGATCTTTGAAAGTGAATTGGGAGCCACTGAAGGGAGGTAAGCCTAGAACACTTGAGGCACTCGTTGATCACATTTGCACTTTTAAAAGACACTTAAAGAGCAAAGAAGAGAAGCCATAACTGGAAGATATTTGCAATACATGTATCAACAAAAGGTTTATATATCATACTATATAAAGATACTTCTGCAAATGAATAAGAGAACTATAGACAATCCAAGAAAACAGGCAAAACTAATGAACAGGCCCTTCACTTAAGAGGATATCCAACTGGCTGATAAACATATAAATAGTGCTCAATTTATTTATTGGTGAAATAAAAATTAAATCCATAGTGACACATTTTTATATACCCATCAGAATGGCAAAAATAAAAATGACAGTGTCAAGTGTGATATCGAGTTTTGCCGAAGATAATGACAAGAAAAGTATATGAAATGCTTATCACTGACAGTGGAAGTACAAATTGGCTTAACAACTTTGAAAAAGCACTTAGCGGTATCTACTAAAGTTGAACATATATGTACACTCTGTGATCCGGTCATTCTTTAAAAAAATTTTTTTTAATGTTTATTTTTCAGAGAGACGCAGAGCACGAGTGGAAGAGGGGCAGAGAGAGAGGGAGACACAGAATCTGAGCTGTCAGCACAGAGCCTGAGCCTGGGCTTGAGTCCACGAACTGTGAGATCATGACCTGAGCCAAAGTTGGACACTTAACCGAATGAGCCACCAGGTGCTTCTGTAATCCAGTTACTCTATACTTCATTTTTGCAACAGAAATATATATATTTGTGCACCTAAACATGTATCCAAGTATGTTCATAGCAACAAAAGATGTAAACAACCTAAATGTTCTTCAAAATAGAATGGACAAATTGTGACAGACTTGTATAATAAATATCCTCTGAATATCTAAAAATCCTCTGACTTTCAGAATCTTCTACTTATTCCTGTTTGAAAGTCCTATGTATATTTTTTTGTGTATGAATGGGATGCTTTTGGAGGGAGAGTCAAAAGTTTCAAGGTGTTCTGAAAGGCATTCATGGCCCCAGATGGGCTAATCTCTTTTCATGGGTTGATTCAATGAATACTGGCTGGTATTTTTCAAAGAGCACTGATGAGTCTTTTAAGATGTTCTATGGAAAAATCTCATTCCAAATATATTTAGGTAACACTGCTAAATATAACCAGTCTTTTGAAGATAAGCATACTTAAGACTTTCATAGCACCCCTAATGTGCAGAATCAAGTGTTATTTTGGTCATTTTAGCATCCACAAAGTAGTTTAACAAAGGAATTGAAATCACCTTCCTCCAACTGTTTTTGATTTTTGTTTGTTTTTGTTT
Source organism: Herpailurus yagouaroundi (assembly GCF_014898765.1). Taxonomy (NCBI): domain Eukaryota; kingdom Metazoa; phylum Chordata; class Mammalia; order Carnivora; family Felidae; genus Herpailurus; species Herpailurus yagouaroundi. The sequence continues at coordinate 12,625,277 of NW_024412407.1, forward strand.
TTAAAGATACCTGATATTCTAAAGGACTGGTCTTTCTTGCAAAATATTTGGGAAACATTGATGTATAACAATTTTGGGTGTGGGGTCATTAAATGAATGATTATATGAAAAATACGTAAGAATTCAGATGACTCAATTAATCAAAACTACTGAGTACAAAACCCAGGTATTAGCTGAAATCACTCTGCCTATGTTTATACACAATTGACTCAGTGCTCTCCTGTTTTTAAGAAATCCATTTCCTGCCCTAATATTCATTAGTTCACAGAAGTTTGCATTCTCATTGTTCATTTCTGGATCTGGACTTCTGCTTCCACTGAACTCTTTATCTAACTGACATTTCACCTGCCAAGAGTGTTCTCTTCCCTCTGTAGCATGTAAAACTGAATGTGTTCCCCTGCTCTAATCTCTCCTAGTCAATGCATGTGATAGACCTTACTGATGTTGAGTTTGACAGGATTTTAAGAAATGGAAAAGCAAACATCTTAAAACTTGTTGAGATCCTTGTTCTCAAAAGCCCTTCAGCCCCTTAATCACTAAAAATTTTTTCCCTGGCCACCTCTTGTCAAAGGTTCCTACTTCCTTGCATATGGCTCTGATTATTCTCTCCCTCCCTTCTTTTCAGAGTTTCTCTCTCTCCATACCACATTTCCTGCTTTTATCCTATGGAGAGTGGTTTAGTTATAACCACTTTTCATCTCTGACCTAGGATCTCACGTTCTATTCTTCAAGGACTTACTAAGCTCCATTCTAAACAAATTCCTTTTTTCTTTTTTTTCTTTTTTCTTTCTACTGGTCAACAAGTATTAGTTGAGTATTTCCCATGTACCAGGCATATTGGTATCAATTTGACTTTTTATCTGGGTTCTAGCTCTGTACAATTACAACTTTCTCTCATCTCTCCTTCTTATCTCTAATAGTTTTATATGCACATGCAAAGGCCATCATTTAAAAATCTTTTTTCATTGAACACAACACCTTTTCTTGGGATATAACTAAGAAATATATCACAAGGTGGAGAAAAATGTGTCGTCATCACCTTCCCTGTGTACAATATTTAATCCTCCTTTAAGGTGTAATAGCTCAAGTGTTTCAACCTCACCATTTTATATTTGCTATTGTTTGGCATGTGAACATAATGATTGTTTTCTAAACCATAAGACTGTTGAAAGTGTTTTATATTTGTTACTTTATCCGATTATCAATACCATGTACTCACATAGAAAGAGAAGGAAGACAAATCACTTCTTTCCATTTTGTCTTTCTCACCCCCTAGAAGTAAATAAGGACAAAGTTATATTTCTATAACCACTTTCATTTTGTGAGTTAGAAATTGTATTCTTGAGAATGTGTGTGATATTCATTCACAGATTTATTCATTCATTCTTTAACTCACCAAACATACACTGACTCCTACCAGGAACTATGCTGGGTAACAGATCATGAAATTAGTCAATGATGGTTTATTTTGGGGGTTTGTGGCTTCTCCCCTTTCGGAATGGTGACTTCACTAATTTTGGATGATCTTTTATCACTGAAACAAATGACAAAGCTCAAATAGAACAATGTATCTAGACACTCGATTGATAGCTTTAACTGAGAAAATTATTACTTAGGAGATTGATGCCTCTATGGGAAAAATATTCCTTCCCACATGACTATCTGTTGTTAGGTTGTTTGTATATTTCAGAATTCCTTAAAAGACTTAACAGAAGCAAAGACCATTGTATTAGACTGAGCTTTACTCCATGGGAAGGGAGCATCTATGAACTGAATTCTCTTCCAGGATAATGAAATTTCATGTGAGGCATTGGGTGTTCTGGGATTCGAAAAGGTTATCAGCCCAGCATTTATAATAAAAGTATTCCCTGCCTTTCCCTTACATGCACTGGGAAGATGGGAGTCCTATCAGTTTGACATTTCTGTCAGAACTGGTATTTGAACCACTGGATGATTCTGACAAATGCCACTGCTGTCATTGGCTCAGTTTTAATTATACCTGACTGAAGCTTTCAATGGCAGCAGCAGCAGAAAACTTAATTAGTTGGAGTCTAGAGTATGAGCTGACTGGAGGATTCCCAAACAGTATACAGGCTCTCGGTGGAGAAGTGACCAAGTTTAAATCCCCACCCTTGGCAGGGAGCAGTCCTGGCTGGATAGTATTCAAAGCCTCTAAAAATTATTGATCAATTTAAATTGATTTTGAGATATATATTACACTTACATATTTGTTTTTCAAGTAAATCAGTGGTATATGAGAATAGGTAAAATAAATACAAAAAGAAAAAGAAAAAGAAAAAGAAAACAGGCTTGTTTAGAAAACAACTATCTCCATGAGGACTGGAGTGTGTGTGTGTGTGTGTGTGTGTGTGTGTGTGTGTATCTATAAGTGGAGGCCTCTGTTCTAGAAGACAACAGAGCAGAATGAAATTAATGCTTCTATCACGTCTTACAAGTTCAATATTTGCTTTCAAGGTATAAATGTGATTATATTTTTTACTTTACATTCCCATAGAAACATGCATCATCAGCAAGCTGTGATGTCAAATTGCTAAGATGCAATTAAAAATTAGCATAACTCTTGCCTGCTAGTTGGAGAAAGGTTTCATTTCATTACGAGAAGTAGTCTCTTGTTGTCTTGTACAGTCTTACTGAGATACTACTGGAGGCTCTACAACTCACCGTGCAACTCAGGGCCAGTTTACTCTACTTTTCAAATTACATGTGGGTTTGAGACTCCTCATTTGTCTTCACTCACACAGTCTAAGAGGTGCAGAAGGAGTTGTGTTGAATATTGAGTTTTGTCAGACATAAAGGATGATATTCCGCTTCATTTTATAAATAAAATATGACAATGCTTGACAAGACTGACTGAACTTTTGTCTTGATGACTCAGCCAAGACTCAGGATCTTCCACTCTTGTCAGCTGTCTGGTTTGATTCTGCTGCCACTGTCACTGCTGCCTGTAAATCCAATGATGCCTCTGGAACAGAACATTATTGGATACTGATTGACTACTTGGGTAAAATAACAGCCTAAGGGGAATTTGACTTCTGAAGAAAGGCATGGCAGTGTCTGGCTTTGAAATTTTCTCAAGAGGGTTCCTAAGGGAATAGCTATAAATTTCTCACTTTCAGGAATACTAAAATGGCCTAAGTTACTACTACTTGGCCTAAGTTAGCCTTATGGTACACTGGAGTCATTGGCCTTTGAACAATATCTGGGTGGAGCCTTGTCTCAACATTTTTAGCAACTTCGAAGAAGTTACAAATCTTAAGATTGGTTGTAAAGTCTAGAAATATGACTTTCCAGGAATAAAATTACTACTGAGTTATGTCCCTTAATATTTAGCAATATGGGAGCTAATTTTAAGCATTGTGTTTTTTTCCCCTGGGTACATTGTATTGAAATGTAGTGGTCTTTTTGAAGGCTGCTGTGATTAACTACTGAGTCTTGATCCTTTTATGAAAGTTTTCAAGGAACTCTTGTACCCCCACTTTCTGGACTATGATGAACCAAAGTACGAAATAAAGCTGATGGTGTCCCTTTTCATCATCCCTTTGAAAATGGAGTGGAATTAAAATTGGTACTTAAAATTAAATGAGGTGAGGTTCCACGTATCAAGTAAATATAAAGTATTTAAAAGAAAATGCTACAGATGACAGAAAAGCACAAAAATTGTCCCCGACATGAATAATTCACTAATTCTTGGATGGTATAAGTCACCTACTAATGTGCATTACTTGCCATTTAATGGTGGCTGTATCTGAAGAAATATGGAAATTGGAATATTTTAATAACTTTCTATATGAAAGATGATGAGACTGCCTAAATGATTAAGAGGAAGATATGTTATAATGAACTAAAGCCACTCGAGTGTAAGGTAATTTTAATTCAAATCTCCATCTGCTTATGTATAATTAAGACTCATTTAACAAGTTAATGCCTAACAGAGAGAACTGATAAGTTTGGTATTAAAGATCTTAAGAGAAGTAAATTAAACTGTCGGGGTTGAACTGGTCCTTAGTTTTAATTTCTTACACCTGAAACTTGGTATGAATTTCAGGGTCCAGTTCTTTATTCTCACCATTCATTTAACTATGAAGTCAAGACAAAAGGGGAGGGAAAATTGAATTACCCTTTTTATATTTTAATTTTGGAGATTCCATCCTAAGGTGTGACAGCATCTTGACTGATATGAATATTTATACACTTCTTATTGCTCACTGTATAGCATCTATATGCCATTAAGATGGTGATTTCAAAGCCACAAAAATATTTATGCACAGTTGAGACTGGCAGCAAGGTTAAATAACCTCAGAAAATAAGGGGGAAGCCTTTAAAGTGCCAAAGGGACTGTTTTGATCTCTGGTGAATTTCATGAGCTCGTTGACTGCTCAAATTCCTACTTAAATATTTTTTTTCTACAGTTCCTGCCAAAGAAGGTCCAGCCATCATAAATATGGTGTCAACCTTTTTGTCTTCCAGCATGAAAATTTAATTCCCAGCGTATGACTCCTCATTTAGAAGGAGAAGATGAATGGATCTTCTATTTACATGCTTTTTAACATTTTCAGGACTAAATTCAAATGGTAGACTTGGAGACTCACCTAGCCTTCTTGACAGGATTCTCACTGAGAAAGTCATCGGTTCTCAGCAATGCTTGAGTAATGCCAGTGCAATGATGGGACCACAGAGCTGAACCTCAGTCTTCTTGCTGATTGTCAGCCATCACATATGGCTTTAGTCAGATAACCTAGAAGACAACTTAAGTCATAAGTTTCACAGTCACAGGTTAAATCATTAAAACTTTTTTAAGTGCTCTCAAGAAATTCATAGCTCTAATCTTCTTTTAATATGCCTGATTCATTTCTTATGACTCTATTGCTTCATTCTTTTATTTTATTGACTCTTTAAGGTCAAGTAATTTGCTCAAGTTCACAAAGTTTGTAGAGAGCTGAGCCTAGTATTTTGATTATTAATTTAGCATATTAATTTAGCATTTCGCATTGCCTCTTAGATCAAATATATACTCTTTCTTTCACACACATATGCTATTCACGCAAATACATATTTCTCTTTCTCTCTCTCTCTCTGCACATGTACTTGTATATACACACACAATTGTATATGTGTGTGTATATCTATATATACACATAGATATATAGATATATATATACACTCACACAATTGAAATATCCGTATATTAACAATGCCTCATTTTATCTTCCTTAGAAATATATTTTGGAAGGAAAATAAACATTTGTTACAACTTTCAAACTATATATGAAAGCAAAACCCACAAATTAAAGAAACTCTGATTATCCTTCTGGAAGCGTATCCTATTTGTGCTAAGAAGTGTGTAGAAAGCAGTGTCTCCAGCAAGTTTTCATCCATCAAGTTATTGAAAATTTGGCTAGCGACTTAGCATGTTCATGTTCAAAAGACCCATTCACCTTCAAATTGTTCCCTCAGTAATAGGTCTCCCTTGGCATATGTAGTCATTGCAACTGGAGATTCTTTTCAGAGAAAGCTCCTAAGGCAAATCATTATTTATTTTTCATACAATTGTACACTCCCATTTGTTGTTGAGAATGCAATTGTTAGTAACCTTCTGGAGGACATTTTAAGAATACAATTCAAAAGTCTTATAAGTGACATCATTCTTTAGCAGGCTTACCTGGTTATTTATCCAAAGGAAATAATCAAAGTAGTATCCATAGGAATATGAACAAGTGTGTTTACTGCATCATTTTTCATTATACCAGCAGCAAACAATAAGAGAAAGGGAAAAAGGCAATTGTTAAATTAGCTATGGTTTATCCATGGAATAGGTACTCTAAACACTGAAAGTGCTACATATACACACTTACTGGTGTAGATAGATATTTAAAGTGTATCATTGAGTCAAACAGGACATAAACAGTTTGTATCCTAAGATCTTATTTTAAAAAGTCATACATATGTGTAGCAAGAGGTTTAGAAAGAGATTGTCTTAGGTGGGTTCTTCTGTTACAGTAAATGGAAGCTTTCTTAGGTTGGTATAATAATTATGATTCATCATGAACATACATATGAATATAATGGATATAAGAGATTTAATCATACAGCCAGTCCTCATGTTAAACTGAAGAAATTTTATTGCCAGTCCACTAAAAAAAAAGCATGAACTGCAATAGTCAAGCTTTATGGAGACAGAAACTAGATAGTCACAAGATTTTCCTATTTTGAGAATGCATAAATCCCTACTCTAGTTCTTTACCATTATAAAGACTATTTCTCTTTCTCTCTGCATATCTATTGGCTTCAACATCGGCTAGTAACTGGTGATCTCCTCAATGTTCCAGTTCAAATTTTTAGCAAAATTTGACCTGCTTGATCACTATTCTTGTTTGGACAATGCTTACATGCCAGATCACTTCTTAGGCATATGGCCGGTCTCAAGTTTGGATACCCTTGTGTTAGATGTCCACCCTCTGATCCAATTAGCTATGGTTAGGGGTGTGGGTTTTCATGGTACCAGGAGGTGACCTATGGGGAGAAAAAAATGACAATTCAATAGCAAAACATCAAATACTTCAGTTAAAAATAGGCAAAGGACTTGAATAGGCATTTTCCCAAAAGAGATATACAGATGGCCAACAAGTACATGAAAAAGTGCTCAACATCCCTAATCAACAGGGAAATGAAAATCAAAACCATAATTAGATACCATCTCACACCTATTAGAATGGCCAGCATCAAAAAGATAAGAGATAAGTGTTGGTAAGGACGTGAAGAAAAGGGAACACTTGTGCATTGTTGGTGGGAATGTAAATCAGTACGCCACCATGGAAAACAGTATGGAGGTCCCCACCAACATTAAAAATACAACTGCCACACAATCCAGCAATCCCACTTTTGGGTATACAGTTGACCCTTGAACAACACGGGTTCGAATTGCACAGATTCACTTATATGTGGATTGTTTTCTGATAAGTACAGTAGAGAACTATAAATATTTTCTTTTTCTTATGATTTTCTTAATACCATTTTCCTTTTGCTAGCTTACTTTATTCTAAGACTACTGTATATAATTCATATAACATACAAAATATATGTTAACTGTTCATGTTATTGGTAAGGCTTCTGGTCAAGAGTAGGCTATTAGTAGTTAAGTTTTGAGGAGTCAAAAGTTATATGCAGAATTTTGATTATGTGGGAGTTGGTGCCTCTAACTCTGACATTGTTCAAGGCCAAGTGTATATGCAAAGAAAATGAAACCACTATCTTGAAAAGATATTTTCACCCTTATGTTCATTGCAACATAATTTGCAATAGCTAAGATATGGAAACGACGTAAATCCATTGATGGATGAATGGATAAAGAAAATGTGGTATATGTATACAATGAAATATTTTTTCAGCCACAAAATGAAGGAAGTCCTGCCATTTGTGACAACATGGTTAGAGCTTGAGGGCATTATGCCAAATGAAATAAGCCAGCCAGAGAAAGACGAATACTGTATGATTTCACTTATATGTGGAATTTAAAAAAGCCAAACTCCTAGAAACAGAATAGAATGGGGGTTGCCAGAGGCTCAGGGTAGGGGAAAATGGGGAGATGTTGGTCAAAGGGTACAAACTTACAGCTATAAGATGAATAAGTCCTTTGGATCTCATGTGTAGCATGATGACTATAATTAACAGTACTGTATTGTATATTTGAAAGGTGCTAAAAGAGTAGATTTTAATGTTCTTACCACAAAAAATGGTAATTATGTGAGGTGTTGGATATGTTAATTAACCTTATTGTGGTGATCATTTGGCAATATATGCATGTATAAAATTATCATAAATGTATACCTTAAACTCATAGAATGTTATATGTCAATTGGCATATCTCAATGAAGCTAAAACAATTTAAATAGGGAAAGAACAATCAGGGACATTTTTCTAAATTGTTGGGCACCAAACTGAGTTGTGTACTTACTAAAAATAAGTATTTCTTACAATCCTAGGATTCTCTGCGCTGGCATGAACAATTAGTACTGTAATGAAATAAATTCTGCCAATTTTTAAAAAATATCAAGCACTGGTAATTATGTGGAACATGAGAATTCTTATACAGTGCTGGTTGGAATATAAATTTTTATAATTACTTGTTTCACATCTGTAAAACTGAACACATATATAATCTAAGACCCAGTAATTCAACCTCTAGGTATATGCGCAATAGAAATGTTTGTATCATGTATACAAGAATGTTCATAGTATTATTTGTAATATTCAGGAATTGGAAACAAACCAAGTGTTTCTCAACTATAGAGTAGATATAAATTATGGTAATCTCACAACAGAATACTACACAGTGATGAAAATGAACTGCAAATACACATAACACCACGGATCAATCTCACTGACCAAATGTTGAATAAAAGAAACCAGACCTGAAGAATATATACTCCCATTATACAAACTTCAATAATAGGCAAAATTAATCTGTAGTGTTAGAAGCCTAGATGGTGTTAACAGTTGGAAAGAAGGGAGGAGTAATAATTGGGAAGTGGATTCTCGAGTGCTGGCCATGTTCTATCTGATGGCAGTATACAGGTGGGTCTATTTTGAAATAATTATAAATTATTTTTTCTATGACTTTTCTATGTGTGTTCCACTTTGGCACAAAAATTTTAAATATAAATCATTAGGAAATAATTTTAAAAAACTACTTGGAAGGGAAATATTGATGCCATAGACATTCTGAAGCTTAGCTTGTTCTGTATAGGTCCACTATAAGACTGTCAGTGGTTACTTTTGATGGCCATAGATGAGTTTCAATTAAAAGCAGTCCTTTATTCCAAATGTTTCTCCCCTTATAGACTCCCTAATGCTGTCAAAAGTGGTTACCTTACCCCATATTCTTTGTAATCATCAATGCTCCCTTAGTGGACAAGTGGAACAACTTAGCAACTGTTTTTTAAAAATAATGATTTTGACATGTACTTAATCCTAAGCACCTACAGATGATATACTGTATGCCCACATTACTAAGGTCTCATTTTCCACCTTCAAGGAGGGCATGAATATGGTCATACATAAACAGGAAAGTAACTTTAATCTAGAATCTTATTTGGGGGTCTGTTAACTGAGACCATATCTAGTACCAAGGACAGTATCGGTTCGAGCCAAAGCAGAATAGAAATTGCTTTAAATAAGACAGAGAGTTTAATACAGGGAAACCATCAAGGGAGAGGTAAAAGTCAAGGATGAGATAATCTACAAACTAGAAATAGTGGGAAGCCACAAACATTCCTGGGCAAGTGTTCCAGGTGTTCAGTGGTTGGTGTCCTTGGAATCTAGAGCCTTGGTTGGCTTGTCTGCGGGGAGCTGTAGCCATGAGGAGGTGAGCTTCTGAGGCAGAGAGAAAAGAGCCAGAGGTCAATCAAGGTAGAGGTTCAGTGCCTCCTGTTTGTTTTCCAAGACCCTGGGTTGGGGCTCGGTGGGTGGGTTCACATGGTCACATGTTTTTGTAAAATTTGTAAATTTAAGATATTGTAACTGTCATCAGTTCAGACTACTGCTTGTTATTCACTCAACTTTCTTTTCCATTTCCCCTCATGGCCCTGACATGGTGATAGACTAACCATGGACATTTTGGAACTCAGACTAAATTGACATCTGGGGCTCACAGGTGAATTACACTATTACTTATGTAATGTACATAATATGTATATTATTTATTAAATAGATGTTACTTAGTATATGAAAAATATATTAACATATAATTACTTAATATATATTAAGTACACATTCATATATATCATGTTATTTCTAGCTGTCCTGGCATAGGAATCATTAGTAGAAATACCCTCTATCCTAACTCTCCATGACATATTATGCAAAAGAGAAGGGCTAGAGCTCATATTGGGTTGGGAATTTGTCCTACACTTCTTAGCAGGTAAAGTATATGAAGAGTGGAGGAGAAACAAGCTTTAAAATATACAGAGTTCGAAGCAAATCTAGGGTAAATTTTTCAAAGTTTTTCAGCTCATTTATGGAAGAAGCTTGAAAAAACCTTTCCCAAATTTCACAATAAACCTAAAAATTTATTTGACATTACCAATATAGGTTGAGAAGATGAAATGTTTTAAACTATCCGAAATCAAATTTTGATCAACTATGATAAGCAAAGATTGAATTATATTTCTAGTCTCTCTATACAAATAATCAAAAAATATTTCTCATGAAAAGAGGGATCTAAGAGTAGGCAGCCAAAAACACAGGAGAAATAGGTATTAAACATACATGTTTGGCAGATAATAATATATTAATTAAAAATTTTGTGATATTTGTAAGCTTCTCAAAATTTGTGGTTGTTTGTACTTTCTATTTGTAGTCTAATACTTAATTTTGTGCCTAATTTTGAGCTCATAATTTTTAATTTACTTTTTAAAGTAGAACCTCTCAATGTTGAAGCCCCACAAAACCTGGCTATTTCCCTGGAAGGAGGAACTTGCCATGGCTTTCCCTTCCCTTCTTCCTGTCTTCCTCTCTCCCGTCACTGCTGACACTGACTGAGTCCAGCTGACATGAGAGCTTGGACATATAGTCCAAAGGATTCTCCAGAGTAGGGGAAGGGAAATGCACTAGGAGGCAAAGAGGCCCAAAATGTCACAGCAAGGAAGGAAGAAAAATATGTTCTTTTATATTCTGTTGGTAGGAGTTGAAATTGGGCCACCGTTGTGGAGGGTAGTATTTATGAGAGTAACCATCAAAATCACAAATGTACCTACCCTTCAACCCTGCAACTGCACTTCTAGAAACTTATCTGAGATATACTCATCCATGCAGGAAATTATAGATTTATATGGTTATTAAGACACTGATTGCAGTAGTTAAAGATTAGGGACAATCAAAATAAATGGGGGAGAGGTGAATACATTTATGGTATATCAATACAATGTTAATACTATTCCCTTTTTTAGGTTTATTTATTTATTTATTTATTTTGAAAGAGAGAGAGGGTAGGGGAAGCAGGGGAGGGGCAGAGAGAGAGAGAAGAGAGAGAATCCATTGTCAGTGCAGAGCCTGACACAGGGCTCGGTCTCACAGATCGTGATATCAGGACATGAGCCAAAACCAAGAGTTGGTTGCTTAACTGACTGAGCCACCCAGGCACCCCAATAGTATTCCCTTTAAAAAGGAGGAGAACAGGGGCACCTGGGAGGCTCAGCTAGTTAAACGTCTGACTCTTGGTTTCGGTTCAGGTCATGATCTCATGGTTTGTGAGATCAAGCCCTGCAATGAGTCCTCCATGCTGAGCATGGAGTCTGCCTGGGATTCTTTCTCCCCATCTCTCTGCCGTTCCCTGACTTGCTCTCGCTCTCTCTCTTAATATATATCCCTCACCCCCGTGACACTTACTAGGTTCCTATTCACTGCTCCTCTCCTGGTAACCAGGCCTTCGTGGGTCTAGGTAAAGGAAAGAAACCCAGAGGAGGGTACCATTGGTGCCCCCAACATAGATTCATCCAGTCACTGTCTTCTATTCTGAATTCCATCCCTGCTTTTTAAACTGCCAATTAGACATTTTTTTGGGTTGTCCTACTGGCACCTTAAAATCAACATACCCAAGACTGAATTGTTCACCTTTTCTTCCAGAACATGTTTCTCATGTTAAGCATGTTCTGAGTGGGACCATCATTTACTCGGTAACACAACCAGAAACAGGGACAACATCCTCAACTTCTTCCTCTCTCTGCTTATCTCCTATTCTGTATCTTGTCATTTCCCAAGACCTGGCTATTCTACTTTCCTAATAGGATTGCCAGATAAATTACAGGGTGCTTAATTAAATGAAAATTTCAGATGAACTAGATTTTTTAATGTCAGTATGTCTCCAATGAATAGTTATATTTAAAAAGTTATTCACTGATTTTCTGAAATTCAAATTTAACTGGGGTTCTGTATTTTACTTGCATCTCTAATCTGCATCTCTAGTTCCTATCATCTGTCAAATCCCCTTTTTGGCCCTTTGTTCAAGTTCTTTTCTCTTCCATGTCAGTCGAACAGTCTTCTGACTGGTTGTCCTTTCTCCAAATGTTTCTCCATCCAATATAAGGGCTAAATTTCTAATGGATCTTTTTAAGACATAAAATTGATTAACTCCCCCCATTTCTTTCAATATGAAACTCTCATGACCTGGCTCCTGCCTAACGCTCCCACCCTTTATGACTTAAATTCCAGTCATACTTCATGTGAGAAGTGAGCCAGTATGTCTGCTGGATGACCCACACTGACTTCACCCCAAGTAGCCCCACCACAAGTTTTCTCGTGCCAGCAGGCCTGTACCCTCACCTGCAAAACTGAGTGTTACCCAAATGGTGCACAAACCTGTTGCCTTCCCATCTTCTCTATAAATATACAAGGTTCTGCAGATCTAAGCCATTCTAAATCATAACTCCTTAATGTTCTAGAATGTATAATGCAAATGCAGTCTTTCAGAGGGTGATAACCATCATGAAAAATGGCTTTTTTTTTTTTTTTGGTGAATAATGGAAAGAGTGGGTAGGTATTATTTTACACCAATGAATTACTTTCTTATTTTCCCTGTTGAAAATGTCCTTATTTGCTTCACAGGCAGATGATGAGGTTTATCTAAGATAGCTCCAAAACAACTGTGGTATGGGTGCAACAAAAGGAAATTTGGAATAAAACATTTTATTATTTATTGCCAATTTTTAGAATGTTAGGAATAAAATGGGCCTCAGAGATCATTTATTCCAATATTATCATTTTACAGATGGGAACATGGGCACTCAAATAAGGGACCTAACTTGCTCAAGATCACAGAAATGATGAGAACTGTCCCATGGATGAGTCATCATTCAGGGTTATGAGGGCAGGGAGGGCTTCCCTAAGGTGGTGGCAGCCCATAGGAACCTTTACCCCTCTCAACCCTCCTGTGTTCCTCACCGGCTCCATCACTCTGTGCTGATTTCGTGATACAGTCAGATTTCATGAATTCATACTTCATCTCCCCAAGACGTTTATTAATGATTCATATAAAGCAGGTAACACACTGAACATCGTAGTCTCTCAAACACATTTCCTTCTCTTAAGTGTTTTATACCGTTTCTATTTTTTTGTGCCCTCCATCTGATTGATTTTCTGATTAGGGTCCTGTTTCAAAAAAAGAAATCAGGCTAAATTAAATGGATGCAAAAAGAAAGCTATGCTATATTCGCTGACCCTACCATAATGAGAACATCAGGATAGGGCTGGCGTATGGACACATTTGAGTAGGCTTTGTTTCCTCCAGTGCCTCAAAAACATTCCAAGATACGCTAGCCAGTTGCATCCCATTGAATCTATTCCTACCACCACCAAAGAGGTGAAGTTGAATAAGTGTCTTGGTTTATTAAATTTCTGGTTCAAACACATTTTGGGTTTGAATAGCTAGCATTGACTATGCTTCCTATTAAAACACCAGGCTGGAGAGGGAAGATGGCGGCGTAGGAGGACACTGAGCTCACCGCGCGTCCTGCTGATCACTTAGATTCCACCTACACCTGCCTAAATAATCCAGAAAACTGCCAGAGGATTAGCAGAATGGAGTCGCCGGAGCCAAGCGCAGACGAGAGGCCCACGGAAGAGGGTAGGAAGGGCGGCGAGGCGGTGCGCGCTCCACGGACTGGCGGCTCGCCGGCCAAACAGAGCCCCCGAGTGTGGCTTGCAAAAAGCGGAGGGGCCTGACGGACTGTGTTCTGACAGCAAGCGCGACTTAGCCTCTGGGAGGTCATAAGTTAACAGCTCTGCTCAGAAAGCGGGAAGGCTGGAGGACAAAGGGAAGGAGAGCTGCTGAGCCCCCTGACGACAGAGCTCAGTTTGGTGGGGAACAAAGGCGCTCGCCAGCGCCATCTCCCCCGCCCATCCCCCAGCCAAAATCCCAAAGAGAACCAGTTCCTGCCAGGGAACTTGCTCCCTCCGTGCAAACACCCAACTCTGCGCTTCTGCGGAGCCAAACCTCCGGCAGCGGATCTGACTCCCTCCTTCTGCCACAGGGACCCTCCTGAAGTGGATCACCTAAGGAGAAGCAAGCTAAGCCTGCCCCTCCTGCCCCTGTGCACCTTGCCTACCCACCCCAGCTAAGATGCCAGATCCCCAGCATCACAAGCCTGGCAGTGTGCAAGTAGCCCAGACAGGCCACCCCACCCCACAGTGAATCCCGCCCCTAGGAGAGGGGAAGAGAAGGCACGCACCAGTCTGACTGTGGCCCCAGCGGTGGGCTGGGGGCAGACATCAGGTCTGACTGCGGCTCCGCCCACCAATTCCAGTTATACACCACAGCACAGGGGAAGTGCCCTGCAGGTCCTCACCACGCCAGGGACTATCCAAAATGACCAAGCGGAAGAATTCCCCTCAGAAGAATCTCCAGGAAATAACAACAGCTAATGAGCTGATCAAAAAGGATTTAAATAATATAACAGAAAGTGAATTTAGAATAATAGTCATAAAATTAATCGCTGGGCTTGAAAACAGTATAGCTGACAGCAGAGAATCTCTTGCTACAGAGATCAAGGGACTAAGGAACAGTCACGAGGAGCTGAAAAACGCTTTAAATGAAATGCATAACAAAATGGAAACCACCACAGCTCGGATTGAAGAGGCAGAGGAGAGAATAGGTGAACTAGAAGATAAAGTTATGGAAAAAGAGGAAGCTGAGAAAAAGAGAGATAAAAAAATCCAGGAGTATGAGGGGAAAATTAGAGAACTAAGTGATACACTAAAAAGAAATAATATACGCATCATTGGTATCCCAGAGGAGGAAGAGAGAGGGAAAGGTGCTGAAGGGGTACTTGAAGAAATCATAGCTGAGAACTTCCCTGAAGTGGGGAAGGAAAAAGGCATTGAAATCCAAGAGGCACAGAGAACTCCCTTCAGACGGAACTTGAATCGATCTTCTGCACGACATATCATAGTGAAACTGGCAAAATACAAGGATAAAGAGAAAATTCTGAAAGCAGCAAGGGGTAAACGTGCCCTCACATATAAAGGGAGACCTATAAGACTCGTGACTGATCTCTCTTTTGAAACTTGGCAGGCCAGAAAGAATTGGCACGAGATTTTCAGGGTGCTAGACAGAAAAAATATGCAGCCGAGAATCCTTTATCCAGCAAGTCTGTCATTTAGAATAGAAGGAGAGATAAAGGTCTTTCCAAACAAACAAAAACTGAAGGAATTTGTCACCACTAAACCAGCTCTACAAGAGATCCTAAGGGGGACCCTGTGAGACAAAGTACCAGAGACATCACTACAAGCATAAAACATACAGACATCACAATGACTCTAAACCCATATCTTTCTATAATAACACTGAATGTAAATGGATTAAATGCGCCAACCAAAAGACGTAGGGTATCAGAATGGATAAAAAAACAAGACCCATCTATTTGCTGTCTACAAGAGACTCATTTTAGACCTGAGGACACCTTTAGATTGAGAGTGAGGGGATGGAGAACTATTTATCATGCTACTGGAAGCCAAAAGAAAGCTGGAGTAGCCATACTTCTATCAGACAAACTAGACTTTAAATTAAAGGCTGTAACAAGAGATGAAGAAGGACATTATATAATAGTGACAGGGTCTATCCATCAGGAAGAGCTAACAATTATAAATGTCTATGCGCCGAATACCAGAGCGCCCAAGTATATAAAACAATTACTCATAAACATAAGCAACCTTATTGATAAGAATGTGGTAATTGCAGGGGACTTTAACACCCCACTTACAGAAATGGATAGATCATCTAGACACATGGTCAATAAAGAAACAAGGGCCCTGAATGAGACATTGGATCAGATGGACTTGACAGATATATTTAGAACTCTGCATCCCAAAGCAACAGAATATACTTTCTTCTCGAGTGCACATGGAACATTCTCCAAGATAGATCATATACTGGGTCACAAAACAGCCCTTCATAAGTTTACAAGAATTGAAATCATACCATGCATACTTTCAGACCACAATGCTATGAAGCTTGAAATCAACCACAGAAAAAAGTCTGGAAAACCTCCAAAAGCATGGAGGTTAAAGAACACCCTACTAACGAATGAGTGGGTCAACCAGGCAATTCGAGAAGAAATTAAAAAAATATATGGAAACAAACGAAAATGAAAATACAACAATCCAAACGCTTTGGGACGCAGCGAAGGCAGTCCTGAGAGGAAAATACATTGCAACCCAGGCCTATCTCCAGAAACATGAAAAATCCCAAATACAAAATCTAACAGCACACCTAAAGGAAATAGAAGCAGAACAGCAAAGGCAGCCTAAACCCAGCAGAAGAAGAGAAATAATAAAGACCAGAGCAGAAATAAACAATATAGAATCTAAAAAAACTGTAGAGCAGATCAACGAAACCAAGAGTTGGTTTTTTGAAAAAATAAACAAAATTGACAAACCTCTAGCCAGGCTTCTCCAAAAGAAAAGGGAGATGACCCAAATAGATAAAATCATGAATGAAAATGGAATTATTACAACCAATCCCTCAGAGATACAAACAATTATCAGGGAATACTATGAAAAATTATATGCCAACAAATTGGACAACCTGGAAGAAATGGACAAATTCCTGAACACCCACACTCTTCCAAAACTCAATCAGGAGGAACTAGAAAGCTTGAACAGACCCATCACCAGCGAAGAAATTGAATCGGTTATCAAAAATCTCCCAACAAATAAGAGTCCAGGACCAGATGGCTTCCCAGGGGAGTTCTACCAGACGTTTAAAGCAGAGATAATACCTATCCTTCTCAAGCTATTCCAAGAAATAGAAAGGGAAGGAAAACTTCCAGACTCATTCTATGAAGCCAGTATGACTTTGATTCCTAAACCAGACAGAGACCCAGTAAAAAAAGAGAACTACAGGCCAATATCCCTGATGAATACGGATGCCAAAATTCTCAATAAGATACTAGCAAATCGAATTCAACGGCATATAAAAAGAATTATTCACCATGATCAAGTGGGATTCATTCCTGGGATGCAGGGCTGGTTCAACATTCGCAAATCAATCAACGTGATACATCACATTAACAAAAAAAAAGAGAAAAACCATATGATCCTGTCAATCGATGCAGAAAAGGCCTTTGACAAAATCCAGCACCCTTTCTTAATAAAAACCCTTGAGAAAGTCGGGATAGAAGGAACATACTTAAAGATCATAAAAGCCATTTATGAAAAGCCCACAGCTAACATCATCCTCAATGGGGAAAAACTGAGAGCTTTTTCCCTGAGATCAGGAACACAACAGGGATGCCCACTCTCACCGCTGTTGTTTAACATAGTGCTGGAAGTTCTAGCATCAGCAATCAGACAACAAAAGGAAATCAAAGGCATCCAAATTGGCAAAGATGAAGTCAAGCTTTCGCTTTTTGCAGATGACATGATATTATACATGGAAAATCCGACAGACTCCACCAAAAGTCTGCTAGAACTGACACATGAATTCAGCAAAGTTGCAGGATACCAAATCAATGTACAGAAATCAGTTGCATTCTTATACACTAACAATGAAGCAACAGAAAGACAAATAAAGAAACTGATCCCATTCACAATTGCACCAAGAAACATAAAATACCTAGGAATAAATCTAACCAAAGATGTAAAGGATCTGTATGCTGAAAACTATAGAAAGCTTATGAAGGTAATTGAAGAAGATTTAAAGAAATGGAAAGACATTCCCTGCTCATGGATTGGAAGAATAAATATTGTCAAAATGTCAATACTACCCAAAGCTATCTACACATTCAATGCAATCCCAATCAAAATTGCACCAGCATTCTTCTCGAAACTAGAACAAGCAATCCTAAAATTCATATGGAACCACAAAAGGCCCCGAATAGCCAAAGTAATTTTGAAGAAGACGACCAAAGCAGGAGGCATCACAATCCCAGACTTTAGCCTCTACTACAAAGCTGTCATCTTCAAGACAGCATGGTATTGGCACAAAAACAGACACATAGACCAATGGAATAGAATAGAAACCCCAGAACTAGACCCACAAACATATGGCCAACTCATCTTTGACAAAGCAGGAAAGAACATCCAATGGAAAAAAGACAGTCTTTTTAACAAATGGTGCTGGGAGAACTGGACAGCAGCATGCAGAAGGTTGAAACTAGACCACTTTCTCACACCATTCACAAAAATAAACTCAAAATGGATAAAGGACCTGAATGTGAGATAGGAAACCATCAAAACCTTAGAGGAGAAAGCAGGAAAAGACCTCTCTGACCTCAGCCGTAGCAATCTCTTACTCGACACATCCCCAAAGGCAAGGGAATTAAAAGCAAAAGTGAATTACTGGGACCTTATGAAGATAAAAAGCTTCTGCACAGCAAAGGAAACAACCAACAAAACGAAAAGGCAACCAACGGAATGGGAAAAGATATTTGCAAATGACATATCGGACAAAGGGCTAGTATCCAAAATCTATAAAGAGCTCACCAAACTCCACACCCGAAAAGCAAATAACCCAGTGAAGAAATGGGCAGAAAACATGAATAGACACTTCTCTAAAGAAGACATCCGGATGGCCAACAGGCACATGAAAGATGTTCAGCGTCGCTCCTTATCAGGGAAATACAAATCAAAACCACACTCAGATATCACCTCACGCCAGTCAGAGTGGCCAAAATGAACAAATCAGGAGACTATAGATGCTGGAGAGGATGTGGAGAAACGGGAACCCTCTTGCACTGTTGGTGGGAATGCAAATTGGTGCAGCCGCTCTGGAAAGCAGTGTGGAGGTTCCTCAGAAAATTAAAAATAGACCTACCCTATGACCCAGCAATAGCACTGCTAGGAATTTACCCAAGGGATACAGGAGTACTGATGCATAGGGGCACTTGTACCCCAATGTTCATAGCAGCACTCTCAACAATAGCCAAATTATGGAAAGAGCCTAAATGTCCATCAACTGATGAATGGATAAAGAAATTGTGGTTTATATACACTATGGAATACTACGTGGCAATGAGCAAAAATGAAATATGGCCTTTTGTAGCAACGTGGATGGAACTGGAGAGTGTGATGCTAAGTGAAATAAGCCATACAGAGAAAGACAGATACCATATGGTTTCACTCTTATGTGGATCCTGAGAAACTTAACAGGAACCCATGGGGGAGGGGAAGGAAAAAAAAAAAAGAGGTTAGAGTGGGAGAGAGCCAAAGCATAAGAGACTGTTGAGAACTGAGAACAAACTAAGGGTTGATGGGGGGTGGGAGGGAGGAGAGGGTGGGTGATGGGTATTGAGGAGGGCACCTTTTGGGATGAGCACTGGGTGTTGTATGGAAACCAATTTGACAATAAATTTCATATATAAAAAAATAAATTAAAAAAAATATATTAAGAATTAAAAAAAAACAAAATAACACCAGGCTGTAAAGACTAATGACAGGCCCAAAAATGGATATCCAAGAGGTTTTTTACAACAGTGGCACATTCTGATCATGGACGTGGCAAGCAGCACAGTAGAAAGGGGCGATAATAAATTTGAAGCAGAATGTAGTTATGTACTGGCTAGCCAGGACAAAAACAAAATCTACCATCATAATTCTCCACCACAGACTACAGGCAATTAAAAAAATAGGCTGATCAATAAAGTGGAACCAAATGAGAAAGCCAGCACATTTGATGACACAAAGAAAATGGTGGCAGGTGTCTGGACTCCTGTTTGAGGCAGAACTTGTAGATTTTAGTGAACAAATTGCTATTACTTCTAATGTCCATTTTTAATTAACATGGAGGCTGGAAATAGTGGAAGGAAGAGAAACTTCGCGGGCAGACTATCACAAGCTTGCATCCGGAACCTATTGCTTAGTAGCTATGGGATTCACGGCATATTAGCCAGTTTGTTCACCTGTAAGTTAAAATAATAGCTAATATCTGTTGAGTCCCCACTCTGTGCCGGCACTCATCTAGCTTCTTTATATGTGTCAACCCGTTTAATTCTCAACGTATGAAAAAGGCTATAATTATCTCCCCTGTACCAAGCAGCAGCAAGCTTAAGTAACTTGCTGAAGAATACAAAGCTAGTAAGTGGCAGAGCCGGGAGGCAGTAAACCCGTAGTGAATATTAATAAGTTAAAAGCATGTAGTGGGATACTGAATAACAGGCCGGGCGCTAGCTTATTGATGGCCCATGAACCCAGAAGCCATGCTTTTTTTGCAGTACAACACCATCGAGTAGGATGTGTAAAGAATGCATGGCACCCAAAATTCTGAGCAGCTGTTATTTGGTAAAACGGAAGAAATGCCAGAAGGACATATGTGGCAATGGTTACTCACTGTGCAACACGCTATACTCATGACGGACACATTACAGGAAAAAAAAGTATTAGACACTGCTGGGTAGAAAGCCAAGTGAGTGTTAAGGCAATACCATCTCTGAGTGTTGAGAAATAAGAGTGGCTGCTGGCAATGGCTAGGGAAAAATCTCCCGAGAGATGGGAAGATGCGAAATAAACATCGGAGGGATGAACAAGGAGAAAAGAGAAGGTTTTGTCTAATATGCGAAGCACCACAAGCAAAGAGTGGAGTTGGAAATGGGAATGGCATCAAGAGGGGCTGCCTTGTACACTGACCCTGAAAAGGCCAGTACATTGGCTAAAAAGGGCAGCACACTTGGGTGGAAACAGCAAAAAACAAAAGAACAAACAAATCTCAAAGTGCTCCTCAATAGGCGACTATCATGGGCAATCACTTTTGTCAGTGCCCTCTGGTAGTCAGTATTCACTGAAACTCTGAAGCTATATCATGCATATTTATAGGAGGAAATGGTTTGTTCTATCTAAAGTTTAAGTCCTTTAATGTACTTCCAAAGACATACATTTTGAAAAATAGTGACAGAAAACTGAAGAAAGAACAAAACTTCAAATAAGTAAGAAATAATTTGCTTGGGGAAATATTTTTTTTTTACTGTTTTTTTTTTTTTTATAAGTGAATTAGTTGGTGAACTTGTTGCAGTGTTCAACTTTAGTAACTGAAAATTAATAAAGTTATTTAATAATAATTATGCTGTTATATTAATTATATTCCATCAATTATATTGATTTAAAAATTTTTAATGTTTTTATTTATTTTTGAGGCAGAGAGAGAGAGAGAGAGAAAGAGCATGAGCTAGGGAGGGGCAGAGAGAGAGGGAGACACAGAATCTGAAGTAGGCCCCAGGCTCTGAGCTGTCAGCACAGAGCCCAATGTAGGACTTGAACTCATGAATCACAAGATCATGACCCGGGACAAAGTCAGACACTCAACTGACTGAGGCCACCCAGGTGCCCCTTGTATTAATGATTATTAATAGAAATAGAAAAATAATGAATATTAACTAATGGTAGAGTATAATAAATTAATAGAAAATGAATTAAAATTGAAAGAATATTAGTTTGAAGGAACATCAAATTATTCATCTGCCCAAGACACAGGTTTCCTGAGGTATGAGTTAGAAGTCTTCTTGGAAAGACATGCGAGATCAGGTGTGTAGCAGGTTGAGGTTAAATTATGGAAGTCCTTAGATAACAGGCTCAGGCACTTAGATTTTATCCCATGCTCAGGAAAAGACCTGTTGAAGTAATTAGGCACGAAATAGTGACAGTCTAGCCAAAAGGTGATTTAGGGTACTGAAGAGAACTTGACACATTTTAAAGAAAAAAATAACACTGCTTTGTGACTGACCAGATAAAAGGGAAATTCAAGAAGACATAGGTGGTAAGTAGGACGGAGCAGCTGAACAATGGCACCCATCACAAAACAAAGAATTTGAAGCAGAAAGCAGAAGCTCATTGGAGGGATAAAAAGATTGGTTCAGGTGGAAAATTTAGACACACCAGTAAGACAAGGATTAAATCGTCATGTAGCTATGGGAAGGATATGTTAGAGGAGTCCTCCCACAGCCCACATGTCTTCATAGAAGGACAGTCGGCACAAGATAAAATGGTAACAATAGACTTCTTCCTGGCATGCGGTGAAGAAATGCCCAGGGAATATACATTGTTTTCCACCTCCTAGGTCATTCACATGCGGATCCTAGCACCAATTTCTGTCACATCTTGAATAAAAAAAAGCAATAAAACTATGGAATTTCAAAGCTAAGCCTAAGTAAAATATTTTCCTTCTTCATATTCACATATTTCTTTGGAACTGAAATAAAATATCCCACATATAACAAATTATTTTTCTTTGCTGAGCAACAGATTTATTATTCATTGACTAAAAAACATGTTTAGCACAAAGATATGTTACGTAGAAAGATAAAAACATAACACTTTCAGATTTTCACTGATTTTTGAAAAAGACATTTCTCAACTTGTAGAATGTATAAATACAGACATGAAAAATACCAACATCACATTTTTTAAAAATTGGCAAGAACATTTGGCTTTAATAAAAATAAAAGTAAGCTGGTAACTTTGGAAATACTGCGTTATGAGATGTGTCCATGTTTCTTCTGGAAAAATCTACATGTTGGTTCCAAGTCACATTTATCTATAGGAGTAATCTGAATGCAGTGAATATTAAAGCCCAGTTATGTCAAGAAGATAAACAATAACGACAGGCATTAGGTCAGGAAAAAGCTGAGCTCTTAAGATCAACATTCTTATTTTAAAAGCTCTAGGTACGTTCGGAGTAATCTTGTCGATTGTATTAACAATGGCTAAAGCTGGAAGTGATGAAATTCTCAGTTGCCTTAGGTTGCTATTACTATCACTACCTTAAAATTTTTGAGTCTAGCTTTTCATTACATGTAATTAAGATTCATTTTTTCCCCATCTATGTAATAGCTTTTCAGGAGATAAGAACTTGGAAAGGTAGAACAGTAAGGAAAACAGTAACAAAAGGACCAATACGTGGAGGAGAGAGATAAATACAATAATTTAACTCAACTAGCATTCATTATTATTCAAACGGCTCTCTAC
The DNA here is from genome assembly GCF_014898765.1 of Herpailurus yagouaroundi. Lineage (NCBI taxonomy): Eukaryota > Metazoa > Chordata > Mammalia > Carnivora > Felidae > Herpailurus > Herpailurus yagouaroundi. The sequence goes on from NW_024412407.1 coordinate 12,648,239, forward strand.
AGAGATTTGCAAAGACAGAGGGGGATGCAACGACCAAACTCCATAAAATCTATGCAGGGAGACAATAAATACTATGTGTGTGATTCAAATAACAGAAGAAGAAAAAAGGAAGGTAAAACAATGCTGCAGGTGCATCCTAGTGTATGCCAAAATGCTGAGAGTCTGGTGTCATCAAAATGGGTTCCAAAGAGAAAATGTACATGTGATTATACGCTCAGGGAGGTGTAGAATTGGGCACAGACACTCCAGACAGGAGAACAGCATAAGATAACTGGAGTGGAAATGGGAAGCCAGGAAATCAACTCAGAGAAGATCTAAAAAGGAGCAACAGGCAAAGTGGGCAAGTGAATGAGGGCCTGGAATATAAAGCAGGGCATCAGAGTCTGATTCAAGAGCTGAAACTGTCAGTTTTTAAACAGGAAAGTAACTTCAGAATTTTTCAGATGTTGTGTCTCTACTGTGTGTCTCCAATAATCTCTTGGGTTGAATGAAAATTTGATCAAACTCAGTTTGCATATACATGGTCATTCTGGCCTTTACTCTGGAGGTATCGTGAGTGACACATAGATGGTTTTTATGATGAAAATCTAGATTTAAATAACCTATCTGATAATTTGGCAATCTCATTTTAAACTGGCATATAAGGCATTTATAGTTGACTATGCTCACAATTATTAAAAAGATGATTCCCCCCAATTTATTCCCAAATGATAGGCTAAATAAATGCACATAGTGCTATGGGGTGAGTTGTGTCACCCTAAAATCCATATTTTGAAGTTCTAACCTCCAAGGTGATGGTATTTGGAGATGGGACCTTTGGTTTAGATGAAGTCATGAGGGTAGAGCTCCTATGAGGGATCCAGTGCCCTTATCAGAAGAGACAGCAGACAGCTTTCCTTCCTTTCTCTACACCGCCTGAAGACAGAGGGAGAGGGTGGCCGTCTGCGAGCTGCAACAGGGCCCTCACCTAGTTGCTGAATCTGCCAGCACTTGGACTTCACATCCTCCAGAGCTGTGAGAAATACATTCCTGTTGTTGAGGCTAGCCAGTCTATGGCATTTCGTTATGGCCAAAGCTGACTATTTTTATTTATTATTATTAATTACTATTTATTATCCCAAGCTAATACATTTAGTGTCATTATAAACATTTTCAGACACTTCACCGATCCTCTCTCCAGGTCCTTCCCTGAATTTTTCCTGGCTTCACCTTACTGGGTAGCAGACAAAAGGAGATAACCTCATATTTACTGGATGTTTAGTTAGCGTCTGTTAGATGGTTGACATATATTATCTAATTTAATCCTGGTAAGAATATGTGACACAATGATCTATGGGAAGTATTTCGAGACAATTTTATTGGAAAAGAAAGTGATAGAAAATGTACACATTTTATAATCCACAATTAGGACTCTTCTAAATAGTATACATATATGACTAATTTAAATCTGGTAACCACAGTGAACAATGAAAATAAAACACCCCTTGATAGCTTTTCTTAAGGATAATCAATAATTTATTTTTTATTGTCACAATTACCACAATTATCTAGCTACATGACCAATGTCACTACATACCACAGGAAGATTGTCCACTTACACTTTACTGAGACAAAGACAACGGCCATTGATGTGTTAATGTACAACGGGATGTTAAAAAGAGGTGGTTTTTATGCGTAAGACAAGATGTGGCACATGATTTATTAACAGGTTTGATTTCATACGTATTATGCCAAGAAGCAAGCATAGAAATGTTTTGGCATTGAGTTGTTATTAGAGTAGAAAATAAGTAAACTAGAGAAATAAATCCAGATCTTAACTTACAATAGATACATTAAAGTAGGAAATTAATTGGCTCCTCAGTATTTTTGTTCAAGTTTTTTGTTTTCTTTCCTTGTGTTTGTTTTTTTTAATATATATAAATGAGTAATATGAATATATCACAAGTTAAAGAAAGATCTCAGCCAAAAAAGAAGGTACTAGTATATGAAAAACAAATGAAAAATTACCAGGTATTTTTGCTTACAAAAACTTTAAACTATAAAGAGTCGCAAAATATATATAAAAACGCCGCATTGAACGAGGCAATCATACTCTACCCAAACTGGTAGCGCCCTCCTAACATCAGTTGCATCGCTGTTCATTCGGTCATACGGTGGTGACTGACAAAAAGGCATTATGAACTCGTGTGCCATCAGGAGACTTGGCCCCGTGGGTCATCAGTTCTTGGATTGTCATCCAGTTGTCCAAAATTTTCTTGTTTCTTTTTTTCATCATCTTTTTGTGGCTCAGTTCAATGATGTTGATCTCCTTTCTGCCCTCGCTGCCGCTCTGGGGGCTCTCCTTGAGACACTCCAACCGGCTCCGCATCATGAACTCCCGGCGCCGACGCTGCTCCTTGGCCCGAACCAGGTGTTGCTTTCTTTCCTCTTTGCTCCAGTAGCGGCCCATTTTCATCTCGCTCATGGTGTCGTCATCCGTCGTCATGCCACTGCGCTCCTCCTTGATCTTTAAGGCACGTTCCCTCAGAATCCGGTCTCGTACTGGTCTCTTTGTTATGTACCGCGTCCCGTCGCTCCTAATTTTCACCTTCCATTCCATCTTGGGCTCTGAACACTTCTGAGACTCCTTGCACATGCTCACTAAACTCAGCTGACTCTGCGCATACTCCACTGCAGATTTCTGTTGAATCAACTGCATGTAGCTTTGATAATGGCGGGCATGTGCCGGGATATTTGCGTATCTGTAGGAGGAGCTGTGGTAAGGGGAGAGGTAAGGGATGTGTTCGCTGCTGGTTTGCTCCTGATCAGAAAGCTTGCCGCTCTCTGAAATCTTCTCCTTGCCTTCAATGCTGCAACCTGGTTCAGTGCTTTTGGCTTTGGGGGAGGTCGACTCTTTACTGCTCAGCCCGGAAGAAGACTGATTGGCGGCCATTGTGCTTCTCAGGTTTTTCTTATTGGTGAGGTTGATCATTCTTGGAAGGGAACTGTCAGGGGAACGGTCCACAGTGAGTGGAGTGCTTCTGCAGCTTTCAGCTGTGTTGTAAGCGCTAGAACTGTCCTTGTCTGACTTTTCTGGATGTTCGATGATGTCATCTAGCTTTCCCCTTTGCATGTCTATGCTGGTGTTGTAATTCCGGAATCCTCCATCGTGCAAAGCCCAGATGTCTCCATACTGGTCTGTCACTTTCTGGAGCCTGTGAGCCTGCATGATATTCTGGCACTCCAGTTCAATGTTTCTCAGTTCTTCGTTAAGCAACTGTAGTTCGTGCTCCACTCCCTCTTGTTCCCCTTGATGGCATTCTATTGTGCTGCTCGAGTAATACAGGTCATATTCTCCATGGTTTCGAATCTTGCATTTGAGCTCCAAGAGCTGTCGGAATCTTTCACATTCCTCATCTGGGTTGCCAATGCAGTCTGAGTCTATGTATTCACCAGACGCGAAGCTCTCATTGCACTGAAGTTCAACGCTTCCTAGAGTGTCTTGGCTCTGCCCCAGCTCTCTCCTGCTCTTCAGGGATGCGCCGTTGGGATCCTCCGCTGCGTTCTCCTGCTCTGAGCTCTCATCGTTCCGCAAGCTTTCATCTGTGCGCCCCACCCCACTGTCTTTCTCGTGGTTGTTAGAGGAGGACGTTGCCGTATCTGTTGTGCCCTCTTCTTCTTCTTGTTTTTTTGGCTAAGAAAACCAAGTTGAGAGAACAAAGAAAATTAATTATCTTGAGAAACACTGATTGTGGACAAACTCGAAAGAATGATGCTTCTTGAAATAGGCAAAAGACATGAATAGACACTTCTCCAAAGAAGACATCCAGATGGCCAACTGACACATGAAAAAATGCTGAACTTCACTCATCATCAGGGAAATACAAATCAAAACCACAATGAGATGCCACCTTATACCTCTCCGAATGGCTAACATGAACAACTCCGGTAACAACAGAGGTTGGCGAGGATGCAGAGAAAGAGGATCTCTTTTGCTGTGGGTGGGAATGCAAGCTGGTGCAGCCACTCTGGAAAACAGTATGGAGGTTCCTCAAAAAACTAAAAATAGAACTACCCTACGACCCAGCAATTGCACTACTGGGCATTTATCCAAGGGATACAGGTGTGCTGTTTCGAAGGGACACATGCACCCCCATGTATATAGCAGCACTATCAACAATAGCCAAAGTGTGGAAAGAGCCCAAATGTCCATCGATGGATGAATGGATAAAGAATAGGTGATGTATATATACATATACAATGGAGTATTACTTGGCAATTAAAAAGAATGAGGTCTTGCCATTTGCAACTACATGGATGGAACTGGAGGGTATTATGCTAAGTGAAATTAGTCAGAGAAAGACAAAAATCATATGACTGCACTCATATGAGGAGTTTAAGAGACAAAACATGAACATAAGGGAAGGGAAACAAAAATAATATAAAAATAGGGAGGGGGACAAAACAGAAGAGACTCATAAATATGGAGAACAAACTGAGGGTTACGGGAGGGGTTGGGGGAGGGGGGATGGGCTAAATGGGTAAGGGGCACTAACAATGAAACCATTGTTGCACTGTATGTTAATTTGGATGTAAATTTAAACAATAAAAAATAAAACAAGTTTAAAAAAAAAAGAATGATGCTTCTTGGCAAAAGTGTGGTTCCTAGAAAGCTGTTCTAATTTTAGCATCCATAACAATTTTAGAAACAAAGGCCATTAGCTCAAGGCAGCTTTTTATGAATTGAAATAAAGAAAACCAAAGCTGCTTGGATATGCCTGTCATACCTGACTTGGTGATAAATAAAACAGGACACATTTAAATACTTGATCCTTATCTTAAGGATTTCTCTTACTTGAGAAAATGGCATGCACGTGTGTAAATGAGGTGCCTTTAGGAGTCTCTGAGATGGTAACACACGAAAGGATGAGCGAGACAGGTAGTCTAAATGGTCTTCTGCAGAATGGAGGCCTGGAGTTCTGAAGCTGCATCATCTTATTATGATGATTTTTTCCTGAACTTTAAGTTCAGAAGAAACTTCACTGATGTAGTAATACACTGGTAATGGTAAGCTAAATAGCACAGTATTTCAGGAATAGGTTAGTACTAGAGCCTCGGACCTTCCATCGATGAGGAACTTTAATCCCAAAGGTATTCAGCTTATTAGTGACACAGAGAGGTGGAAAAGGCCAGTGCTATCCCCCGGAGTCAGGATTTCTTCTATGTCTAGGATGTCATATTTTCCGATACATGTGCCCAGACCTTAGTGCATCTCCAAATCACACTGCTCAAGAGCAACAATGTCATCTTAAGACTCATTTGGGTTACGTAAAAAATATTTTTCTACTCTCAGCCACTAATATCCCTTAAAGGTGAATTTTATTCTGCTGAGGGTGACAGTTCTCATGAAAATCAGAGCAGCACTGATTGCCAGATGTGGACTTAATGTCAAAAAGTGTATTTTTGACATAAATGTGAATACACACTTGTAGGTAAACTTTATTCCTTGGTAGTTTTTGGCTTTCATGCAGAACAATTAACTGTTACTGCCCTAAGAGGATGCATATGTAGTTCTTTCTCTGTGACCAGGGTAAAGTTATTGTTCTCTCCGTCACTCATCACATACAAGTCTACATGGCAGTTTCTACATTGTATTTTCTTTATGTGTAAGTCCACTCACTATCTTATATGTATATTTCGTCTAGTAGGTATAATTATACAATTCAATATAATTAAGCCTGTTAGTGTTAAAGAAGGACAGAATGCATGAGAAAAGGTATTCTAACACAGGTTTGAAAGGTCCCTCAAGAAAATTGTTATATTTTTCTTCCACAGAAGTTATGGCAGAACAAAACGTAACATCAGCCGTAAAGGAGAGCACATGACCATGTATCATGTTATTCTAGGATTCTCAGCCTTCCCTAAAATATTTTTCCTCAGTTGTTGAAAACATACTGAGATTTTAAATGCCTTATCGATAAAAAAACAAACGAAACATAATGTTATAAATAAGTAATTGAGTGCTTGGTACATCCGTATGTTCCTCGAATCAAGCTGACAATAGTATCCAATGTGGTGACATCAACAGGCTGTGCCATAAAACCCCCAGTGGATGTTATGGATACTGGACATTTTAGGTTATATACTATATTATTTACATTTATTTTTTCATATCTTTGATTGGCTTAAAAATACAAAAGGGGTAGTATTTCTTTATCTTATTTTTTTGTTTATTTGTTTTCGAGGAGCGAGAGCAGGGGAGGAGCAGAGAGAGACGGAGATAGAGAATCCCAAGCAGGCTCCATCCACTCTATCAGCACAGAGCCAGATGTGGGGTTCTATCTCAAGAACCGTGAGATCACAACCTGAGCCAAAACCAAGAGTCTGACGCTTACTTGACCCAGCCACCCATGTGCCCCTCTTTATCTTATTTTTATATAGAGTGCAAAGGATATAGACAAATTATGCCAAGAGCGATGTTCCGCAATGTGTCAACAGCAGCCGTAAGACCAAGGATAGTGCGTCAAAAGAATGTTTTAATGCGTATGTGTATTTAAGTTTTGTAGTATGAATACACATTTTTATTTTATTTTTTTATTGAATTTGCCTTTCTTTAGTCACTGGTTTATGAGACAATGTGAAAATAAAAAGGGTTTTCCATTCTCAAACCTAGAATTCCTAGTTTCTAATGTAATGCCACTCTATCGTTTATCATTTCCCTATGGAATTATTATGGTGACAGGCAATGCTTCTACCAAGACATTTCTAATGTAGTATTATTGTTTATAAGGGCAAAGGACCTTTAAAGGTTTCTGTACTTCTTATCATTTTTCAGTCTCACAGTGAAGAAAAATTTCCACACAATGAGAATCTAACCTCAGGGATGTCTAGTGTTACCTCCAACGACCTAGCATTTGTATTACGTCTGATGAGTAGGCAGCATTTGACACCCTATTGCTTCACCTGGACAGGATTTCTCCCTTCTTTCTTTATTCCAACATCCTCCTGTCAATTTTGTATCCGGTCACATTTTGTATCTAAGAGAGAAAAAGCCTGGAGCAAGGACTTTCTTGCTTGTAACCAGAAGCTGCCGCCAAAAAATATCTTTATCTGTGGCCAGCGTTGAAGTCATACATAAAAATTTCAATCTGTCCTGCCTACATTGAAAAGCAATCACCACAGTAGCAGCATCACTTTTGAGCATGAGCTACTGTTTGTGAAGTGGCCAATGAGCATTGCACACGCAGCTATGTTGAGACCGTAGTCTGCAATATAACGATTTATTTAATATATGGGCATGTGCACACAGACACGTGCACATACGTCTCTGTTATGAAATGCTAGCATGTCAATAAATTCCATCATTCACTTCGTAAAGCGATAGGATGTTTGTGTTTCATGTCCCTAAGCCTAACTGTCCAGGATTTTTAAAAAAACTATCTCTTAGAATGTGTTAAGAATTAACATTGAGAATAGGATGATAATTAAATCAATAAACTGACATCAGAAGTGTTAATAAAGCTGTATCAGGCAGATGAATGACACGGATTCAACACACAATAAATCTAGGATATATTTTAAAAGATCTAGGATATACTGATCTTGTCTTTATCCAATAGGAACAACAACGATCACAAAAGAATCCCCAAACTCGGTTTGCCACAAGCCCCTCTGTAACCTTTCACCAGCAATGAATTAATTAAGAGCAGAAACTTTGTTCATTTTCCTTGTATTCTCAGAATCAAGTGTGGTACTTGGAACATATTAGGAGCTCAGCATTTTTGGTTGAATGATTATGTGACCCTAAGGCAAGATAATGTCAATGATCTCAAATAAGGCTACTCCTCTTCAGGAGTATATACGTGGAACCGTGATACCAAAACCATAAATCAGATTGATGGCTTACATCATGTCACCATCATGCTATAGTTGCCTAAATATTCAAAGAGACACATTTATATTTTAAATTGTAAAGTTAACTTTGGGAGGAGAGGTTATCGCATGAGATAAAGCTTGTCTCCAGCTGGCATATCGAAAAACAAGGTATATTTTTGCTATTAAATTTCAGAATTGGGTTGAATAGTACCTGGGTCAATGTTTGAGTAATACCAGACTCTGTCAACAATGGTCCCAAAGCTTTCCAAGCTAGAAAGATCTCAACAGAAAAAAAAATGTATTTATTCCTTCTGCTTCATTTGAGATGCCCATCTAAAAAATTACCATTACAGAGGTGTTTGATCAAACTCTTTGATTTAGTTTTTTACTCCATTTATGATTATCCATTAAAAGAAAACCCACTTAACCACATTTCAAATGACGTCGTTCAAATTTTGGCCCTACCTGCTCCACCTCATTGGCCGTGCCCTGCATTGCTTCATTATGCTGTTCTTCCAGCATCTCCAAGTTTAACTCCTCTAAGAATTCATTCCTTTCATCTTCCAGCCAGCCTTCATCCAGCTGCAAAAGAACACATTAATACATTATATTAGGTTAGTGGGAACTCATGCTAAAATAGGGTAAACTTAAATGGCAATGCCTGACCAGTTCCTTTTATCATAATGATTCTCTTCAGAATATCAGCCTCTGATAGTTCACCTCTCAGAAGGAGGAAAAAGTGATTAAAAAAAAAAAAATTGGACTCATATGCCTTTTATCCTTTCCTGAAACAGAGCTACAGAGTTTCTCTCATAGCCAAGTAGATCTCACAGAATAGAACATTACCATCTTTCAAAATGTATGAAAAGCATATTGCATAATCCACAGCTGTCACGCTCATTACCTCCAACAGTCCCTGTGTTAAAGAACTGCAGTGGTACTAATAGGGCCATGAGACAATTGGGCTTTTTTCCTTAACAACAACCTTCAATGAGATGACACACACAGTGTTCCCCACCCCCCATACACACTGATGCTCCTACCCTCATCCTGCCTTTTTATTTTTAGGCAGATGGCTTCCAAGTCAACAAGATGGCTGCTTGCCACAAATACAGACATTTACTTTATCTAGGGGGAGGACGAGAAAAATTCTAAGTTATTCTTCTCGTAAAAAAAGGTGATGCTATCCATGTCTATTTTGATTCATTTTTCACACCAATTGCAAAATATAGATACACACACACACACACACACACACACACACACACGTGTGTGTGTGTGTGTGTGTGTGTGTGTGTGTGTGTATGTATCTGAAATTGTGCATTTAATGGGAATGGAGCAGTGTGGAGCACGCAGGGTTTTGTTTGTGGGTCCAGGATGCAGGTATTCTGGTGGGAGTCTTACACAAATTAAACTGAATAAATCCTGTTGGCTTCTCAATAACAAGTGAAGTGAAAAACCTTGCTAATATGATGAGTGTTGACAGTCAATACAGATAATTTGCCTCAAAGCAGATTTCTGGAGCTGGATTACATAAATTAGCTGTCTATGATGATTAAATTACCTGAATTATTGTCCATGCTCTGTTTTACTCTGTGTTAAAAGAAACAGCAGCTTTCTAATGAGCCAAAACTGACAATACAGTTGATCCTTGAACAGTAGGGGTTTGAACTTCATAGGTCCACTTACATGTGCATTTATTTTTTGATAAATACACTACAGTAATCTAAATCTATCTTCTCTTCCTTATGCTTTTCTTAGTAATATTTTCTTTTCTCTAGCTTACTTGATTGTAAGAATAGTATATAATACATGTAACATATAAAATAAGTGTTAATTGACTGTTTATGTTATTTTAAGGCTTCCAATCAACATTAGGCTATCAGTGTATTAGTCTTGGGGAGTCAGAAGCTACATGTGAATTTCGACTGGGTGGGGAGTGTTGGCTCTCCTGATCCCTGCATTATTCAAGGGTCAGCTCTAGTTTGAGGTGTTTTCATCCCTGAAAAATGGCAAAGTAAGCTCTTAAAGATAACTGAGATGATAAAACTTCGAGACAAAACAAATTCTGAAAGAAGGACATCCGGTTGCACCTGGAGAGGCATTAGCATATATGTGTCATATTCACCAATATGAAGGCAGTTATAGGTTTCTTGATATGTATTAAAGGCTACCTAGAACTTAAATTACCTCAGATTTGACTGGGGCGAAAAGTGTTGACACATTTATTCATCCTCATTTATCTTCATGTAGCCTCAATAACTTGAGCAAGTTCTACCCCACTGGCTTTGATATGCAGATGAACTGTGAAAATTAAGCTGACTAACAATTCCATTTCAATTTATAATTGTCCAAGCTTTACATTCTCTAATCCGTTTTAAGTTTCATGAAGCTGCAAACTCTAGACTCCAAAAGAAATGACGTAAAGCTAGAAATGTTTCCTTTTCATAAGCACACCAAGGGATTTTTCTTTAATCAGGTCAAAACAAAATATTTGCTTACTCTGAAGTAGTGAATGATGGAATAGAGTCTTCTGAAATTTAAATGAAGGGGTGGGAAAGATAAGAAGAACAAACAGTAGAAATTAATGATTCCCTATAACTCTTTTCTTATTAACTAATTCCACAGATCCTTGAGTTGTCATCCGTAGTCAGTGTATGTCTGCTCTGATAAGTCTTTCCTCTAGGCTGGAAGTATACACAGCAGAGTAAGTAAGGAGAGATCCTTCTTGCTCACTTCCTTTCCCTGTTGTATCTCCCTTTCTACCTATGTGCATTCATGACAGTCTGAGTTTCAGGCTACGCCACAGACAGACCTTTCCCTTGAGCCGAGCTGCGAGAAGGGAGGGCTCTTATTATGAAACAGGGGGATCTGTGTGCACAGTATGGAACACACATGGCATTTCAGGGAAAAGAACAACCTGTATTGTCTCAAAAGTAGTGTTTACAAGTTCCTATGGAGCCCTCTCTGTCCCAATGTCCCAAGGGGAATAGGACAGAATAGCAATATCTTTAATGGTCTGAGGAGGAAAATGGGCAGAAAATGAAAGAAAGTTGACAGGGAATGAAAGAAATGAGTTATTTAAAAATATTGCACAGATGTACCATATTGCTCCCAGCAAATCTGTAGATCATTTCCAAGAATGCAGAGAGTATTTGAAACATTAAAAAAAGAAAAAGCCTAGAGAAAGCACACAAAAAACTTCCACATTCTCTTGCGATAAAATTCATATGCCAAAAATGCAATAATAAGATATACTGAAATTGATTAAAAAATATAGGTGATATAAAGGCAAGTTTATGTTTTTTTTTTTTTTTGGTCTTCTTTTTTCTTCCATTTTATAGCATGTACTGCCTAAATTGCATTTTAAAAAATTTGGTGTTAAAATGCATTTTCTTTCCTTATTTTTATAGAAATCTGATTTTCTAAAGGCAATCAGCTTTCTTCCAGTGGCATGAGGTTTCTTTAGGATCGAGGGGCTAAAGCAGATCCCGATTTTGGCAGGACGGTTATCTTCCCCTCAACAGTGGAAAGGAAGTCTCCTTTGAAAATTCATCCTCCAACATTGATCCTGCTGGATCAGGAGTGTAGCCAGATATTTGAAAATACCACCGGTTCTAGCAAGCATATGTATTCTATCAACGATAGATCTAGTCTTATGTCATTAATTTCTATTCTTTCCACAGTCCATTATAGCCATTCTGTGGCATGGTTTAAGGAAATGCTTCAATTCTAAATTAATGAGGTGCTCTAGCAGTTACATGGAAAGCGCAGGGAACCCACATTAAAACATTAAAATATCTTTTCTATAACAGGGATAACTACTCTGTTCTCTTCAATTTACCATGAATTTAACTAACATGTGTTTAATCCCTTTATTCTGTTCTTTTTCAAGAAAACGGGATCAGTGAGACTAACTGGGTTGCCAAATTTCCAGGTAATTAGTGACATTTCATACATATTTTTCAATTTACTCCCAAATAGGCAGTCCAGCCAGTCGTGTCACAGTCGTGTAGGCTCCCTTCCCCACTCCTGACACCTCAGGTGTGTAACTTTACTCTGCCTTGGGCAATAGCAGGCTTTATGGGAACCATTTAGAATGGTCAAGGGCATAAAGGAAATATATGCCGAAAGGGTGATCTTTTATAACCACTATATTCAAGTCAGGATTTGGTCTGACACTGAAATACACCTACTCAATGTAATTTATAGATAGTATGTAGTTACTGAGTTTGAGAAATATCAGATCAATAGCCTGGGAGACAAATGGTGATATAACCAACTTCACTCAAACTACTGACAGATGGACAGAAGGGTGATGATGTGCTATCCTTTTCTGCATTGTGGCAGGGTATAAAAAGAATATAAAAAGAAGGACCAACAGCACTTTTCTTTCACCATATTACCTCTCCTTGACCGTCATGACATCGCCCTCTGTAAAGATATAAAAAGCAATTTCCCTAGAAGCTATCATCTTGGTTTTGGCCAGACAGATGTTTCTGTCACCCTAAACTTGGAAAAAATTCATTTACTATACATGGAACTACACCATGCTATGTTGGCCACTTTATTTGATAAAGTTGTCCTAAAAAGATTTAAGTTGATAGCTAGATACGCTAATGATTCTCTCATTAAAGATTCCTTCAAGATACCTTAATATGCCAATTAAATATTTTTAGATAGAAACCTAGAGCAAGGATCCATACAGGATTAAAAATCATACCGTCAACCATTTTTCATTTATGAATTCATTCAAATAACTGGCAAGTGGAAGGAGAGAATAATGATTCCATTTTGTATGTTTTTTCCCTTCTTTTTTCAAAAAGATAAGGTTGATCAGGTTGGTAGGTTAGGTAAGGTGACTCTTAATTATGTCTTGTGTACTCAGCTTTACAAATAAACACAGTACTGATTTGATACAGATGAGCAAACAATGGATGTGAAGTTCAGTCTCCAGATTTTGGATCTGTGTTCTGACCTGAGTCTCTGGCCTTGCGACGAGCAACACGATTCTCTTACACTCCTCGCTCGACAGCAACGCCACTGCCTCTTCTCGATTCTGGACGTCTTCCCCATTTATCTAGAAAACAAATGAAAGTGGCACATTAGTTTCCATTTCCACAATGCTGCACACAATAAATGGCAAATATCAGCTCATTTATGGTGAACGTATGGACAATGAAGCTCACACAATGGGCTCATCTCCAGCCCCTCAGTGGTAAGTGCCTTCACTCAATTACGCGCTTACTGTAAGAGCCATATCGATCCCTGAAGGATGGCGGACATCAGAGGAAGCAGTTATGTTCATAAATGTCCAACCTGCGCCCTGGCAACATACATCTAGCAACACAATTAACCAGCCCCTGACAGGTGACGTTCATCTTTCTCCGCTCAGAGTAATGGAAGTGTCACTCTGAGATAATAGTGCTGGGGGAAGCAGGACTGGCAATACCACAACTGAAATCCGTCATCCTGCATGCCTGCTATGAGCCAATTAGAGAGCTACAGTATTATCTCTCACCAGGCAATGCTCCCAGGCCACTGCTGATTGCATTTTCATTTAATCATCTCATATTTGTGTGGGTCTGACTCAGTTACCCCAAATCACTCTCAGGATCTCTTTCAATTGCTTAAATAATCAAAACAAGGAACAGTGCATCGGTAACATCCTCATCAACACTCCAGCTCTTTCTAAGATTCATCCATTTCCTCAAACAACAAAACTAATGAAATCTCTTAAGGCTCATCTCTTAAGTATACTTAACTTTTTAAAAATTAATACAGAGTAAAAATGGCTTTTTGAAAGAAACCAAGCTTGAGTAAACTTTGGATTAAAAAGACTCCAGTGGAATTCAATATATCTATATATATAGATATATATAGATACACACACACACACATATATTTTTCCTTTTTCTAAGTTCTACAGACACAGCAAATAAGATTCCTGAAGTTTGTATGGTAAGCTACATTTTCACGTTCAAATGTATTTAGTTCCAAGTTAACTGGACTTTCTTCGGATATTTTATATTTATTTTATTTTATTGATTGTTCAAATCCATGGAGACAATGAGATTTTTTGATCCATAGCACATAATCAAAATATGCAGAAAGAAATTTTAGTTGAAGAGGTCAAGTAATTCTATCTAAAATAAGTATTAATTATTTCAGTAAATTAAATAGAAAATGTGGCTGTACTAATTTTTCAATAAGTAACATTTTTCACTACGGATTTCTGCTGAAAAGCATGAAGTAGACTAGTGAGAATTTTCTCCTCGTTTCTGGGATTCTGGGATTCTGGATGATTCTGGGATTCTGGCTGATACACAAGGACATATAATTATCGAAGCCCAGGAATCTCAACTTTGGACCACAGTAAATTACTCTTATTCCTGGACTCTTATCATACATACTGAACACAAAGAAAGCAGAAAATAAGTAAGAGTCTGGGGGGGCGGAATCATACAACCATATGTTGTATTTTCTTACTCTGATCAAATGCCTATCACCTTTGTTTTTCACTTGTAAATGTGGATAGGAAATTCAGCTTTTACAAGTTTCAAGCGCATTTCCTTTTTTTTGGCAACTCACAATAAAACTCATCAAATTAGAAAACAGAAGCTAGGATTCCAAAATGGTAACTAATGATAGGAAAGGGTATTTTGTGGTTTTTCATAAATATACATCTGAAAAGCTATTTTTGTACTGAATCCAAGGCTTTTTCTCAAATGAAGATAAATTGGCAGTGATGGATTCCACTACACCTCCCCCCTCCCCAATTCGGTGTAGTCTGAAAATAAGGACTTGAAAATGTTTACTTTCTTTGAGCTTTGGGGGTTTACATCCATTTCATAGTAATTCTTAACACTGTGTCTGCAATGCATCTATTTGTGTATTAATCACGGACCTAATCATTCATCTTCCCTCCACTGTTGGCATGTTTGCTCCTAGGAAGATGGAGGTGGATGTTCTCCCACAGCTTCTCTTCACCTTTTCTGTTTGAAATCTAATTCTCATTACTTTTATTTGCTCAAGTATATACATCTAAATTCTGCATGTGAAGTTCATTTACTACTATCCTAAATACTCTTTATTCATGTTTATTTGATGTTACTATGATGGTCCCTATATGAAAGTGCAGATACTAGTGCCTTCCTCAGAGTGTTCTTGTAAGGATTAAATGAGTCAATACATGTCTAGGGTTGAAACAAGTGCCTGGTAAACAGGAAGTGCTCTAGGTTGCCACGTAGTGCTATTGATGTTACTGTTCTTGCTAGTATTATTATTATTACTACTATAACATCATTGATGTCTATATTTCAATCCTCCATACAGGAAAGATTGTTTTCTTCTAAACAGTGCAAATATATTAAAATTCATGCACAATAATTAAGTCCATAGTAGTAAAGGTGGTTTAGTACTCTATACATCTATCTCATATGTATTTCTAACTCTTCGAGAACCATCAAGAAACAATGTGGTTGTTTTAGATTTTCAGCCCCATTACAGTTGGTACTCATCTGTCTCCTCTGTGAACTCAGCATGACCAGAGCTATGGTCTCCAGTCCTCACACTATGCCTTGTCCTGAAAGGACAGATCCCATGTTGTAGAAACACATTTACACCCAGAATCATGGGTGGAATGAAATGAATTCACCATAGAAATCTGGTGTTAAAATGTAATTTATCGTTCCTCTTTCAAAACTGTGTCTTTAGCCCACCGGTTGGTAGATCCTATTGAACTCAGGACATGAGTTTGACACCCAGACTGATATTGGGGCAAGAAATGCAGCCATGGGTTTCAGCAAAGAATGAAAAGATTTGAGGAATGGAATCAGATAGAGCTTTCAACCTTCATTTGCTTTTGTTCCTGAAGGATGGCTTGTGGCTACAGGGCTGCTCGCGGGAAGGCAGTTTGCTGTGCATGACAACACCAAGCAGACATAAAGGTGAAGGACCGAGAATCACAGGGAGGAGATGAGATAGATGTGTCAGTGTGACACCACAGTTTAATGGAAGACTTTAATTTTAAGAAAAGAGAGGGAAAGAGAACCAGGAGAAAGGCAACATGTACCTTTTGTTACAAGGAGAAAAATTTGTGCTAGAAAATAGGTCTTGTCTTATTATCTGTGTCTGGGCATATGTAAACATTGACTTCAAAGCAGATATTGCCTTGGCTTAGAAGAGTTTCATGGTATTACAAATCAGCCAAAATCTCACATTGGGCCCAATCTGCTGTATGTGCGTGAGTGTGTGTGTGTATGTGCACATGTGTGCAAAACCCTAAAAGCCTAGAGATGGTTTAATATAGCTTTTTTGCTTGAATGTGCCAAATTTTACGTTACCTATATTAGCAAGTACCAGAGGTGGGTGGGCAACTAAAATTCTTGGCACCACCTATGGAATGTATTTGAAAACCCAGGATCTAAGGCAAAAGAGGAATGATCTATTTCAAGTGAGCTTATATTTTAGTATGGAAAGAAGGTGAATAATGTACAGAGATATAGAAGTGGAAAGAACAGAAGTGGGGGGGCAGTTATCTAAGGGGAAGAAAGGAAAAAAGTAGGAACAAATGCTGGAAATAAGTTTAGGTGTAGGGCAGAGAAAGAGAGAGAAAGCTCATCTGAAGTCTTATTGTTCCACTGCTTGAGTTTTTTGCAGGATTTTGTCAGAGTAATCCTTAGGAACATGGCTGACGTTTTTGGCCAACATGAGATCAGGCTGCGACATGCAATATTGCTACGCTCACCATCCCAAGGAGAAAATGAGAATACAGCACTCTGATCACGTATGTTGTCTTTAATCTTTTCTCTCTGGGGCTCAGAAATGCTTGTCTTCACTCAGCATTGCAATTTTGTGAGAGGACTTCCCCATATTAATTCCTGAGGACACATCTGATACCACAAGTGTGTGGCGATGGCATGGAAGACAGAACACTTGATGGCTTGCAGAAGAAAAACACATGAGATCTAGAACATGCTCTCATGAAAGTGGTTGATGGTTTTTCTTCTGTATAATCCCTACCTTGGGCCAATCCGATGTATCTGTGTGGGTGGTGCCACTGGGTGAGGTCCCATGATACAGTACATTTAGAAAATTTTAGTTTCACAATGAGGACCAGACCATAGAAATACTCTACTTAGGTCATCATGAACAGGAAATTAAAACCACAATTGCCCTAAAGAGATTCATTTAAATAAAAGCCAGCCAGGAAACTCCAAGGATAAGAAGTAAATCCTCTCGTTCTCTCCCTCTCATCTCCCTGAGACAGGAGTCATTAATTGCTCATTACAGGGTATCCCATAATCTCCTCATCAACCTTATGGGAGCTATTTGTCTATGGGTACAATTTTGTCACAGTTTTATTTAATATAATTTCAGCATTACCCTTAAGACTCTTTGTTTTCTGTGTGTGCAAATAGACTTGAATTCTAGGCTTTTTAATGTGACATGTATTTGTTCATTAAGTGTGACATATTTGTCACTGAATATAAAGTAATCAGGCAGACAACGGAATTTTGTCAATCCTGCTGTTGTTTCTTCAGTGAACCCACTCCATTAAGGAATGCCTTATTATCCTGCAAATATTGTATCGGAAAACTTTATCTGCCTCTAATATAGCCACGAATAAGGAAATGTCAAAATATATAGTATGCACATATGAAAACACATGTACTTTATTTTGATCTACCTCTACTCTGAGAACTAATAGATGCAATTTTAATAACTGCATTTGTATATCTACCTTATGGGGCAGTGGTTAGCTGCATTAGGAAGGGAGCCAGTGAGGGTGCAGTACAAGGTGTCAAATGTGGAGAGTAGATGGTCAGAGAAAGGAGTGATGACTGGAAACAAGAGAAACATGACAAAAAATAGACCCAACACATCAGAAAACGTAGCCAACTATGGTGATTTTATATTGGTGCACAAAATCTTCCAGACCTCTTAGCCACTGAGTCTTTTGTTGTATTCTTGCATTGTGCAATGATTGCTGGGCACAACAGACCCTTGAGCATCAAAAGAAGGTTACATTCTTTTTGGAGCAGCTGGGTGGCTCAGTCAGTTGAGCATCTGACTTTGGCTCAGGGTTATGATCTCACAGTTTGGTTTCTGACTTCAAGCTCTGCATTGGGCTCTCTGCTATAAGCACAGAGTCCTCCTTGGATCCTCTGTTCCCCTCCCTCTCTGCCCCTCCCCCTCTTGTGCTCTCTCTCAAAATTAAACAAACATTTAAAAAAAAAAGGTTACATTCTTTTCAACTGAGTATTTTCAACTGTAGATGTCAACAAGGTGAACAATACATTTATAATTACTTCCAAATCAAAATAATAATAATAAAATATGTTTGGAGGTTTCATCATCTGGGTGATTCACACAAAAAAATGTGCCCTTATTTTTTAATGAGGCTGTATCAGTAAAGCTTTACTACAGATTTGATTCATCTATCCTATTACCTTCTCCACTAAATACCTATGTTTCATTCATTCATTTATTCATGTGTGATTGAGAAAGACATCGAAAATATGGTAGCAAACAAGACTGTGCCTTGGTTACCTGATTTCCCTTCCCCTGATATAGCCTATGACACATTCCATTTTGTTAAACTACAGGTCGCCACTTAGGGAGCAATAGAAATAGAAGTTACATATTCTTGAAGTTTCTGAAAAATTAGTAGGACCATGAATGACCACTAATTCATACTTTTATTCTTTCCTAATTGGAGCCTTAGTAGAGGGTCCTTGATGGAAAAGGAGTTCCGCAGCATCTAGCTAGAGAAGAGGAAGGGTATGAAGAAGTGCTGTGAATCAGTGAGTTGTACCCCGAAGAAAGGAAAGACTAACAGAAGGCTGGGCAGAATAACCTTCTGGTATGTGCCCAGGGCAGGGAGAACACACTTCTATCATGACAATGCCACACTGCATCATAATCATCTGTGTATGCAGCTGTCTTCCTAACTACCCCTGGAGTGCCCCAAATGCTGGGATGGCATCTTGTCTATTTTTGAAGTCTTCATTCTAGGCACAGTGTTGAATCCATTCCCGTCAAATGCAAAGAAACATTCTTCAGGGGTTTGCATTTAGGAAGGAGAAATGGGAACTGTAGGTCTATCACAAAGACTAAAAGCTATGTGGAATGTTTTAACAGTTTATAGCTCCCTCACTTCGGCTTTTAAGTCATCTTCCCCACTTCGTAGTTGTGATCTGCAGTGAAACTCAACCCTGGCAGGCCTCTGTTATTAACTTGGATTAATCTGGACACAAAAGGTGGGGAGTTGTGTGTCTTTCTGTAGCCATTCTGCATGGGAAAGGACTCAGAGGAGAAGGAGGGGGTCAAGGTGGGTTTAGGGCGGAAACTGGCATTCAGGGTTATTCCTAATTTGGCCTGGAATTCTTACCAGCTCCACCTCCCCTCTTATGAGCTGCTCATCATCTTTAAACTGAAATTTAAATAGTCTCTATGTTTTCACATTTCCATGAGGAAAAGAAGGCGTTCCCCTCCACCCGTCCCCAGCAACAAATAAAATTCTTCAGACTTCTAGACTTTCATATAGCAATGGAACACAGGAATCCGTGTTTACCTAATTTATTCTGGAAAGGGCAGCAGTAACTGATGCTACCGCTGCTGGTAGTAATACAAGTTAATGTTTATTACTCACCACGCCGTGTGCGAAGCATATCACATGCATAATCACATTTAACCTCTGCAACAATACGTTTTATTATTATATTTTAAGATGAGGAAACAGGCTTACAATGAGAGGTTAAGTAACGTGCTCGGGTAAGTGGTGGTGCTGGAAGTTGAAGAGGAGTTAGCCAAGTCCAGAGATGATGCCTCAATCACTAATTATTAGCTAATAATTCTTAATGAATGGTACCGTCCTCATTTTAAAAACATTTTTACTTGATAGCTTCGTGTTTTGTGAATGTTAATATCTAGAAAAGACAAATTCTTTTCCTAGTTTTTTATAAAAAACTAAATAGAATTGAAACTACTGAATAGTAGGAAACTAGAGGAAATGACTTACGCCACATACTTGCAAAATACGATCCCCTTCTCGAATTCGGCCATCTTTGGCAGCAATGCTATTTGGATCTACCTGTAATGGAGAAAACACACATCTTCAACTGGATATGCAATATTTCCCCAGAAACTTAAAAATATGGTTAAAGATATTTTTAGTAACCTGGTTCAAAATTCTCTACTGATTTACACAATGCATGTCAAATTTTTCTGTCAAATATCACTGATTCTAAAAATATAAATCGACTACTTTAGAATTAATAATAATACAATTAAAGAGAACTAGAGTAGAACTTAATTAGAAGACCATTCTTCTCTCTCCCCCTCCCTTTTCCTCTTTCCTCCCTTCCTCCTTCCACCCTCCCTCCTCCCTCCATTCTTTCTCTCTCTCCTTCCTTCCATCTTCCCTCCCTCCTCTTTCTTTTCTCTTTTCTTTTCTTTTTTCTTCTTTCTTTCTTTCTTTCTTTCTTTCTTTCTTTCTTTC
>NW_024412407.1:12668697-12674855 GCF_014898765.1 Herpailurus yagouaroundi
TTTTTTTTTTTTTTTTTTTTTTTACATCCATTCACTCATTTCTGTATACAGACTGTCAGGTATAGTCTTCAGCGGACATGATCTTCAGCAGATGTTAATACTAGAATTTTCTGGACTTAGGAAATTTGCTTTCTACTAGAGTGATCTTTAAATCCTGGTTTAGCGGTCTTAGAAAAGCTGACAGCTATACAATAAGTCCATACTTATTAAAGAAATTTCTGTCTCATGAGCACATTAAGTTATAGAGATTTATAATTGATGTTGCTCAAAAACTGAAAAAAAAATCCTATCCATGTAGATTATTACTAGGCTTTACCTTACATTATAGGGTAAAGTTATTAACTATAAGTTATTTTAGAATAAATAGATATTTAAGACTCTATTTAGAGTTTACCAACATTTTAATGGGCCAAACACAGTTCACTGGGGGTAATACCATCTATCACATTTTACATCATGGCTCTAAGCCATTTATTTGAACTTATTACATCAAAGCTTTTATTTCAAGCAAAGTATTTCAAGTATAGCCATAAGGTTGATCCATCCTGTCCAGATGTTAGATATTACTTTCTTATCCACCTAATAAGTGAATTTTAAGTGATCAATTAAGAACAAAGACACTATAATTACATGTAAGATGTATAAGGAAAATATTCCTTCCAAGTACATATGTTCAATTCCTGTGGCTTCTTTATTATCCCTGGAAAGTTAAGCTCCAAAGCTGACATATATAAATAGTAAATAAGAGACTCAATAGAGGGAAGTTAGGCATGATTAATGAACTGTATCCTATTGAGAAGCCATTCACAGTCTAAAACTTTACCTGCAGAACTATAATCAACCTAGTGCTTAACGTCGACATCTGTACCTCGGTACATAGTACAAAGGACAATTCTGCAGGTATTTCCCTCTACTTCCTCACCATAATTAAAGACTTATCATAGCTGTCCACTTAAAAGAGGTATGTCAGTCAAATATTCTCTAGAGATTTTTCCATTGCAGGAGCCAGTCAGTAAAGCGATAAAGAGTAACATTTACATTTATAGAGCTGTGTAGTTTTCAAAGTGCATTAAATACGTTATCTTTCCCATATTCTAAACACCTCTATAAAAGCAATGAGATAGGCATTGTACCAGGTTTCTAGTTGAGGAAGCTGAAGCTGAATAAGTTAGGTAATGATTTTAAGATCATGGCCAAGAACACTTGAAACAGCATGGGACGTCAATTAGTATCTAGTTTCTCTAACTTCTTTTTCACACATATACATACATACATAGACAGTTTCACCCATATATATGCGTGTGTATACATATATATGGAGGAATTAGACAATACACATGCATCTATATGTGTGTTTGCATGTATATAATTTTTAGTCATGTGTACATATCATTAAAATAAATTACACCCTACTACTCTCAAAATGATTCTTTTGGGAGTCTTAAAAAGTCACCTATAATAATAAATTTTGCTTCATGGTTTTTCCAAGGTAATTAACACTAAGAATGTTTCACATTTAAGTATCTCACTTTCTGACAGTGATTATGGGGTTGAATAAAACAAACTTATAGATACACTCCTTGGATATTCAAGTTTATCAATCCTGCCAGCAGAGTAAAATATGTGACATCTGTGATATTAGATTTAACATGCAATTAGTCAGTGCTCTTGTTAACAGCACTGATAAAGGGAATGGAAGGACAAATGTTTTCTCATCGAAAACTTTGCTTGAATTTCTGCATCCTTAGGGAATTTATTCAAATTCAGGCAATGTTCCCATTTTTGCACTTTTCCTTACTGGGATTCTGTGGTGAAACTGTCCACATTAAACAGGCTGATAATAATTACATTACCTGGGCAACATAATTTACTTTCCTAATTGAAAGTGACAAGTACTGGAACATGGCCAATTCTTCACATTCAAGCCTCCCAAGGATTTTCTCATTGCCAGTCATTTGACTCCATTCCTCAGAGTCTCCCTCCCCCTCCTTACCCTCCTCGGCATTTCTTACCTCGCTGACATAAATGCCCGTGTCTTCTTCATCATCCGTTCGGTAACAGACTGTCAGGCCCAGCTTCTCTTGACTGCTAACACGACACAGCTCGACCTCCTGAGAGAAAAACACACATAGAACCACATTTATCTCAGAGAGAAATCCCACAGCAGAATGGAGAACTCACTGATACTCTCCGGGTCATGCTGGGAGGTTTTCGTAATTATTGCCCAGCATTTGAAATTAACTTATGTTACCAGGATCACCCAAATTTACCTTCAATGTGTATTTCTGTATGTATATTCAAGCCAATGTTTCAAATTTTCATTGTACAATTGGAGAGATAAGTGCAATTCTTTTGTATCAAATCATAAACTGAAAACCCCTTAAAATTATACAATAAAATATAAAATATGCACAAATCAATAAGATGGAATCAATAAAATATCTGAGACTGTCAAAGTAGGCAGAGAAATGTTCATAAAAATATTGGGAGCTACTGTGATTTTATTTATATTTTAATAAAACAAAGTCCAAATACAAAAATACTACATTGGACTCTATCAATTCTTCTTTTTAGTTTTGTACAGTATGATAATAAGAAAGTGTTTTGTGTAGCTCAGGCCAAGGTTTTCTATTATTTTGTAGATGCTCTCACCCTTGGAATGAAATGGGTTCATTCAGGCTGAAGGGAGAGACATCAGCAGTCATATGGGCAGAGGCAATGATTCAAAATGTAGCAGTAAATGAACATGGAAACACATTTACTGAAACACATGGCTAAGGGGCTTGAAATGTCAATCCTTAGGTAATGTATATTGAATCTATTTCCTGATTTATGTTCAGTAAAATAATAATAAATTTCAGTGTACTTCATTTTTATATAATGAAATAGACTTGTACTACTCTCAGAAACAGATGACTTTAGGATAAATCGCTTAATTCCAAGCACTAAAAGACAAATTGATGTTTTCATCATGGGGAACTTGTTCCTAATTGAATGAAGAGTATATAACTTTTTGTAAAAAAATAATTAAGTAGGCTTTCCTCTTTAGTGGAGATGGATTGTGTGTGTATGTGTATATGCATGTGTGTATGTGAATGAAAAGAAGGTTATTAAGTTTGATTATAGTAAGAATCCATTTAACTGTGTTTTATCTGAAATAGTTACCAGGACTAAATAAAAGAAAAATCACCTAACTTCAAACAAGAGGATATTTTCCACTATTCTCTGCTACATTTGAAGAAGGATCCTCCCTTTCAATTTGATATCTCAGTGAAGGCTTTGCCATTGGAAAATAACCATTTGATTTTAATGACATGCTATAAACCATAGGTAAGTCCTTAGCCAGGGGAGACCCTCATAAGCTCTACTGACCAATAATTTCATAGCTGATAGCAAACAAAACAAAATTTACATCCTCTGTCCTGAGATATGTACCACAAATTGGTGAACTTCAGAAAACTATGAAGAATGACTTTCTAACTGGTGAAAAAGGGCATGGTGAGTGCTAAACAGTAAAGAAAAAAGGTGGTAAACCCTTTCACCTTGGGGAAGAATAGGAACCAGTGGTATGATTTGGCACTGGAAGTAAAAAGTATATACTAAGCAAGGGTATTTTCAAACTGGGCATAATTAATGCCTCCAGAGGGAAAGAACACTTGACTGAAACTGTAACATTAGGAAGAAATTACAACAACAAAAGAGCTTCAATTACAGCAGTGCAGTATACAGTTAAAGAGTAAAGAAGCTTATGATTCCTAAGAGACCTACAAGGAAACCTAAACACTCCATAAAGAACTGAGATTGGGACCTTTAAATTAAAGCAAATGAGGAGCTGTAGTCAAAACTAAAATGCATTGACTTTCAGTGTCCTTCCAATAGCAGGGGAGAAATTCCCTGTGCTGTGGGAAGACATTTGTAGAAGGAGCTTTGCTTTTGTGAGTGTTTTCTCTACATTCCCAATGCCGTGCCACAGCTTTGGTGTTTGCTTAGAAGAGGCACGATGAAATGTTTTGCAATAAAATGAACCAATCTATTTAGATAAGAAAGGCAGAATCCACCCATAAGATTTCAGTGCCACAGATCAAAGAATCTACTCAAGAATCACAAGGGAAAGAAGACTAAGATCCTGGGCCAACATAATTTTTCAATATGGTCATCGTATTGGACCTAAGCTAAAGTGTAGAATAGGTCTCAAAGTTTCCTCCACCATCTTTCATTTTGACATCCCATTTTTTTTCAATTTTATTTTTTATTTTTAAAAATTAAGATCCAAATGAGTTAGCATATACTGGAACAATGATTTCAGGAGTAGATTCCTTAATGCCCCTGACCCATTTAGCCCATCCCCCCTCTCACAGCCCCTCCCGTAACCCTCAGTTTGATCTCCATATTTATGAGTCTCTTCGGTTTTGTCCCCCTCTCTGTTTTGATATTATTTTTGACATCCCATTTTAAAGACACTCAGCACCCTCCTACTTCTTTCTAACTGCGTGGAGTTCCTAGAGATATGCCTATCCAGGCAGTCATTAGAATTTCAGGTTTGCCATCTTACCGATCCCCTAGAAAAATTGGGCGTATAATGTTATCTTCTATTCTCTCACAAGTAGCTCTTAGGATATAAAGAAAATTGACAAATTATTTCTTAAAGAGATCATCACTAATAATTATTTTTCATTAGATTTTTTATTTTAATTCCAGTATGTTCAACATACGGTGTTATATTAATTTCAGGGGTACAATATAGTGACCCAACAATTCTATACATTACTCTGTGGTCATTGTAATAAAATTCTCTTAATCCCCATCACCTGTTTCACCCATCCCCCCACCCTAGGGCAACCATGTATTTGTTCTCTATAGTTAAGAGTCTGATTCTTGCATTAATAATGATTTTAAATGTTGCCCACTTAGGGTTTGGCTTATACTAATAAAGGCTGGAAATACAAAGCCTTAATTCAAAGGACTAAACTTGTGGTGGTAGGATTCCAGGCTCTGAAGGAGGCTCAAGTGAGATTTCCTGGATCCCACAAACTATCCGACACCAGTAATGAATGTGGACTTGCCATTAGTTCTTTGGTTGAGAATGTTTCAGACACTGTCTATTTCCTATTAGTACAACAGAAGCATACATTTTGGAATCAAAGTGACTTTAATTCTATGATGAAATAACTTCTAAGCAGCTACCTGTGGAGCATTTTGTTCGTATGAGGCAAAGGTGGCTTTGTAAAGCCTGATTACCTGAAAGAAATTCTCTAGTACAGGTTTAATTTAGTATTCCTTTCACAAAGCACACAAGCCTCTGACTTCTGAAGAAACAACCTCCTGGTAATAGAGAATGTTTTCCCTAACAACTTTCATACCTTTCCCTCTGTCACTAGCAAGCTGTTTGATGAAAAACATAAAAGTGAAATGCTACCTCTGTACATTTTCTCCACAGAGACAATTCACAGGTGTATACGAATCAAAGCCAGACATGCACGATGGTGCTGCTAACCATCCTGAAGTCATTTGTGACTGGAGTAGAAGAGTCACTTCATATACCTGGTAAAACTCCATTCATCTGGCTTAAATGTGCTTTAAGATGCTATGTTTTGGGAACATGTATAAAGTCCCTTTAAAAAATAAAAGCAGTTTCTAATCCTGTGAGAAACTAATTGCATGGAAACTGAGGGTGGAGTAGAAGGTTAAAGTTAGTAAAGCTTGCCGTGAAACATCCTTCCAATCATAGAAAGAATGGGATTTATACATAAATCAGTTGCCCTACAGTACTGTGAAACTTTTACATATTTTATTTTTGGGTCTAATGAGAAACCAGGAACTTAAAAAGAAAAAAACAATCCATACTTTTGCTTTCTAGATACGACTATGTTGTTGGAGGAAGAATGCGGCTTGAAAGTACCTTCAATGGCTTTTAAGGCAAACTGTTTCCAAACCCTAAAGAGCTCTGAGGCCCAAGGCATGAAGAGAAAATTTCAGAGGCAATCAGTACTATGTAAGTCTGAAGATGAACCAGGGCCAGACAGGATGGTCATTGATGTCAACTGATAATCACAGGAAACAGGGGATACAGGGGTCTATTGTATCCATATCTTCCTTTTATTTTATTATTTTATTTTATTTTATTTTATTTTATTTTATTTTATTTTATTTTATTTTAT
>NW_024412407.1:12674865-12734708 GCF_014898765.1 Herpailurus yagouaroundi
ATTTTATTTTATTTTATTTTATTTTATTTTATTTTATTTTATTTTATATTCCTGGTTTATATTTATCTGACAACAGATGCACTACTATACAAGCTTAGTATTAATCATATATCATTGTCTTACATTTTGTAATGTTGATTAGTAACTAGTGGAATACCATGCTGAGTTGTTCCAACAAAACACTTATTTAAAACAAAGAAATAATGGGAAGTAGGAAAACTTTAACTCCCACAGCTAATGGAAGCTAGATAGTCTACTGTGAAAATATGGCTTCAATATGATTATCTTGATAGTGGAAACCAGGTATAATAGCAAGAAATAAATAACAAAATCCTGGAATACCCACATCACTATGTACATTTTTCTGGGTCCAGGTTGTCTGCTTCTCTTCGTGTGTTTTGAGCCACCTTAGGAAGTGATAAACTTCCCATTTTGAATGAATTTTATACCTTCACAAAAAATTAATTTTGTTTATATTGTTAATCAGGAGAGGGTAAATTCATGATGCCAGTAATCAGTAATTCTGGACCAGGAATAGAAACAGGGAACAAATTCAGGGTATGTGAGGAGTGATACTCCAATTATGTATTGTTACCTCTGCTGTGGCAACTAGAAAATCATTCTAACTGTATGAACAACTGTTTTTCAATGGCCTCTCACACAGTCCTGCTCCATCTAAAACAAAGAACAATGGCATGTGAGGAAACTAGGGAAAATCTCTGTTTATGTCAGTTATTTTTTTGTTGTATCTTTAGAGAAAACAGTTGCTTTTAGGTGTTAGGATCATGTGGTTTACCTTTATAAAAATCCTGAAGTCCAGGATTATTCACAGCTGACTCCTGAGTTTTGGACAAACACGGAAATGATCATTGATTAGCTTACTAACACCATTGCTAAATACCTACAGTCATTTGTGGCTGGACTTTCTGATTTATATGTTAGTTTTGGGGGGAGGAGGTCCTCATTAAATTGTCCAACATGCCATAAACAATGTGTAGAAAAGACTATTCATAAAAGGTCCTTGCCATAGTTGCTTTTCTTTTAAAATACCTATTTTCAGCACTCCACTGTCTGATCAGCACAGGTACTCTTGAATTCCCACTTCAGCATGTTTACTCTTTCACTAGGCCATGAACCTACTGACTCTTCCACTTTTCACATTCAATAATTCCTTCAAGCCCTCCTATCTCTTTTTGCATGCCTTAGAACCACACTTACCCATGACAATCTTTCCGAAAAATCTACAACTCCCTTGTCATTCTCTGCTTCTACCATATCATCCAGCAAAAAGTCAATCATGAGTGAACCCAGATATTACTTCCCCATGTTCCCACCTGAGCAGCTGTATGGTCCTGCAGGGAAATGCACATCGATGCTGACCACACTGACCCTTTCACTGTAAATTCATTAACACAAATCTCAAATTGACCATCAATGCTGCCCGACAATCACTTTATACTTCCCTTGTCAAGTTACTCCTCTTTTCTCAAATCTCCAACGGGACCTCCTCACTTTCAATTGATGATCTTGCCTCACAGCCCTTTGGACACTAGATTATTACTACCTCAACCTTCCAGTCTCCCAGACTGGCATTTTATACCCCCTTTCTCTGCAAATCTGCTATGGTGTCTTCTCTGTCTTCACTTTTAGCCAGTACCCCGTCCCATGCTTCATGGAGAAAAAAGAAACTATGAAATAGGAACTGCTGCTTCTTCCTTCTACTCAGTGTATCAATCCAAATTCACCTCAATCTGTGCTGTGGGCTGTCCTTCTATTACAATGAAAAAGGGAGGCCCAACTGTCTCAAAGGCCAATGTCTCCACCCATGCTCTATAAGCCACTCCTTTAACATTTTTTTTTTCATGAGTATTTCTCTTTCAGTTATTCCCTTTCTCTTATATTATCAGTTTCTCTTTCCTCATTAGATCATTCCCATTGCCATATACATACCTACAAAGCATTACTATCATTCATTTGGGGTGGAGCAAGAGGAAATCCAATATATCTGGTATGGTTCTCAGCTCTAGGTTGGGGCCTGCTGGAAGAATCTAATAAGAGTGTGTTGGAAGAGATAATAGAATTGACTCTGGCATTCACCAAAACCAAATTTCCAAGCAGAGAACACTGACTACACAAAGGTTACAGAGATAGGAAGCAACCAACATGCCAAGTTATAAGAACTTTTAGTTAATGTGTGTAAATCTAAGGGTTAAGACTGGGGTGGTGAGGGGCCATGGTGAAAAATAAAACTGGAGAGGTAGACAAGGACCATATCATGGAAGGATGGCCACACCGTACTAAATAATTTGCAAAAAGTAAAGACGAATCATTGTAAAAGAAGTAACACAGTCTGATTCGCAGTGTGGAAAAATGGCTTTGGCAGTAGTATCATGGGTGAGTTGCAGGGGATAAGAGATAGGAAGGCTGGGGGGGAAATGTTATCAGTTTATGCAAGAGAAGACAAGGGCTTAGAGGAAAGTAGTATCTTATCAATATTTAACACAGTTACTATTATTTTCATTTTATTGATGAAGAGAATGAGGCAAAGAGAGAAGTTATGTTCCCAAAGTCACACAGGAAGTCAGAGGTAGAGCTGGGATTCACTTTCTAGCACAAACGCCAAGCCTGAATTCTCAACAGCTCCTCCCTCTAGTTCCATATAAAGTTCTTTCTCATTTTCAGCTCTTAGCTTAAATGATACTTTCTGGATGCTATCCCTCCCCATCCCTCTTTCTTAAGTAAAGCCCCTAAAATTCTCTCAGAATTTTACAGGTGCTTACTAACTTCTTGAAAAGTACTATCACTTATATTTTTCTTTTCTATCAGCAAATATGTATTTAGCTAAGTTGCTTACTCTTTTAAATTGCCTGTTTCTTTTTCTATTCTATAAGCAGTTCTTTGCTATGTTTATTGTTATGTCCTATAATCCTTACATATGAAACAAAGAAATCCAGCTCTTGATGATGGTGCCATGTCATTTTGTTTACATTCTCAGTACCAGCATAGTCTGGAAACTTAACTGAACCCCCATATGCATTCATTGGATGAGTTAACTGCTATAGTGGGTTGAGATGCAGGCTGAAATTGCTTTTTCTATATTTGTGCCTGAGTATAGTAGTATTAGATTCAGTAGGATACATTCGGAAAGCTGTAAAAACAATAGATGTCACTTAGTCTCTTACAATCTCTGCCAACAAGAAAGCTAACCAGGGAGTTAACTGAAAATAAATGAAAATTATCTGTAAATTACTCATCCTAAGAATCACTCTACCAGATCAGTTTTTACTGATTCACTTCATTCACTTGACATTTTCTTAGCACCTGCTATGTGCCAAGAACTATAGTCAGCATTAGAAACTTTTATGTATCGACCATTGTGTTTATGTATCAACATTATTCATGAGTGTTTACAAATTATATTTAATTCAGTTTTATAAAAATATGAGAGGGTGATACATTGTATAAGAATTTCTGGCCCACCTGGCACTCGTTTTTTCTCTCTTTGGAAACATGACCCTAAATATCTTGTGCAGAATTACATCCTTCTCCTTCTATATGTTTTTAGGACTGATTCCAGCTGCAGGGGCAGGCATGCAACCTAGATGTTAGCAAATTAGTGTATTTTATTTCCTTAGTGATTATTTTAAGGATGGGTATTTGATCCAATTCAAGCCTATCAAAATCAGGCCCAAGTCTTTTGTTGAAACTATTGGGAAAAGAACACTTGTCTTTTCTGTTGTACTTAAACTTGCAAGAATGTAGATCAAGAGCATCTCAAAGCTTTATCTTACCACAATATACAGAGCCTGAGGATGGATTCAGTAGAGAAAAGATAAAAGCCAAAAGATGGAGAAAGACTGAAATTTAGTGGCATCATTTGAATCAAGTTATGCCTGAAAGAGCAAACTCTTGGAATTTTCAGTTTGGTATGCCACTATATCTCCTTTCTTTCTTTAAGCATTTGTTTTGTGTCTTCTGTCTCTTGGATGAGAGCTCCAGTTAATTTTAGTAAATATTATAATTTCATTTTATAGATAAGGAAATTCAGGGCCAGCATTAAGTAATTTCCCTAAGGTCACTTAGCAACTATTTTTCTAAATCAGAAATTGAACACAGGTTTTTGTTTTGTTTTATTTTACTTGAAAAGTTGTTTTTTTTTTTTTTTATCAATACACTTTTCTAGTCTAGTGGTCAGTTAAGAGCTCACTGTCTAGACTCATTGAGACACAAGCAAAAAAGAACTCATGATAGCTCAATGTGGTATGTGGTAAGCCAAAGGGTTGTAACTTTAAACAGGATGTCGGGGTGAGCTTCATCAAGGAGAAGGTATTGCAACAGAATCAGGAAGGAGATGAGGAATTTAGCCATGTGGTCACATGGGGTAAGCAACCCAGGCAGTAGGTGCATTCAAAGTAAATGCCAGGAATGTGCCTGGCAGGTTGGGGGAAGAAGCCAGATGGTAATCACTCCAGAGCTGAGGCCTTTGGGGGGTGGGTAGGAGATCAGATCACAGAGGTGAAGGGCCTCCAGACGATACAGGGCCTGAAAGGCCTTATAAAGACTTTGGCTTTACTCCAAGTGATGTTGAAAGTTTTGGAAGTGTTTCTCCAGAGGAGTGACTGATCTGGCTTCACTAATGTGTCTTGGCATTCATCAGATGTGGGATAGCTACTTTTTTGTTAAATTTCATATCTTATCTGAAACCACACTTCCTTTATTTTTAACTCTGAAAATTGTAACAAGAATGGCTAACATTTGCTGTGTTGGGTAAGCTGTCAATCACTGTACGTTGATTACTCCCTGTTGACTGCTACAAGTTTAAGCAGTAGATATTACTGTCTCTACTTTACAAGTAAGGAAACAGATTAGTGAGCATAAGTGACTTATCCAAGGACCTTATACCATACAAGTGGCAGAACCAATATTCATGCCCAGGTAGTTTGTCTCCAGACTCATGGCCCTTAACCACAGTGGTGCAACACATATCCCACCCCCCACCCCCCCCAACTCTCACCATAAATGAGATGAGCCAAGAATCAAGAGATGAGTCAAGACAGGGAAAGTTCCAGAGATAAGGTACCCTTTCTATGGAGGATGAGTTCAGTGTGGCTACAGCAAAAGGTGCTCAGGGGGTTACTGAGACAATGTTAGAGACATAGGCTAGGTAACCAATTCTACAATGTCTTGTAATGGAAGTCCTGGCCAGACACAGGGGAGGGAGGTCAGTATGAAAATGTATGAGCTTTCTCTCATCCATAAACCATGAACAGAAATTAGGACAACTGAGAGAAAGCAAAGACTTGTTTTCCTGATACTCAACTGAGGCAGAAGCATAAATTCCCTCTATTTTATTTTTTAATATTGATTGAATTTTAAGGAAAGTAATATAAGCATAATTTATTTCATAGAATTATTTGGAAGGGATTTTAGACACTGGTTAACTTGCCCTCCACCTTTTATCGACATAAATGACTTTCTCACGTTCACTGGGTAATTTAGTGGCAGAGGTGGGAGTGGAAACCAGGCCTCCTGACTTTCATATAGTTGCTTTTTTCTACTCTTGTCTCTCTGGTTCTTCTATTACTCTTTAAGTCATTATCTCTTGAGATGGAGGGTATGGGAGGGAGGAGAGTGTGTTGTGAGTGCCAAAATCATCCCAGGGGATGAGAGAAGCTGATGGAAGCCTGTGATACAGGAGGGATGTGTGCAGGCAGGAACCAGGTTGAACAGCTGACGTGAGCTGCACCATACGCTGAATCGGGGTGATGAATAGAGGACTCTAGGAGGGAAGGGCTCGAGTTGAAAAATGTTTAAATATTCTCTCAACCCTGCATTTGTACAGTAAATTTAAAAAGAAGGAACAGTGCACTAACTTGCATACAAAAGTACTGTGCATTCTCTGAGAGGCTCAAACACCTGTTATCACCGAGATAATACTGCTTGTATTGTCCGGCTGTCCTTATTGTATCACCACTCCTGGCATTTGTAAGCTATCTTTCCTTTGAATTACTGAAAAGCCACCTTTTCAAAAGAAAGCATTAACAGCATTTCTTTGATATTAGCAATGTGCTTTCTGCAAAGTAAATAGTCGAAAAGGACAGGGTGACCCTTTGTGCCCTGGTAGGTCCCTGATTCAATGACTGTGCTTCCTGTCATGCTTTTGAGCTGGCCATGTTTTCAGTAAAGGAGATCAGCTAAAGAGATGCCACCTATTGTTTGGGATGCTGTTTTAAAGTAAAAATAGTTGTTTTGAAGGGGCAGACATTTACTTGAGAAAGGCAAAATATGTTTTACCTAAATAGAAGGGTCTGTACAGATGATCTATAGGTACTTGAGGTGGCACAGTAAGCATTGGAAAGGAATAAAAGCTAAATCTAAACATGCACAAAATCATATTCAGGAGCATCTTCCAGGGAAATTAGTACACTAGGACTGAAATAGGTTATAAATATCAACTTTGGATGACAAGTTATGGTGGTTATAACTGCTTTATTTTAATGGGAAACAATGCCATCAGCAGTCAACCTTTTGGAACACTGGAAGCCCTGTTAAGTGTTTGGCAAAGAGGGTGAGACACTGCCTGCCCCTTGAGAGACAAGACACATGAGTACGGACAAACTGGTGAAAAATGCAGAATGCAGAGGTACGGAGCTGTAATCTAAAACCCATGAATGAGCATATTTTGGTTTGGTAGGACTGAAAGACTGCTCCCAAGGGCACAGAGTTTAGTAGAGATGGCAGAGTTACTGTAAACTTGGGCTAAAGGTTAATGTAAGGAAAGCATCTGAGACATGTTAACAAAAACTACTTTATGAACTTGCATGGAGATACTAATCTAAGTGCATCAGTTGACATTCCATGTATGTTTCATGTTGGGTCAATATGTTGGTATACAATGACATTTTTTGATGAAAAATAATGCAAACCACTGTTTTCTTCAGAGATAGGGAAGATTAATTGTAAAAATTGCACAGAAACTACAAAGATTTTACATTGAAACATATTATGGAGTAAATTTGTTCCTGGAAGTAGATGAAGATAAGTAGTCTTTTCACATTATTATATTTTTATAACAAATGTTTAAGACATCGGTTGAAAACACGATCAAATGGTGAATTAAAATTTCTTATTATGAAAATCCAAATTACTATCTGTCCTATTATGACCACACACAAAAATATGGTACTTTATTGTAGCATTTGATGATCAGTAAGAAATCTGGCCCACAAGATTAATTATTAAAAGATGCTTGGAGTTCCACATCTCCAGATTAGTACCACATGTATAACAATAATAGTTTTTTTTCTGGTAAATACATACTAATTGTAGGTGACAGCTGATCCTGAATTCATGCATTATTTCATACTTCATAGGTTCTACGTTTGGCTACTGGTCACAATCCCAAAGTGTCCAAAGAACTCATTTGTTAGCACCAATTCTAGACTTTTCCTCTTCTATTCCTTCTTCTGGAGCCAGCCCTACTAGTTATTTTTCAATGCCAGTCTATTATGATACATGAAATGCATTGTGTCTTTATTGTACCGGCAATAAAATCCTAATAACATGCATTAAAACCAATTAGTAGACCTGAATATCTCCTGATCTGATGAATGAGAAGAGGAGGGTCTACATTCATCTTTTTCAGATATTATACATTGGATTCCAGACTGGGAGACGCCCGTGTCTATGTTGACACAACAGAAATTTGTCAATCCTCCCCAGAACTTCTTTTTATTTGAAAAGCATTCAGGAACTTTTCCAGTATATATTATTAAGGAAACATAAAAGGAAGATTAGCAAAGAAGAAGAAGAATGGGAAATAAATAAACCTGTTGACAAGATAAACTTTATTTCCATCAGCTGGTTACTGAAGCAGGAAATACAGGCTTTTCTAATGAGGCACTGGGCTATTATTGTAAGCCTTTTCTAAGCTATTTTATAGTGGGGGCTAGGGAGATTTGCCTGTGGTCATCATAACAGGAAAAGGTACAAGACTTTTAAACCTGTCAAGAGCCCATAAATGTCACAATGATTGTTCCCCAGTTTTTTGTGTGTTTTTGTACTTGTTTAGTAAAGTAGCACTTTTATATAATTAAATGTGTCCTCTTATCTCTACTGATATAGCTCATCTAACCACGGAACTTAAACCCTAAAATAGATCTATTCCAAAATATCACAACAGGTCATAGAATGTTGAAATTAAAGCTTTACTCAACATTTTACCTTTTCTCCAAAAAAGTCAAGATATTTGATTTTTTTTAAAATCAAGAAGCAAGGTATGAATTTTAACACTCATCCTTAGAAAGGAGAAAGTTCATTTTGGGGACGTATGCACCTTCGTAAACACTGGAGGAGTTCCCACAAAATTCATATAACATTACTTAATGGCATAATTTCATACACACAAATTTCATATACACACAAATTTTCTAAATTTCCTCACAACTCCTCTGTACCCACAGGAGTCATAAATAAACAGTGGATTGTAAATAGTTAGCACTGATATTATCTTACCATCTCTTTTCAAAAATGGCAAATGAATGCTGTTTTAGACTTTGGCGAGTTGGCAAATTTTCATAAGAATGTATGTATTCCCACACATACATATTGGTCTTTATTCTAGATGGTTTACTTTCCCTGGTGCTAGATGCATAGGTATATAATTATATGTTTGCATAATCATGATGCCAATTTATGTCATTCTAAAAGAATCTAAATAGTATTTTATGACATTGGGTAGATGAAATAATCAGGTCAATTTTAAATGTTTTATTTATATTTAACATACTTTTTTTTTTTTTAATTTTTTTTTCAACATTTATTTATTTTTGGGACAGAGAAAGACAGAGCATGAACGGGGGAGGGGCAGAGAGAGAGGGAGACACAGAATCGGAAACAGGCTCCAGGCTCTGAGCCATCAGCCCAGAGCCTGACGCGGGGCTCGAACTCCCAGACCGCGAGATCGTGACCTGGCTGAAGTCGGACGCTTAACCGACTGCGCCACCCAGGCGCCCCTTTAACATACTTATTTATTAAAAATTATTTTATGGTTATTTGCCCAACTGCTTTATGAACTGCTTTTTCCTTGGGCCTTTGAAGAGTAAGCATGGTTCTCTATTTGTTGTCAATGAGATTAGTGTGATCATTTTGGCCACTTGAAAATTAACTTCAATCATGCCATTATGTATTCTGTAGTCTGGTTTGGTAACTACATACAAAAACATCAGCATCTGACGTATATCAGCATCTGTTCACTACTGTATAATTCATAATAGCAAAATATCATAAATGTCCTCAATATGGTAATTCTTAAACAAGAGAATATCTAAACAATGGAATATTGACTCCAAATAACTTTTATAACATGGGAATGATCATGATAAATACTGGCAGAAACAAACGTGTATTTTCTGGCTGGAGAAACCCAGGCTCAAAGAGACCAGAGATAAAGTTAGAATAAAAATAAGCTTGCAGCCTAATTTCATAAAACACACAAGAAACAATGCACTAAGAGTGAGATTTCACAGGAGAAAACAATTAACAGGCATCATGTTTGCAAAGACATTACAAATATATATAAGGGGGTTTAATATAATGAAAAAATAGAAAAATATTGCAAATATGAGAAAAGAGTGGGTATAAAAATAACCAATATAAAAAATAAGTTATAGATATCTCTGAGGAGATAATTACTCAGAAATTAGTGAGCTAGTAGATAGATTTGACAAAATTATCTACAATGCACACTGAGACAAAGAAATTAAAAATAAGAAATAGAAGTTAAGAAACACAGAGATAAAGGCCGAGAATATTCCAGAACTGATGAAAACCATTAATCCGCCAATCCAGGAATCAGTCCTTATCTTAGAACTAAAAGAACAGAACTCATCCAGTGGAAGGGAAAACGGAATGAGAAAAACATGATCAATTCACATAAAAGATTAAAAAGGGGAGAAAAAGAAACAGAAGAGAGAAAACAAATGAAGTACAGTACAAGATAATGGAATTAAGTCCAAATTTATAAATAATTATAACAAATATAAATAGACCAAATGGTGTAAGTTATACAACATTAAATGACAAGATACAAATGCAAACAAACCACTACCACCGCTAATGTAACAACAACCCAACTACACAAAAACTGTACAAAAACACTTGTAGCAAGAGATGCTTAGAAACACATGTGAAACATAAAAGTTCAGAAAAGCTGAAAGTAAAAGTGGAAAAGGTATGTCATGAAACACCAAGAGAAAGCTGGTGTGGCTATGTTAGCAGTATAATAAAATATATTGTAGAGAAAAGGTCATCGAAGAAATAGTCACTACATTTTTTATTTTTTTTTAGAAAAAGTTAAATTGACCAGGAAGAAATAAACATTCTGTACTCAGATGCATCTCAAACTACGACTTCAAGTTGCAGAAAAAAAAAATGATAGAATTAGAGATAGAGTTTGACAAATCTATCACTATAATGGTGATTCATAGGTAGATCAGGCAATATAAGTTTAAGGATATAGAATATTTGAGCCATATGATTAACAATCTTGATCTAATGTAGAGCTATGGAATATTATTCCCAATAAATGAAGAATAAATATATTACTTTCAAGTGTGAATTAATCAGTTATGAAAATATTCTCCTTAATAATAGCAAACACATTAAGTTTAATTTGTGCTAGGCAATGTTTTAACCACTTTACACTGCATTTAATTCTCATGATTCCAAAGGTTTGGTATATAAACATCCCCATTTTATATATGAGAAAATTGAGACACAAAGAGGTTAAGTGATTTTCTCAAAGCACAACTAGAAAAGGGAAGAATTGGATTAGAGAGTCTGTGCTCTTATCTATTATGTAATATTGCAGAAAAAATAGCGATTGTTAGGAATAAAGCTAATAAAAAGATGTGTAAGCACCTTATGGAGAAAATTATAAAATCTACTGGAAGATATTAAAGACCTAGAGAAAAAGAGAGCTCATGTTCATGAATTGGAAGAATCAATACTACAAAGAGTTCATTCTTTGCAAATTGATGAAGAAATTCAAATTCCCTATAACATTGCCATAGGCTTGCACAGATAATTAAAAAATTTACATGAACTGCAAATGACAAGGCATACTGAAGACACTTGTGAAGAATAGGGGAAGAGAATTATCCAGCCAGCTACCAGCACTTCTAATAAAGTTACAATACAATTTAAGACAGTATAGTATGGCATACAGTTTGACAAACTGACCAATGGAACAGACACAAGAGACCGGAAACAAACTCACACCTACACAGAAACTTGATTTATGATGGAGTTGTAATTACATATCAAGAAAAACGTGGACTTAAAAATTTTTTTTAATGTTTATTTACTTATTTCTGAGAGAGAGAGAGAGAGAGAGAGAGTGAGACAGCACAAGCAGGGGAGGGGCAGAGAGAGAGGGAGAGAGGAAATCCCAAGCAGGCTCTGCACTGTCGGCCCAGAGGTGGGCTCAATGCCGCGAATGGTGAGATCATGACCTGAGCCAAAATCAAGAGTTGGATGCTGAACCCACTGAGCCACCCAGGCACACCCAAAATGTTAATTTTTAAAATATTTTAACTTAAAAAACATTTTTTTAACGTTTTTATTTATTTTTGAGAGACAGAGACAGAGTGTGAGTGGGGGAGGGGCAGAGAGAGAGGAAGACACAGAATCTGAGGCAGGCTCCTGGCTCTGAGCTGTCAGCGCTGAGCCTGATACAGAGCTCGAACCCACAAAACCTGAAATCATGACCTGAGCCGAAGTCAGATGATCAACCGAATAAGCCATCCAGGTGCCCCCAAAATGTGACCTTTTAATTAGCAGTACTAAGAGAACATGTAATCCACAGTGAAAAAATAAATAAATTTGGGCCCCAAACTCCAACCATAATAAAAAATAATCTGTGTGTGAGGGATGGGGGCAGGTGTTAAGGAGATCAAGGAGCACACGTCTCATGATGAGCACCAGGTGATGTATGGAGTGTTGAATCACTGTATTATACAACTGAAACTAATATCACACTATATGTTAACTGGAATTAAAATAAAAACTTAAAAACCCCCAAATAATTAACTTCCCTTCTCTCCATATTTCTCCTCACCCATTCATCTTTTTGAGATTCATTTATTCATTCATTCATGTCATATCAACAATAAAAATAACAAAAATGTGAAAAAATAACCTCTGTGAATCTAAGATTAAAGTGAAAGCAAAATTATTTTTAAAAATTTAGAATACAAAATAAAAACCACTCATTTGGGAAGGAAGGACTTTTAAAAATGTTTACTTATTTTGAGAGAGAGAGAGAGAGAGAGAGAGAGAGAGAGAGAGAAAATGCATGAGCAGGGGAGGGGCAGAGAGAAGGAGAAAGAGAATACCAAGCAGGCTCTGTACAGTCAGCACAGAGCCCAACATGGGGGCTGGATCTCACGAACTGTGAGATCATGACCTGAGCTGGAATCAAGAGTGGGAAGCTTAACCAACTGAGCCAGCCAGGTGCCCCAGGAAGGATTTTTTAAACTAGACAGAAGAAGACTTAACCATGAAGCAGCATATTACTGTATTTTATGATACTAAAATTAGAAACTTTTACTTATCATAAGGTACCATAAAAAAGTGAAAAGACAAGTTGCAAACTGGGAAATAATATTTGTATTATACACAAATATTTGTATTAAATAAAGGATTGATTTCACAGTTTAGGGCACAAAGAACTCTTAAAAAAATTGATCAGTAAAAAATCAGTATAGAAATGAGCAAATATTGAAATGGTATTATACAGAAGAAGAAAACTGAGCAGTCCAATAAACATATGAGAAGATGCTCAGCATTATTAATCATCAGGAAAAAGGAGATTCTATTTTAAAATTTTTTTTAGGAGAAAGGAGATTTGAAACCACAATATGATACCTGGAGAAAACTGAATATCATAATATGATAACTGGAGAAAATTATCTTTAGAGAAAATCATAAGTCTAAAGTGTTTTTGGGAATGTGGCACCTAGGAGCACCTTCACGCTGTTGGTAGGAGTTAGAATCAGCCCAGGCACTCACAGCTTAGTAAACGTGTATATCCTATACCCAGGAGTTTCCCTAGAAAGTGCTAATACTCACTAGTTTGTACATGCAAAACAATTCATAGCAGCATTGTAATATTATGAAGCTGGAAACAACTCAAATGCCCACCAAGCACATAAACTATGCCATTTTCATAAATGTTAATCCTACCTAGTAGTGAACATTAGTGAATTGCAGCTATATATAACATCTTGGATCAACTAGGAACAAGGCTCGTAATTCTGAATAAAAAATACAGGTTTAAGGAGAATACATTCAGTATGTTGCAAAAAAAGTTTAAAGATGTAAAATTAAAGAACAAATTGTTTAGAACTACAAACTTATGTCTCAAAATTATACAGGTAAGCAAGATAACGACAGGCATAAAATTCAGGATGCTGGTTACTCCTAAGGGAGAAGGTAAGGAGACAGGATTAGGGAGAAGCCACCACAGGGCTGCAATGCCATGGTAATGTTCTTTTTCTACACTTAGGTGTTGACTAGGCAGGTATTTATTGCATCTTGTTTGCAGGCAAGTTGACAATGTAACATAGCATTACTGAGACTATTTTTAGACCTGCCATTACAGATTGAGGCCTTTGTCCTAAAAGTACAAAAGAAATCAAGTGAATATAGAAGACATATTTTAGCTCTTTATGACACCCAAGGCATAAAGATAGGCAACGGACACTTCTCCCTGAGGTAACCCTTGGAACACAGCATGGAGTGTATGCAGGGATCTGAGCAAGCCATCTGGGACAATCCAAAATGGAGAGAGGGAAAGAAAGTGCGCATCAAGAACATTAGGTCCAGCAGAGGATATGGTCATCACAGTTGATGCCAGAAGGAAAGAAAACATCAGATTTTATGGAGTAGCAACAAGGCACTTTGAAAACACATATGTGACCTACCCTGAGGATTCTCAGAAGTTTCTGGAAGGATTTTGAGAGGTGATTTGAAGAACCCAAACGACTGGGGGAGAGAGTACAGCCAGAAAAAAAATCCTGTTTTCTTACTGTCTGTGTTTCACCTAAATATAGGCATTTTGTAAGGAAACTGGTAACTGTTATCGGTGCACTTAAAATGGGTAATAGATGCTAGTTTACCGAGG
Source organism: Herpailurus yagouaroundi (assembly GCF_014898765.1). Classification (NCBI taxonomy): domain Eukaryota; kingdom Metazoa; phylum Chordata; class Mammalia; order Carnivora; family Felidae; genus Herpailurus; species Herpailurus yagouaroundi. The sequence goes on from NW_024412407.1 coordinate 12,689,051, forward strand.
GAAGAGATTGTATAATTCTTTTATACTATTGCACATGATGTAAAAAATAAAAATTCCATGAATGAATGCAAAAATCCAATACAACTCCTATAAAACACTTTTAAGTGTGTCTGATACTAGATATTAAGGATACTGGTTTTGCAAACAAAAGAAGGCACATGGGCATGTGGTTTACTATAGCACAAAAGTGCCATTCTGTAACCACTAGGAGTAACCAAATTTAACTCCATATCTAATCTAGGAGAAGTAAGAGTGTGGGAAATGGCCTGTGCAAGCATGTGTATCCATGAATTTACAAGGGGGACAAGAAACATGTGTAATTACAGAGATAGTAATTTGGGTACACATGGAAATTCAGAAATGCACACACCCTCCTCTGGAACATACACCAGCCCTAGGGCTCTGTCCTTTCCAGCTTGGCAATGCCACTGGTATCCAGCACCCCAGGCAGTCACTCCCTCTGAATGTTTCTGGCTAAAATGCAGAAATTCTGCAAATTACTTCTATAATGGGCAATGTAGAGGAAACACTGGCTGTAATTCAACATAAGGAAAGCCAATTCGAGTACTGTAAAATGTTTTCTAATGATGGGGTCTATTAGGTCTTGGAAAAATCTCAGCAGGAGAATGTGAAGGCTGTATCACAGGAAGGACTTAAACAAATCTCAGTGAAAAATTGAACTTCAACTGTCAATTGGGCAGTAGAGGAAATCTGCAGTAAAGGAAAGGCAAAACCTTTAGAACACTGCCAGGGTTATAACAATTGTAGAACACGTGTGGCAGAGAAAACCTGCCCATTCACCGCCGTGTGCTAGAAGGTGAAGATCACTGTAGTTTCAAAGAATCATTATTTGCTTTCTAGAGAGAGAGAAAAAAAGATCAGTTTAATTTTTAAAATACAGTGTCCTAAACAGTGTGAGGCAGAATGGTCTGGCAACAAGAACTACTGGATGTCTGCCATAATTAGTTTCCCTAACTGCTGCAAGCATCTCATTTAAAGCAAATGTTCATGTTAAGAAGTTTTGAGTCTCCAGTGTGAATGGAAGTTTTGTTAATGACCACACCATGGGTAGACCAAAATCCTGCTGTTGCTCTATTTAGATTTTGGCTCTTTTCATCTTAGATTCTGCAAGCAATGTGTTCATGTACATAGAAAACCACAATCCCATTGGTAAAGAGAAAAGAAACAAAGAAAAAGTTCATTGTACAGAACTGTGCTGTGGACTTCTCATCAGGGCTGGGGTGGTCCTCTGAGACTCTCATTTCTTTCCTTCACAAAAGCAGAGGATGAAGTTTAAGTGCCTTCCTGTGTATTTAATTTAAAAACACCAGTCACTCTATTGTTCAGAACTAAGTCCTTTTAATCAAAAAATGGCTCCTTATTCCTCAGATACCTTCCGTGCATGCGGTAATGAGCATTTTAGGATTTTAGAAGTACACTGCACAGTAATCCCTTGGGCTTTTCTATTTCACAGAATTTACTACCTATTTTGCTAAATGCCTACAGAGAATTGGTCAGGTTCACGCTTTCCCTTTTAAAGATACTGAAACTCTTCAGTTGTGAAACAGTCTAATGAAAGTAGCCTCTTTATCCTCCTCCGGCATTTGCAGACTACTCTGGAATGAGTATCTCGCACAGGTAGGCATAGCCTCAATGTGTTTTGGGGCTATTTGGGGGGGAAATAGAAAAGTCTCAGAGCGAGACAGACCCGTCTAGAGGTAAGCAGCCTGCAAGTGCTGGCAGCTGTGCCCTTACAAATAAGACTGCAGTCCCTGCTGCTGCCTCACTTATCAATTTTGACAGGTGGCTGTCTTGACTCCCTGGAACATTTATCAAAGAGGACAGATCGTGCAGGATGTCAAGTTTCCCAGAATGACTTTGGTTAGTAGCTGACTATAAAGAAAATAGGGCTCATAACCACTTGTCATGCAGGGGAAAGGTAACGGTCCACCTAAATGACTTTTGCTTATTTAAAAAAGCAAAGTATGGGGCGCCTGGGTGGCGCAGTCGGTTAAGTGTCCGACTTCAGCCAGGTCACGATCTCGCGGTCTGTGGGTTCGAGCCCCGCGTCGGGCTCTGGGCTGATGACTCAGAGCCTGGAGCCTGTTTCCGATTCTGTGTCTCCCTCTCTCTCTGCCCCTCCCCCGTTCATGCTCTGTCTCTCTCTGTCCCAAAAATAAATAAACATTGAAAAAAAAATTAAAAAAAAAATAAAATAAAATAAATAAAAAAGCAAAGTATTTATTTATTGGATTCTATACTCTACCATTGCAGCTCCGGTCTTTCTCATTTCATATCTGGTCCAAAAAATGGACCCCTAATTTGTGTCTCAAAGGGCTTTGTTCCTCCAAATCTGTCCTACACACTCCTACAAAACTGGGTCTATCGGGAACACCAGTCTGACTCTATCACACCTCTTCTAACATGAATTGTCTTCCACTGCCTGTAATATAAAGTCTAAGTTACTTATTATGACATAAAAGGCATTTCCTTATCTGGCCCTTGCACACTTGTTTAGCCTTATCCCGTATTTTTATTTCTCAAAACTTACTGAGCTGTTAGACTCAGTAAGAGCCTGTTAGACTGAACTATCTGTGGTTCCTTGAACCTGCTGTGTTTGTTGCTGACTTCCCAAGTTTGTACTTGCTCTTGCCTTAAATGTCTGCTTGTTCAAAATTCTTCTCAGGTGCCATTTCCATTCTGGCCATTCCTCAAAGAGTTAGTCACTGGCTTCTCTGTACCACTTTTGCAAATTAGTGCACGTGTCTCACAGTGGTGTAATTATATATGACTTTCTGTTTCCACGTCTGATTGTGAGCTCCTTGATGGAAGGCAGTGTCTTCTTTATTTCTGGCTCACCAATGCTTGCACAGAATCTGAAAAATCGTATTGCTTAAAAGTATTTCTGAACTTAACTGGGTCACTCTGGCTATCAGGGAGATGAAAGGGAAACATCTTCATTTCACAGAACTGGAAGTCATTCCAAAATCTTTGGGTCTAAAAGCAAAATTTAATGGAATCTGTAAAATGAGATGTAAAAATCCTGCATGTTTAATCATATATTATGGAATACCATGATCTGTGTTTGCATGCAGGAGGATTGAGAACTTAGAGTGCAATTTTATGTTTTTTCTTATCTTTCTTTTCCAGCTTTATTGAGGTATTATCGACACACAACATATGTAAGTTTAAGGTGTACGGTGTGACGATATGTGTATATTGTGAAATGATTACCACCATAAGGTTACATAACACCTCCATTCACTCACATAATTATTTATTTTTTGGTGGAGAGAACATTTCAGATCTAATCCTGTAACAATTTTCAAGGGCATTTTCAAGTACTGTCAATTGCACTATTAGATCTCCAGAATTTATTCATCCTCTATTTGGAAGTTTGTACCCTTTGACCAACATCTCATCTCCCCAAACCCTCAGTCCTTCGTAGCAACCATTCTACTCTCTATTCTTTGAGTTTGGCCTTTCTTTAGGTTCCACATATAAGTTAGCACACACAGTATTTGTCTTTGACTTATCTCACTTAGTATAATGCCCTCTAGTATATTTCCTTATTTTTTATGACTGAAAAATATTCCATCATATGTATATACCACATTTCCTTTATCCATTCATCCAGTGATGGATGCTTGGACTGTTTCCAAGATAATCTCTTTGAGATAGTGATTTCCTGTAGTGATTTTAAATTCTGGAGAAACCTCCATATTGTTTTCCATAGTGGCTGCACCAATTTATATTCTCACCCACAGTTATTAGGGTGCAATTTAAAAAAAAATGTGTTTAACGTTTATTTGTTTTTGAGACAGAGAGAGACAGAGCATTAATGGGAGAGGGTCAGAGAGAGAGGGAGACATAGAATCTGAAACAGGTTCCAGGCTCTGAGCTGTCAGCACAGAGCCCGACGCAGGGCTCGAACTCATGGACCGCGAGATCACGACCTGAGCCGAAGTCAGATGCTTAACCGACTGAGCCACCCAGGCGCCCCTAGGGTGCAATTTTAAACCATTGACTACACTGGGCATGAAGTTGTAAAATTAAAGTCTGAGATGAGTTTCTGACATAGAGTATATACTAAACTTAAGTAATGAAACACTTAAGTAACTAGTAAATACTAGCAAAAATTTCTTTAATTTGCAGTAATTTATATTTAATAAGAACATCTAATTTAAAAAGAACAGGCTTTTCCTTAATTCTCGACATTCCAACAATTACCAAGTCTTCAAATATGCTTCTGAAACCTATGCTTCAGATCCATCGCTGTTTTTCATTTGCCACTTCTACTGCTACTACTAATTGGCCTTACTTGAGTCCAGAAAGAAAACTAATACTTAATTCATCTTACTTAAAAAAAAACCCTGAAACTAATATAACACCTGAAACTAATATAACAAAAATCATTCAAACACTGAACACATAACATGAGAGATATGCAAAGTTGGAAAAAAGGAGCCAAAAGCTGAATGAGAGAAACTCACATACATTGATGCTAACATTATCAATTATCATTTCCTCTCCTGCTCTAAAACCCAGGAATGTGTAAGAAAAGTATACATTAAAAAAATCACAATCATGCTTTAAGTGAAAAGGAACCCTTAGTAGATTGGAAACTGAGAAATCTCTGGGAGATGAAAAGCAGAAGAGATCCACATCAAAGCCTGCAGCTCAAACAAGAGAGAATGAAAACCAAGGAGATGATTCTAAAGCAACACTGAACTGGCAAAGCTCTGATATTGGAGCCTCTGGACGCACAAGGGGGTGTTGGTATGTTACACACTGAGGATTCCCCCAGCCCCATTCTTCCTGCCAGCTCAGAACACCAACAGCCTGCTTAACCCTCCCCATATTCCTTAGAGAGAAGCTTGCAGTAGCCCCAGACTTAGAGATGAGAAATTGAATTCAGTCTGGGGAGTGCTGTCATGGGATTAGAAGGTAAGGCAGGGTGGTGTTATGGAGGCAAAGGAAGAAGAGCATTTCAAGAAGATGCAGATGGCCAATAGCATCAAATGGTGCTGAAAGTTAAGGAAGCAGAAGGTATAGCTAGATTTGGCCATTTCACTGGTACTTGTCATGCTCAAATTACACTTTAATGGGGTTAGAAATGAATGCAATTCTCAAAAAGTGGAAAAGAAACTATTTTTTAAAAGATGTTCAGGAAAAGAATAGAGAAGATATAAGTCAGAGATCATAACAAGCATCGTTCGAGGGCTTTTTTTTTTTTTTTAAATAAAGGGTACTTGAGTATCTTTGGGCCTGCTGTGGCACTCAGAATATTATTCCTTGTATGTAGCTCAGGATTCATCTTCTAAGTGCTTGTTCTTAGACTCTGTCGTCCATAAGACATATAATTTCTCCTCTGAAGGTTCATTTTCTCCTTTCTCCTTAAATATTCTCCACTCACGCTGAGGAAGTTAAGATTTAACAATGGTTAAATGGTGGAATATCTATTTATATGTATATCTATAGCTAATCTCCATCTAAACCATTGTAGCACATCTTCTCATATATTATCTCACTAAAAATTAAGAAATATTTATTACTGGTGCACTTGGCTGGCTCAGTTGGTAGGGCATGAGACTCTTGATCTTGAGGTCTTGAGTTCAAGCCCCACATTGGCCAGAGAGCCCACTTAAAAATAAATAAAACTACTTATTATTAATGATACCTTCTTTGCCTCGAAGAGGAACCTGAGGCTCAGAGATGTTACACAGGTACTATGCGTGGAGTTTGACTCGAATCCACTTCAGGTTGATTCCAAAGATACCTAAATAATTTCACTCCAATCTGAGTGAGACAACAAGACCTTTAATTTGTGGGAATAAAATTTTTGAGGGCTTTTCTTGCAAATTAATGGTAGGTTATTTATAGGGGAGAATGAATGACAACTTAATGAAGGTAATTTATTTTAGGTAGTTGGAATATATGCAAAATAATTTGGGTGTCAGGAAATATTCTAGAATCTTTTTCAGGTGATTAATCTGATATCCATCAGGTATGGGTCACCCTGCACTATTATATTAGAGAAGTCTACACTTTGTTATATGGCTGCTATACAGTTATGCATGTGTTCAAGATCATTAAGAAAAATGGCAGGAAATGACCCTAAAAGTAATGTCTCTGTACCAGAGAGAAGTCCTTGAGAGAACATGGCTTTCTCTGTTTTTGACACACATAAAGAATAGAACCAGAATCTGGAATGGGCAGTCTGGTTTTGAAATAGGGATATTAATGGATTTCCTCCTATGAGAGTCAGAGAGTAAAACTAATTGAAAATTCACATGTGCTGCCACTTCTATGAATTACTCTAGGTCCTTGAACTTGCTAACCTATCCAACATCAGGTTTTATTGCATGAGATTTCATTACTAAAAATATTTAAGGTGGAACAACTCTGAAGCACAGCATTTGGAAAATTTAGGCCTTCAAGTTAACACAGAAGAAAGTAATAGGAACTCTGATGGTCATCTGGGTTATGTGACAGAGAGAAGCCAAAGTTTGGAGTCCCGTTTACTTTCAATTTGGAGAAAGAGGTTTTACTAATTCCTGTGCCTATCAGACAGGAAGCCATTAAATCTTTCCTAACTAGAAACCGTGGTATCTCCAGTCAGGGAATCCCAGTTTTCTTATAAATTTCCCAACTAAATTACTCACATGTTCTTAAAGTGTATTTAAAAGTTTTGTTTAAAAGGATTCTCGGGGCGCCTGGGTGGCGCAGTCGGTTAAGCGTCCGACTTCAGCCAGGTCACGATCTCGCGGTCCGTGAGTTCGAGCCCCGCGTCAGACTCTGGGCTGATGGCTCAGAGCCTGGAGCCTGTTTCCGATTCTGTGTCTCCCTCTCTCTCTGCCCCTCCCCCGTTCATGCTCTGTCTCTCTCTGTCCCAAAAATAAATAAACGTTGAAAAAAAAATTAAAAAAATAAAAAATAAAAAATAAAAGGATTCTCAACTATCTTTATTTGGCAGGTATTCATGTATAAGGCAAAGGAAGGGAAAATTCTTTAAGGATTATGAACTTCCTGGCTGCAGAAAGGCTCAACAGCTGTCCATGGATCCTTCAGTTACTCATAAACATCCTCTGGAAAACACACCATCCTCCAATGGTTATTTAGGAGTTTCAACTTCTCTCATAAGATAAATCACAGGCCATCACACTTTGTAGGATGCATTAGCTTTACTTTGTTTATAAAAGAAGGTGAAATATTATATACTCTTGACAATTATACACTCTAGAAGAGAACACACACTCAATTACATGTCAAAGGGGAATTTGCATAAGGAGATAAAACGATGAACATCTATTAATTTTATAATCATAAAAACTTTTTTTTTCTTTTACGAAAAAGAAGAAATTCTTGGCCAGTATCTGCTTAACTAGCTCTGATAGGTGAGTCTTTAACCTTCATGGGCTCAGTCTCCTTTGTCAAGTAATCAGATGTGCTTCTATGGTCTTCCTGTGGTTCAACTTCCACCATGTCAAAGTTCTCTTAATTTTAATTCTCGTCTGTCCAAATACCATTGAATTGTTTTGCTTCTAATAACTTTTATTATGACCTGAATACTAATATCCTTTTACATTTGAAAGGTAAGCTCTTACAATTTTCCTTTTTAAAGTATACACTTAAAAAAATAAGCTATTTATAGCAATCCCTATTTTTTTTTTAATTTTATTTTACTGCTTCCTATAGAATTCTTCACTTCATTCTGGGTGGAATCTGAATCTGTGACTTTAAAACCTGGTCTCGGGAAAGTGAAAGAGCAAATGACTTCAATGTGTTTTACAGAACAAAGGAAGAAAAAATACAGATTTAATTTTAAAGGTTCTGCTACTGAAAAACAAATAGAAATATGAAAAGGGAATATCTACAAGAGGGCACGAACAATGAAATAAAAGCCCAGGTAAGAGCATTTGTGGGACTGGTCAAAGTTTAGCTTGGCTGCTGAATAATTTTTGCTATGCAACTCCAACTTACAATTTGGCTTGGGTTCTGAAACAATGTATTGTCAAGCAAGTACAAACACATACCACCTTAAATGTCCTGTCCTAAGAGATGATATCTGGTCATTTAAAATATGATGGTATAGTTAAGTGTCATATCTCAGTTCAATCAACATGATTAGCAACTTTGTGCCATTCATTTTTGCATTCTCTCAATCTATTCTGTTTATGATGACTATGGGTGTAGATATTTTTTGTTTTTGTTGTATTTGAAAGTACTGCTGTCCAGCGCTTCATCTCTAAACATCATTTGTTTTGTTTTGTTTTTCAATATATGAAATTTATTGTCAAATTGGTTTCCATACAACACCCAGTGCTCATCCCAAAAGGTGCCCTCCTCAGTGCCCATCACCCACCCTCCCCTCCCTCCCACCTCCCATCAGCCCTCAGTTTGTTCTCAGTTTTTAAGAGTCTCTTATGCTTTGGCTCTCTCCCACTCTAACCTCTTTTTTTTTTTTTTTTCATTCCCCTTCTCCATGGGTTTCTGTTAAGTTTCTCAGGATCCACATAAGAGTGTAAACATATGGTATCTGTCTTTCTCTGTATGGCTTATTTCACTTAGCATCACACTCTCCATTTCCATCCATGTTGCTACAAAGGGCCATATTTCATTCTTTCTCATTGCCACGTAGTACCCCATTGTGCATATACAATTTCTTTATCCATTCATCAGTTGATGGACATTTAGGCTCTTTCCATAATTTGGCTATTGTTGAAAGTGCTGCTATAAACATTGGGGTACAAGTGCCCCTGTTCATCAGCACTCCTGTATCCCTTGGATAAATTCCTAGCAGTGCTATTGCTGGCTCATAGGGTAGATGCTGCTATACACATTGGGGTACAAGTGCCCCTATGCATCAGTACTCCTGTATCCCTTGGGTAAATTCCTAGCAGTGCTACTGCTAGGTCATAGGGTAGGTCTATTTTTGATTTTTTGAGGAACTTCCACACTGTTTTCCAGAGTGGCTGCACCAGTTTGCATCCCCACCAACAGAGCAAGAGGGTTCCCGTTTCTCCACATCCTCTCCAGCATCTAGAGTCTCCTGATTTGTTCATTTTGGCCACTCTGACTGGCGTGAGGTGATATCTGAGTGTGGTTTTGATTTGTATTTCCCTGATGAGGAGCGACGCTGAACATCTTTTCATGTGCCTGTTGGCCATCCGGATGTCTTCTTTAGAGAAGTGTCTATTCATGTTTTCTGCCCATTTCTTCACTGGGTTATTTGTTTTTCGGGTGTGGAGTTTGGTGAGCTCTTCATAGATTTTGGATACTAGCCCTTTGTCCGATATGTCATTTGCAAATATCTTTTCCCATTCCGTTGGTTGCCTTTTAGTTTTGTTGGTTGTTTCCTTTGCTGTGCAGAAGCTTTTTATCTTCATAAGGTCCCAGTACTTCATTTTTGCTTTTAATTCCCTTGCCTTTGGGGATGTGTCGAGTAAGAGATTGCTATGGCTGAGGTCAGAGAGGTCTTTTCCTGCTTTCTCCTCTAGGGTTTTGATGGTTTCCTGTCTCACATTCAGGTCCTTTACCCATTTTGAGTTTATTTTTGTGAATGGTGTGAGAAAGTGGTCTAGTTTCAACCTTCTGCATGCTGCTGTCCAGTTCTCCCAGCACCATTTGTTAAAGAGACTGTCTTTTTTCCATTGGATGTTCTTTCCTGCTTTGTCAAAGATGAGTTGGCCATACGTTTGTGGGTCTAGTTCTGGGGTTTCTATTCTATTCCATTGGTCTATGTGTCTTGTAAACATCATTTTTACAGTGGACATTTTTCTCTGGGTTTAAAATGAGCCACATTCTAAACACCCAACTAGCAAATGAAGAGGCAGAGTCAGAGGCTTTGTGACAGTGTGTGTGTGTGTGTGTGTGTGTGTGTGTGTGTGTGTGTGTGTTGTGGTATGTTTAGGTATGCTTATTAGAACAGTAAATACTAACTTCCAAATCTAACTAGAAAAAAATGTATTTTTCTCAATGTTTCATTTGAGGAATGAAACAGCTGTATCAAAAAAATGAGAAGAACATCATCTAAAGAGCTGAAGCTCTAAACCTCCTTAGTGATGTAAGCCTTAGATTTGCTAGCCTGGAAGTATATTTAAGATTTAGTTATTGTTTCAATAATTCCACTATGTGCTTGGTACTTGGAAGAAAAAGATGCATCAGACAAGGTTCTCCACACTGAAGACCTCAGAGATTTATGGGGGAGCCCAAAGTGGGAACAAGCAGTAATCATACAAAAGGCAAGTGAAGAAGGCTGCAGAGGCTAGAAACTGAGACAGAGTGCTTACTGAAGTGAATAACTGTCATATCTTACACTTGTCAAATATTTAACTAAGGAATAGTTTTGTCTCTTTGTTCTTATTTCTACCTCCACCACACAGTCAATTCATCAATTCACAAAGGAATACAGCAAGAGAGGAACAAGGAACAAGAGAACTACAAAACAGAATACACTTAATAGAATGGCAGTAGTAAATCCTTACCTATCCATAATTACTCCAAATGTAACTGGCTTAAATTCTCCAATCAAAAGGCATGGAATGGCTGGCTAGATTAAAAAACAAAGACCCAACTATATGTTGTTTACAGGAGACTTACTTCAACTTTAAGGACACAGATAGGCATAGATTAAAGGATGGAAAAAGATACTCTCTGCAATTAGAAACTAAAAGAGATCAGGGGTATCTATACTTATATCTCATAAAGTCATGAAGTCAAAATCTGTAACAATATACAAATAAGGTCATCATATCATGGTATAGTGGTCAATTCATCAACAGGATATGACAACTGTAAATTTAATATCTACTTAGCATTAGAGCACCTAAATATATTAAACAAATACTTACACATTGGAAGGGAGAAATAGATAATAATACTAATAGAAGACTTCAATACCCCACATTCAACAATGGATGGATCATTAATAGGAAACCAATAAGGAAGTACTGAAAATCAGTAAGGAAATATTGAAATATTGGCAACCAGTAAAGAAACTTTGGATTTGAAATATACTTAAGACCAAATGGACATAACACACATACACAGAACATTGGATCCAACAGCAACAGAATACACTTTCTTCTCAAGCACACATAGAACATTCTCCAGGATAGATCATATATTAGTTTAAAAAATAAGTTTAGCAAATTTAGAAGACTGACATCATATCAAGTATCTTTTATGACCACAACTGTATGAAACTAGAAATTAATAACAGAGGGAAGCTGGAAAATTCACACATATGTGGAAATTTAAACAACACACTGCTGAATAGTCAGAGTCAAAGATGAAATCAAAAGGAAAATAAAACATTTATTGAAAAAAAAAAGAAAACGGGGGTTCCTGGGTGGTTCAGTCTGTTAAGCATTGGACTCTTGATTTGGGCTCAGGCTGTGATTTCACAGTTCATGAGAATGAACACCCACCGCAATTCATGAAATTGAGCCTTCCTATCAGCATGGAGCCTGCTTGGGATTTTTTCTCTCCCTCTCTCTGCCCGTTCCCCACTCTCTCTTTTTCTCTCAAAATAAATAAATAAAAAAACATTAAAAAACGAAGAAAAACTGGTGCAGCCACTCTGGAAAACAGTGTGGAGATCCCTCAAAAAATTAAAAATAGAACAACCGTATGACCCAGCAATAGCACTACTAGGAATTTATACAAAGGATACAAGAGTGCTGATTCAAAGGGGCACATGTACCCCAAAGTTCATAGCAGCACTATCAACAATAGCTAAATTACGGAAAGAGTCCAAATGTTCATCAAGTGATGAATGGATAAAGAAGATGTGGTATATACACAAAATGGAATATTATTCAGTGATTAAAAAGAATCAAACCTTGCCATTTGCAACAATATGGATGGAAGTGGAGGGTATTATGCTAAGTGAAAAAGTCACAGAAAGACAAATATCATATGTTTTCACTCATATGTGGAATCTGAGAAACTTAACAGAAGACCATAGGGGAAGGGAAGGAAAAATAAGTTACAAACCAAAAGGGAGCCAAACTATAAGAAACTCATAAATACAGAGAACAAACTGAGGGTTGGTGGGGGTGGGGGTTTGGTGGGAATGGGGAGAATGGGTGATGGGCATTAAGGAGGGCACTTGTTGGGATGAACACTAGGTGTTGTATGTAAGTGATGAATCATAGGAATCTATTACTGAGGCCAAGACTACACTGTATGTTAGCTAACTTGATAATAAATTATTAGAAAAAAAAAAGAAAAAAAAAGAAAATGAAAACACAACATGCCGAAACTTATGGGATGTAGCAAAGGCAGTCTTAAGAATGAAGTTAAGGTAATAAATACCTACAGTAAGAAAGAATTCAAATAAACAATCTAATCTTACACCTCAAGGAACTAGAAAAAGAATAAAAAACTAAGCCCAAAGTTAACAATAATAAATATCAGAGCAGAAATAGAGATCAGAAGAAACAATTGAAATAATGTAGGAAAGTAAGAGCTGATTTTTTAAAATAGAGAAAATTGGTAAACCTTTAGCTAGACTAAGTAAGAGAGAAGACTCCAAAAAATAAAATCAGAAATGAAAGAGGAAACATTATAACTGAGAACAAAGATATACAAAGGATCAAAAGAGACTGCTATGAACACTTATACACCAACAAACTGGATAACATAGAACACACATGAATAACTTTCTAGAAACATACAACCTGTCAAGATTGAATCATGAATATGTAAAAATTTGAACAGACCATAATGAGTAGGAGAGTGAATCAATAATCATAAACCTCCCAACAAGGAAATGCCCATGACCAGATGATTCTACTGGTGAATCCTACTGAACATTTATTTATTTTTATTCATTTATTTTTCTGATTTGAGTATATTTGAGGCACAATGTTACACTGGTTTCAGGTGTACAACTTAATGATTTGAGAAGTTTATACATTGTGCTATGTTCACTGCAAGTATAGCTACCATTTATACCATCACATTGCTATTATGATGTCATTGGCTATATTCCTTATGCTCTGCTTTTTATTCCCATGACTTACTCATTCCATAACTGGAGACCTCTTGCCTTCTCCCATTTTTCCCACCCCATATCTCCCACCCCTCTGGCAGTCATTAGTTTGTTTCCTGTACTTATAGTTCTGATTCTGCTTTCTGTTTGTTTATGCATTTTTTTTAAAGATTCCATACGAATGGAATTAAATGCTATTTGTCTTTCTCCAGTCTGACTTATTTCACTTGGCATAATACTCTCTAGGTCCATCCATGTTGTCTCAAATGGCAAGATCTCATCTTTTTAATAATACTCCAGTGTGTGAACACACACACACCCCACATCTTCCTTATCCATTCCTCTATTAATGGACACTTAGGCTGCTTCCATGTTTTGGCTATTGTAAATAATGCTGCAATAAACATAGGGTGCATATATCTTTTCGAGTTAGTGTTTTTGATTTCCCTGGGGAAATACCCAATAGTGTAATTAGTGGACTATAGGGTAGTTCTGTTTTGAGTTTTTGAAGAACATCAATACTGTTTTCCACAGTGGCTGTACCAATTTACATTCCCATCAACAGTGCACAAGGGTTCCTTTTTTCTCACATCCTTGTCAATGCTTGTGGTTTCTTGTCTTCTTGATTTTAGCCAATCTAACAGGTGTGAGGTGATATCTCACCTGGTGAAATCTCTGGGATTTGCATTTCCCTGATGATTAGTGATATTGAGCCTCATTTGATGTGTATGTCTTTGGAAAAATGTCTATCTAGGTCTTTTGGCCATTTTTTAGTCAGATTATTTTTGGTGTTGTGTTGTATAAGTTCTTTATGTATTTTGGATATTAACCACTTATTAGATATATCTTTTGCAAATATCTCCTCCCCATTGGTACAACCTATCAAACATTTAAAGAAGTAACACCAATTCTTCTCAAATGCTTCCAAAAAAATGGGAGAGAACACTTCCAAACTCATTTTATGAGGTCAGCATTACCCTGATGCCAAAACCATATAAAGATATTGCAAAATAAGAAAACTACAGGCCAAACTCTATTATTAATACAGGTACAAAATTCTCAAAAAAGTACTATGACTGAATTCACAGTACAGTAAAATGATCACACACCATGACCAAGGGAGAATTTTCCCTGTGATGCAAGTATAGTTCAACATACACAAATAAATATATGTGAGAGACCACATTAATAGCAGGAAAACAAAAATTATATCAATGGTACAGAAAAAGCATTAGACAAAGTTTAATATCCTTTCATGATTAAAAACTCTCAATAAATTGAGTATAAAAGGAAAGCACCTTAACATAATACATGCCAAATATGACAGGGCCACAGCTAATATACTTAATGGTGGCAGCTTGAAAGCTTTTCCTCTAAGATTAGGAACACGACAAGAATGCTGCCTCTCAACACTCCACTCAACAGTACTAGGAAATCCTCACCAAAAAGAAGAAATAAATGGCATTCCAGTCAGAAAGGAAGAAGTAAATTTGTCTGTTTGCAGAGGATATGATCGTTTATATAGAAAATTCTAATGATCCCACAAAAAACTGTTAGATTTAATAAAAAAAAACCAGTAAAAGTGTAGGATACAATCAACATACAGAAAGCTGTTGCATTTCTACATACTAACAACAAAATAGCTGAAAAAAGAAATAAAGAAAACAATTCCATTCACAATAGCATTAACAAATACTTAGTAATAAATTTAACCAAGGAGGTGAGCTGAAAATTATAAAGTGCACTGAAAATTACAAAGATGATGAAATGAACTAAAAAAGACACAAAGAAATGGAAAGATACATGTGTTCATGGATCAGAAGAATTAATAGTTACAATGTCCATACTGTCCAGTACACATACATACATACATACATCACAAAAACAGACACAGACCAATGGAACAGAAAGCTTGGAAATAAACCCAAGCATATATCATCAACTATTATTTGACAAGGGACCCAAGAATAATCAATAGGAAAAGGAAAAGTCTCTTTAATAATTGGTGCTGGGAGGGCCTGGGTGGCTTAGTTGGTTAAGCGTCCAATTCTTGGTTTCAGCTTAGGTCATGATCTCATGGTTCATGAGTTCAAACCCCATGTGTGCTCTGTGCTGATAGTATGGAGCCTTCTTGGAATTCTCTTTCTTCCTCTCTCTCTGTCCCTCCCCAACTCATGCTTTCTCTCTCTCAGAAAAATAAATAAACTTAAAAAAAAAGTGGTGCTTTAAAAACTGGATAGTCACATGCAAAAGAATGAAACTGATCCCTCTCTTACACCACTCACAAAAATTAACTTGAAATAAAGACTTAAATGTGAGACCTAAAACTACAAAACTGCTGGAAGAACACACAAGGAAAAACTCCTTGACATTGGTCTTGGGAATGATTTTTTGGATATCATAACACAAGGACAAGCAACAAAAGCAAAAAAAAAAAAAAAATCAACAGAATGAAGAGGCAACCTGCATAATGGGAGGAAATATTTTCAAACAATGTATTATATATAGTTTTCAAACTACATAAGGACCTTACACGACTCAAAAAAAAAACAAAACAAAACAAATAATCCAGTAAAAAAATGGGTAGAAGACCTGAACAGAATTTTTTTCCCAAGTGATGAACAGGTATACAAAGAGATGCTCAGCTTCACTAACCATCAGGACAACAGAAATTAGAACCACAATGAGATATTACCTCAAACCTGTTAGGATGACTATTATCAAAAAGACAAAAGATACCAAGTGTTTTGTGAGGCGGTGGAGAAAAGGATGCCCTAGTACACTGTTGGTGGGAATATAAACTGGTATAGCCTCTGTGAAAAGTAGTATGGAGTTTCCTCAAAAAACTTAAAGAACTATATATTTCCATTCCAGGTATATATATATATGCAAAGGAAATGAATACAAGATATTGAAGAGGTATCAGCACGCCCATATTCATTGCCATATTATTCATAACAGCCAAGACACAGAAGCAGCCTGAGCATGCACTGATGGATGAATGAATAAAGAAAAAGTGGTAGATACACATAATGGAATATTATTCTGCCATAAAAACGAAGGAAATCCTTCCATTTGCAACAACATGGGTGGACCCTTAGGGCATTATGCCACGTGAAATAAACCAGATGAAGCAAGACAAATATTGTGTTCTCATTCATAGGTGTAATCTAAAAAAACTGAACTCAAAAACAGAGTAGAACCATGATTGCCAGCGACTGAAGAGTAGGAAAAAAGGGGAGGTGTTGGTCAAAGAGTAAAAATTTACAGCTAGAATGTTTAGAAGCGACATGAGCACCCCAATGTTTATAGCAGCCAAAATACGGAAAGAGCTCAAATGTCCGTTGATGGATGAATGGATGAAGATGTGGTATATATACGCAATCAAAAAGAATGAAATCTTGCCATTTGCAACTACGTGGATGAAACTAGAGGGTATTATGCTAAGCTAAATTAGTCAGAGAAAGACAAATATCATATGACTTCACTCACATGAGGACTTTATGATACAGAACAGATGAACAGAAGGGAAGGGAAGCAAAAATAATAAAAAAAAACAGGGAGGGGGACAAAACATAAGAGACTCAAATATGGAGAACAAACAGAGGGTCACCGGAGGGGTTGTGGGAGGTGGGATGGGCTAAATGGGTAAGGGTAAGGAATCTACTCCTGAAATCATTGTTGCACTATATGCTAACTTGAATGTAAAATTTAAAAAATAATTAAATTAAAAAAAAGAATTTGAAAAAAAAAATTTCCAGCTAGAAGATGAATAAGTTCATATAGAGTATGATGACTTTAGTTAACAACACTGTAGTATATGCTTGAAAGTTGCTAAGGGGATAGATCTTAAATGTTCTCACCATACACATAGAAAGGGTAATTATATGAGAGGTAGAGATGTTAACTAATCTTACTCTGGTAATAATTTCACAATATATACACATATTAAATCACCATGTTGTATATCTTAAACTTATACGATGTTGTACATCAACTATATCTCAATAAAGCTGGAAAAAATAAAATGCAGATGAAGGTTCACGCATAAGGCAGCTTCTTACAGTTAAAATACCCTGGATAAAAGGTAAATACCCCCCCCCCCCAAGATAAAATTTTAGTTATAGGAAAAACAATATACATAGACAAGAGAAACACACAAATGTTAACTGTGGTTATCTCAAATGGTACAATTGCAGATAATGGTACTTAAAATTTTTATCTTGGACTTGAAGTACATATATTGGATTTACCATAATCTTTGTCTCACCACAAACTATCCATATTGATCATGCAACATTCTCTTATTTACATTAAATTTGATTATTTAATACATAGTGAATACCAGTGAACTCACTATATAATCACGAACCAGAACTAGAGCATTACTGGTATCTTCAGTCTAAGGGAGAAAAGGGAGAACTGTGATGTCAATGTAAAACACATACTCTTGAAAGATTGCAGTATTTTTTTTCAAAGACAATAATTTGGTGAGAAAAATCCAAATTGGGATTATTTTCTGTATTTTCCTAATTGAAAAAATAAACACTGTATTTAAATAAAATAATTTATAGTGCCTACAGGCTGTATCTGCCATTTCTACTGGACAAATATTTATGAGTTAACTTGTTCTACACTATAGCTAAAGTCAGACAATATGGAGAGGCGGGCTGCTTTCTAACCATCGGTAAAGTATGGTGGTAGAGGAGCATCTGGATGGCTCAGTTGGTCAAGTGTCTGTCTTGGACTCAGGTCACGATCTCATCATTCATGAGTTTGAGCCCTGCGTCAGGCTCTGTGCTGACGGTATGGAGCCTGCTTGGAATTCTCTCTCTTCCTCTTTCTCTGTCCCTCCCCAACTCATGCTTTCTCTCTCTCAGAATAAATAAACTAAATCATAAATAAATAAATAAAATATGGAGGCTGCTTGCAATTCTCTCCCTCTCTCTCTATTAAAATAAACTTTAAAAAAAAGTACAGTACTAGACACAGACCAACGTGTGGTCATATGAGTATGTATGCTTTTTATAAAATCCTGTAAAATGGGAGTTGATATGTTTGAAATATTAAAATATTTGTAAATTTTTAAGGATCTGATGAGGCATTTTTCTCACTTTGCTCAAGTGAGTTACATGGGAAATCCAGATGAGACAACTCATTCCAATGAACGTTGGTATCCCCATGAAGCTCACGTGCAAGGATGCTATGACTCAGGAGGTAAGTGGACCCTCTAAGAGCGAGAACTGGGACCAGACTCCTTTTTGGACAACTAGACTATATTGCCCCTGGAATGAAGATTGGAATCCTTATCTGGAGTTTGCTTTAGAGCGAAAAGACAGCTCTTCTTTTCTTTGCCCCTATGAAAACTGTTCTCTGAAAGCAGAATAGGAGACATTGGAGAATGAGATTTGATATAAAAATATTCACCTTAAAGACAACCTCTGACACCTTTCGGTAATGCAAGGCAGTCATCTGAATGTGTATCATGAGTATCTTTGAACAAAAATTGGATGTCAGGATTTTGATAAAATTCATATATGTAGTGTAAGGAGTCTTCATTTGTATCTGGCCTCCTAGAAAAATAAATGTGCCTTTGGTTACATTGTTAAATGTAAACAACTTTGAAGGTTAAATTTGCTCTTCATTGTTTTCTTAGGAATTAAAGTTACTGTTGTCATAATCAGATGGGCCTCATATTTATTTTATGAAATTACATGACCAAATTAACAGTAATTCTAATCTCATTTCTTCCAGTAAGAAATCTAAAAGAATTACAATAACTTTGATGGCTATTTCCAACTTTATGGCATTTCTTTCTAGTCACTCCTTAAGGAGGGACTTTTTTTTTTTTTTAAATAGTGGGTCACTTGGGGCGCCTGGGTGGCGCAGTCGGTTAAGCATCCGACTTCAGCCAGGTCACGATCTCGCAGTCCGTGAGTTCGAGCCCCGCGTTGGGCTCTGGGCTGATGGCTCAGAGCCTGGAGCCTGTTTCCGATTCTGTGTCTCCCTCTCTCTCGGCCCCTCCCCCGTTCATGCTCTGTCTCTCTCTGTCCCAAAAATAAATAAACGTTGAAAAAAAAATAAAAAAAAATAAAAATAGTGGGTCACAACATAGGAAAAGTATTAATTTCATAAATCTGGAATATTAGGATTGTATAAAATCTGATTATAGGCACTTGTACCCCAGTGTTTATAGCAGCACTCTCAACAATAGCCAAATTATGGAAAGAGCCTAAATGTCCATCAACTGATGAATGGATAAAGAAATTGTATATGCACAATGGGGTACTACGTGGCAATGAGAAAGAATGAAATATGGCCCTTTGTAGCAACATGGATGGAACTGGAGAGTGTGATGCTAAGTGAAATAAGCCATACAGAGAAAGACAGATACCATATGTTTACACTCTTATTTGGATCCTGAGAAACTTAACAGAAACCCATGGAGGAGGGGAATGAAAAAAAAAAAAAAGAGGTTAGAGTGGGAGAGAGCCAAAGCATAAGAGACTCTTAAAAACTGAGAACAAACTGAGGGCTGATGGGAGGTGGGAGGGAGGGGAGGGTGGGTGATGGGCACTGAGGAGGGCACCTTTTGGGATGAGCACTGGGTGTTGTATGGAAACCAATTTGACAATAAATTTCATATATTGAAAAAATAAATAAACAAACAAACAAACAGACATACATTAAAAAAAAATGTGATTACAAAGTCTCAGCCTTGACTGAGATTCAAGTATAGAAACTAGGTCAACCACATAATGTAGTCTGCATCTACAACATTTTTGAAAGTGAAAGAAGGTGCTATTCATAATTAAAGTGGCACCTTAGCCATAAGGGGGGGCACAATTTAGGGCACACCAGGACGTATGGTTATCCTAACAGGGGCTGAATTATGGTCATTCTTTACCTATGTAGATTAGCCTGTCTGTTTACTAGGGCTCTCCAGCTTCTAAGTGTAAGATAAAACAGGCACATCTTGTTAGAATGGCAACAACAGCAATGACAAAAAAAATCCAAATTTTCTTCTTTTACAATCAGGCACAATTGTATGCTTAAATTTCTTTACTCTAATTACTAGACTGTTAATTGAATTATTAGGAGGAAAAAAAGACTTTCACACTTTATTTCAAATTTCTATTCTCTATCAGCTCTCTTCTCCCCCTCCCCCCCCCATTTAACCCTTTGTATTTGTGTCCAGGACACTTACAAAATAAGGACAGCAGCAGTAATGGTGAATAATTTATTCACTCCTCAAGCAAATGCTGCTAAATGCCCGCTGTGTGCTAGGCATGTGCTAGGTGATACAAAGGTGATTTATTTCATGATATAAAGATAGCTAGAAGTGGTCACTTCTCTAAAAAAACAAAAACAAACTATTTAGAAGAAAAAAGACCAGTACATAAATAACTATAACCCAAGGCATAATGCAAAAAATATTTATAGGATGTAATACAGGAATTCAATGGTGGGAAATTGTAAGGAAGGCATTTTAGGGGTAGAAATTCTCCCAAGTAAAGGTGCAGAGAAAGGAAAGCACACAGCTTTCTCTGAGTACTGCTTTGCTGCAGTTTGACCTCAAGATGCCTAAAAAAGTAGGGTGGTGACAGAGTACAAAGGACCTTCAATGCCAGGCAGAGAATTTTAGAGCTAAGTAGAGGAACAGAGTCATACAAGATGATGAATGGGGAAGAGATCCAGTGGGAACTACATTTGAGAAGGACTAGTCTATAGATGGAATATAGAGTCTAGGGTCTGGCCCCAGCAGACCAAGAAAGAGCCTAGAGACAGAGAAGTGCCCTATAAAAGGGAGGAGCAGTGGTGATATGAAGGAGAAACATGCCACAGAGTGTCTGGAAATATAAGTCCCACCACATGATAACTTGTGGGTTGGCCTCCATGATTAAGATTTTAATCTAAATGAGAAAAAGGTGGTGCCATGAATATATACTTCAATGAACCAATTCCGACAGAATACCATCTTATCTTAAATGCTGAAGTAATAAAAATATTTTCACACTTCATCTAGATCAGTTTTCAATTCAATACATTTCCCACAAGAATGGAACTTATTAAGGTGATTTTTTTAAATGGATGATTTTATTGCCCCGGTGGTAAGTGGTATGAAATTATTTTAGATATTTCATTAATAATTCTAAAATGTGACTAACAAGTGGAATAAAAGGGACTGCTGAAATATAAAGCATCCAGTGAATCAAAAGAATTCTGAAAACTGTACACTTTCACACTCTACGCTATTTTCTCTTTCCCTAATATCCAGCACACATATAGATAATATATCATCTCTTTATAAGTTATATTTCATACTCAAACATATCCCTTCCATCAGTGGTTTTCAAACTCCTTGACACATTTCCCAGACACTGTCAGAGGCAGAATTGGCTACTTGGGGAGGCTCTCACTTCTCTGTCCATTGTTGTTTCACAAATTTATTGGATGATCCCTTGGTAAGGAAGTTATAAAGAAAGTACAGGGGTGGGGCGCCTGGGTGGCGCAGTCGGTTAAGCGTCCGACTTCAGCCAGGTCACGATCTCGCGGTCCGTGAGTTCGAGCCCCGCGTCAGGCTCTGGGCTGATGGCTCAGAGCCTGGAGCCTGTTTCCGATTCTGTGTCTCCCTCTCTCTCTGCCCCTCCCCCGTTCATGCTCTGTCTCTCTCTGTCCCAAAAATAATAAATAAACGTTAAAAAAAATTAAAAAAAAAAAAGAAAGTACAGGGGTGAATTTAGGGATATATCAAATTCATATCAAGTATGAGATTCTTATAAGATGATAATCAGCAGGGATGAATTTTGCGGAGACCATTAAAATTCTATTTCATTCCTTATCTCTCCTCGTTTCCCACATTTTGGCTTTTTCCTTATAAGTGTTTAAGTGAAATGAAAATGACACTTGGATTAGAACCCCTGACATAAAGAGGGGCACCTGGGTGGCTCTGTCAGTTAAGCATCCGACTCATGATTTCGGCTCAGGTCATGATCTTGTGGTTTGTGGGTTCAAGCCCCTCATCAGGCTCTGTGCTGACAGTGTGGAGCCTGTGTGCGATTCTCTCTCTCTGCCCCTCCCCACTTGTTCTCTCTCTTTCTCACTCAATAAATAAATCAACATTAAAAAAGTGTTTTTAATAAAAAAAAAAAAAACCCTGATGTAAAGAACAAATACCTCTACTCACAATAGCCAAAGAATGGAAACAACTAAAGTGTCTGTCAGTGCATGAATAGATAAAACAGATGTGGCTTATGCATGTGAATGTATGTGTGTGTGTAATGGAATATTATTCAGCCATGAGAAAGAAGGATATCCTGCCATTTGCTACAACCTAGATGGACCGTGAGAGCATTATGCTAAGTGAAATAAGTCGCAGAAGGAAATTTGCATAGTATTATTATATGTGGAATCTAAAAACACTAAAAAACAAGTCAAATTTATAGGCAGAGTCAAAAATGGTTACCAGGGACTGTAGGGTGCAGCAACTAGGGAGACATTACAGAACGGTACAAACCTTATTAAAAAGGAACAAATACTGGGGCTCCTGGGTGGCTCAGTTGGTTAACCATCTGACTCTTGATTTCGGTTCAGGTCATGATCTTGCGGTTTGTGAGATTGAGCCCCACATCTGTCCAGATGAAGCCTGCTTGGGATTTTCTCTCTCCCTCTCTCTCTGCCCCTCCCTCACTTGCATTCTAGCTCTCTTTCAAAATAAATAAATAAACTTAAAAAAAAAAAAAGGAAAAAGGCAAAGACATCTGTTGTCTGCATGGTAGTCCCAGGTTCCTTTCTAATTCCCTTGTTCCAAAAGGCACAAAGAGGGGCACCCTATGTGGCTCAGTAGGTAAAGCCTCCAGCTTTGGCTCTGGTCATGATCAGTTCCAGCCCATCAGGCTCTGTGCTGACAACTCAGAACCTGAAGCCTGCTTTGGATTCTGTGTCTCTCTCTCTCTGCCCCTCCCCCATTCTTACACTCTGTCTACCTCGAAAATAAACATTAAAAAAAATTCTTTAAATAAAAAAACAAGAACAAAAAGGCACAAAGAGACTACACTGCTCGAATTTGATCCATGTGGACAACAGTGGGCATCCTCCTTCATTCATTCATAAATACGAGCACCCATTATGATTAGGGTGATGTCATGTAGTGATCAACAGGCAGCTAAGGCCTCTGTCCTCACAGCCTGGAAAGGAGCCACAAAGCTCTGCACACACACACTAGATTTTTCTCTAAGTTTGTTTCACAAGTCATGAAGCTGCTCAAAAAGATATGACTGAAATCTCGTGAATGCCTATCCTCTCATTTTTTTTTTTTGAATGAACATCTCCTTGATTCATAATTCTCTTTTCTCGAACTATGTAAGAGAGAGATTATCTACGTAATTGTCACAAGTATTCTCCACATATTCATAAGGATCCAGCTCTGGGAAATAAATTTTGCAAAATGATACTTCTCAGCATAGCACCAGGGTTTACTTACGTTTTGCATAAGAATTGCCAAGAGGAAGCTAATTAATATACTAAATACTCTTTCCTATTTATAGATACTGGCCCAAATTGGGTTTTCAGTTGACATGTATACAGAACTCTGACATATACGTGTTCTTCTCTCCTGTCTACCTTAAAAACCTCTTTGAGCCAACTTCTAAATTCCTTCTCATTTTGATGACCATGTATCCATAAGGGGAACTTGACGTGCACTTAATTCAGGCTGTTGAGCATTCAGCTTCATCTTAGGGGGAGGAGTAGAGTAGCATTATCGTGAGTAGCATTTCTAGGTGATGGAAACCACCAGACTTCTAAGTGTTGTTTAAATTGTTGGCTTGTCTTGGCTGACCTAATGTTTTATACTAGCGAAATGTTGTACTTTAATATTAGTTCAATATCGCTTCTCTAACTCTTCTCTATCAGCACTGACTTCTGAGAGTTAATGGCAAATGCTGCAGAAAATTCAGCATCTTCCTTGCACTCTGGTACTGGCAAACATATCTTTCTTAGGGGTTGGATGAAAGGGCTCTATATTTCTTGAAGCCTGTCCCTTTAAATTATTTCTGGTAGAGGTTGGATTTGAGATCTGCCTCTGACTTGCTAAGGGCTATTTATGATTTATTTCAACCTTTAGCTGGCTCTGGGACAAAGAAATGCACAAAGTTGAAAATAAAGAAAAGAAGACGCTTAATCCTCAGTGGTATTTCAGTGGTGTGGAACACCTCGACTCTTATGATGGGTGTGTTAATTTCCGATATTTTATATTCTTTCTCTCAAAAATAAAATTAAAATCCTTTATCATTTTTAATTAGAGAACAAGTGCCATCATTTTTTAAAGAGAACAAATTTAAGGCTGTGAGCCTTTTAATGCAGGCTGGTTCTCTGAGGTTTTTCTCAAGCACTGTGGGGAGATTTTAGAGCCAGTCAAATAATTTTCTTAGGCAAAGTGGTGATAGACCATGGTGAGATATGGGTGTCACTAAAATTTCATAGAGGTCGCTAACACACCAGAGTCACCATAACATTCGCACACTGACTATAATATCTCCAAAGAAGCATTTGCTGCCTATCATGGCTCTGAAGGGAGCTGTTTCAGTCTATCAATGCAATAATGTGCATGTTAAAAAGTCCCTAAATATGTATTTACAAGATAGTCAGATCTGTTTTGGTCTATTGGGTCAATAATCCATGCACTAAAAGTCCCTAAATATGTATGCACAAGATAGACAGATCAGCTTTGGTTCACTGAGTCAATAGCAAGTAGGCCTTTAAAAAAGGGCCTGTATAAGTTGCATACCTGGCATTTTAGCAAATTTAGAAATGCAGTTCTGTACATTTCCTGACTTTTAGAGGGTAGATTTATTATGTTAGTTTCAGGGGATGCCAAAAAGCTGTGTTTCACTCTGGTCCATGATATTTTGCTTTTGAAAAGTCAGAAGAAAAACCACTATAGCACAAACTATATCACAGCTCTGAGGCAAATGATGGAAACATGGGCATGTAGGCAAAGCCCTGTGCACAGGCGTGGATGCTGTCCTTCCAGACCATGTTTCTGCCCTTCCTGGATCACCATCCAGGTGCATCCACCTCTCTGCTCGCCGGCCTGTGCTTCCCCACTGTCAAACTCATTCCAGCAGCCAGGGGGAAATTGCCGGGCTTCAGCTCTTCTCCAGCAGCATCCCATCCTCATAATCAAAGAGAAAGTTCCTTGACATAAGCCCCTCCTCATTCTGACTTCACCTCTTGCCACTCTGGCTTCGGCTGTTCCTTAAACACGCCAGGCATGCTTCTGCTCCAGGTCCCTTGTACTTGGCCTTCCCTTCACCTGGAGTGTTCCCCACTCATATAGCTACATGGCTAGCTGTCTTACTTTCTTTAAGGTTCCTATGAGAGAGGTCTTCCCTGGCCACCCTGTGTAAGACAGCAACACCCCCTCCCAACACCACGTATTTCCTTTCTCCATTATCTATGCTGTTGTTCTCCAGGAGCACTTATCACCATCTAACATATAATGTCTTTACTTATTTGTTTGTTGTCCACCTTTTTCCCCTAGAGGTTAAGCTACACTAGGGCAGGACCTTCATCAATCCCATACTTAGGTAAGAGCCTGCCATATTTTAAGTGCTCATTAAATTTTGATGATAGAAACGAATGAAAGCAGAGGGAAAATGAATCTTCCTTCCACTTCCCTGATTGCCTGCTGATGTGTGTTCCTGTTTAAGTTGAGGAGAAATGAGTATCTTTTTTTGAGATGAAGTCCTTTCTTTGGCCATTAGACTTGTTTCTGGTAATCTCTAGGTGGCACAAAAGTGCTGGATGAAGGTACTCATCCATTGCATACTCAGAGCTCCTGGGTTATGACAGAGCTTCTGGAGGAACTGGGGTCATCTTAGCTGCTCACAGAAGCACTTGACCAGTCTGCTTCTAAGTACAATAGTGCATAAGACGGGACTGTCATTTCTAAATCCAGATTCCCACTTAATGTGGCATCCACAATCAGTTTTGGTGATAGCAGCGGACTAGATTTTACAGTCTAATCTGACATGGTCATGAAGGTTGGTGCCACTCTGTCACATAACTGTAACAGACTGAGGGATACCAGGTAGAACCATTGTTCTCTCTTAAATCTGGTACATTATTCTTAGGATATTCCCCTATGCCCTCACCTCTATCTTTAATCATGTAGAATGCTTTTAAATGCATCCTTTCTCATGATTGAAGCCTGTCACAGTAATTTCTTCCTTATTTAAATTTCACAGGAACATTCTTTATTTCCAATCACCTACAAAGATGCCTTCAGCAAGAGAATCACAGCTGACAGCAAATTAATGACTATGATGCTGTGATTAGTTGAGATTACAGGCTACAGAGGACCTGTCTGAGCATTTACCACTGTCATGACACTAACACTGGCATCTATTGGAGATTTATATTGTTCAAAAAAGAGGATGTGGTTCAGCTACAGTGAGCCCTATACAAGGGTACGAAAATTTGTCTGTATTGTAATACAGTCAATGATATGGTAATCAATTAAAGTAAGTTTTACTGTTAACCTGCTTAGCCTAAGCAAGTCTCTCTTCCACACTCTCCCTCCAAACACAGATTTATTTTGATAAAGCTTGAAGGCACAAACTAAATAAAAAGCTGAAGTGATCTAGGGAATTCCAGTCCCTAAGCCCAAAGTATTCATTAACAGAAAGAAAAACATCATTTAATCTTGAATTATTTGGATAAGAGACTCAATTTTGTATTTTATTTTTCATGAGAAGACAAAACTTAATGGATATTTCGGGGCACAGCAGTCCTTGAGTGGATTTATAAAATAAAACTTTTCAATCAACTTAATGGATAGGGGATAAAAAATTAGCAGGAACAACAATGCCACAACCATCTACTCAGATACTAGGTATCACTGCACATGCTTCCAAATTCTAGCTGAAAAGAAATAATGGTTTCTGTAATCCCCAGCAATGACTTTTGTGGGGGGGAAGATTTCAAATAAATGTCTATTTGCTTTAGGTGAGCTTCACTGAATCGGCCTTATTTGACTTCAGATTCTCCTAAGGGAAGAGATTTCAGGATTTCCTGGTTGTAAAATGGAAAAGAACATTTTGCTGAACTTGTATGACATCATCTAAAGCATTAAAAGGGCAGATAATCATGGGTTCTCTGCCTGTTTACCAAAGCTTCTTTACCTCCTCAATCTACTTTATTTCCAAATGTCAGAGTGGTTTGAAACCTTTCAAAGATTTATAGATTGCAGCAGCAGAGGAAATATTAGGATAAATCCTTTAACTTTTGTGAAAGCTTTTAAATAATTAATCAATGGGCTTTTGCAATTGTTATATATCACAGTACAGATACTCTAACGTATACTGTATGAAGGCTAAACCACAAAGGGCATTAGGCCATCTGTCTTTCTAGAAAGTCAGTGAAACTACAGTTTAGAGTACATACTTGAGTCACAAATAAAGAGAATATTGAATAAGTGAAGGAAAATATTACTAATATAATACAATCTAGTTTATCAGTTAAAATAAAAGTACTATGCAATGAATGAAAACACTAAGCACAATCTTGGTTTTAAATATATTTTTTTTTCAAACTCTACTTGGAAATTACCTTACATTATAGAAAGAAGGAAAAATGTAGCTGATATAATATTTATAAAAAGCAATATAAATGTGAGCAAATTATTTTCAAGCTTATATGATAAACATGTTTTCCAATATATTGAAAACACTAGAACCAAACACTAAAACAAATAGTACGTAAAAGAACTCACCCTAGATATGTAATAGACAAAATATTTCTTGCAGCAATAAATTAATTTTTTCCTTGTTAGGCACACCCCCTCCACCATAACTTCGTGAAGAAACGTGAAGTGGTGTGAAAACAATCTTACCTCATATTCAAAGTCCTCTGCTCTGTCTGCATCAGCAGGCAAGCTGGAAAGATACTCATTGTCCTCATAAAATTCATGCTCCATCGGATGAAGAGAATGGCAGCTATGGGGAATATAGCGATATGGCAGAAGCGGATCAAAAAGGTTGGTTTAAAGATTAAAACTGATTTTAAAATTTCACTTGAGTCTTCTCTGCTTTGCAATAAGACCTGGAGTGATCCAGCCTATAAGTGAACTAAAAACTCAGAAAGAGCAATAGTTTCCTTTCTCCTCTACAACTGGTCCATCAGTTTGATTTTCTGAGAGAATACCAAGAGTAGGGGCCCGTGGCCAGAACGGTGCTCTGAAGGGTCTGATGTGAGTCTATGGCCATACCACCCTGAACGCGCCCGACCTCGTCTGAAGGGTCTGATGTGAACCCCCTGTCAGGCCATGGTGCTTGACTGATACCACCTGGCCTGTGTTCATTCCACCAAATGTGACTTGCTCCATACATGGGTGTGTGGCCTTTGAGACCGCACTCTACCCAAAGAGGCGGATTTGGCAACAAAGTACTACCAATCTCATAATACACAGCCCCAAACTGTTTTCTGAATCTGTTTTCAAAAGCACCTATTTTTCAGATTGTAAAACATACTCCCATTACCCTCATTCCTTAAGACCTTGTTCTCCTTCATAATCACATTTCCCCCTTTTTGATGGAGGGTCCGTGCACAAATATTTATCAGTATTCATGGTGATACCTCACCGGAAATTCCTAGAAGCCATTGGGCTTCATAATCCCTTCAGAAAATTCTTGGGGATGGAGAGAAGATTAAAGGAAATGAGGGGGACCCAGGGCATTGTATTTGACTTTTATATATCTGATTTTGGACAAACATCTTAAATAATTCATAGAAGTGCTTTAAAATTACTGTATGGCATGATATGGATCCTATACATTAGACCATATGAATGCTAAGCACAGTTTAACAGTAAAGGGCATGAGGGCATCTCTGTGTTTAAAAAATCAGTGAAAAAGCCTCAATGCGTTTAACCAAGCTGGTGGCAAGTGAAACCTCTAAGTCCTGCCGATGTAGACATTGTTGAAAAACTGGAGTTAGTGGTATAAATTAGTTTCCTTATCTGCAGCTGAAAGGCAAGAGAGATGCATCCTGGTGCCCTCACACAGGCAACATAAATATCCTACCAGCCCCTTCTCAGTGCTATCTATGGCTGTCGTCCCCACAGAGGGTTAATCAAGTTGAACCCCAAATAGCAAAAGCCATATAAGCAGCATCTTTCTTACTGGTTCTAATAGGTAAGTCCTCCTTGCTGAAATTTGGGCTGGCTCTGAAAACCCTTTTGAGCTGGTCAACTGTTAAGCTTGCTGCTTTGGGCATCTGATGTGTTTTCCTTATCTTTCAGTTGGTAAGAAGGGAGCCCTGCCAGGAGGGGCACCTTATTCATTCAATAAACATTTATTGCCTATCAGATGCTAGGCCCAACGCCAAGTGCTAGAAATCTGTTGGTGCACAAAATCCAGTTCTTGCCCTATGAATTGGGTAGAGCAGTAAGCAGGACTGCTAATATGATGTGATTGGTACTTAAGGGGAGATATGGAGGCTATGACAGCATATGGGGGGATGTCCCTTCTGCAGCCCTAGGAAGTTTGCTAGAAGAGGCTGCCTCTAAGCTAAGATCTGCAGGACTTACGAAGAGCGACATAGGATACTGGTTAAGAGAGTGGGTGCTGGGGTCTGACCTCTTAGGCTCAGGAGCCTGGCCCTATCACTTCCTTGCTATGTGACCTTGGCCAAATTACCTAACATCTACCCATGTCCATGATGATAATAATACGGTGCATTCCCTCAAAAGATTGTTATGAGGACTAAATGCGTCAATGAATGAAAACTAATATTACCTGACAAGTGTCAGATTAGCTAATACAAATTAACTATTATTCATTCATTAAAGTATTTATTGGAAGGCTACCCTGTATCAGGCTGTACTAAAAGATATTATATATTTGCTTGTGTGTTCTTCATCTCCTCCTCTAGAATATAAGCTCCAGGAGGGAGTGACTTTAGTTTTGTTACTGGTTTTAAGCACGGCACCTAGTTCCAGTGCCTGATGAAGGGGGCTATTTAATAAGGAATACACGCATGAATGGAGTCATAAGCAAGATAAACAGGGCTCCTACCCTCCCAGGACTTGAAGTTTCAAGGAGCAGTTTCCAAAAACATGGCTGCACGTTAAAAATGCCTAGGGTGGTTTCTGAAAAATGTTGGCGCTCGGGCCTCACGCTAAAAACTCCTTTTTAATTGGCCTGAAATGGGATTCAGCCATCGCATTGATACTGCCTTTCAAAATCACCAGGTGATTCTAATGTACACCTGTGAGCCACTGGAATGAACCTAACAAAAGCCGCTAAAGGGCAGGGAACTGGCATGATCAGATCCGTGTTTTATAATGTGTCAAATGGATTGCAGTAGGCAATGAAAATGCAGTCCAAAGAGACTATTGTTCTTATAAATCAAACTCTCTACAATGTTTGAACATTTGCTTAAAAGCTCATAGAACAAAATGTATGGGGCAAAACACACTTTCTCATAAAACAAAACTGTACAAGTAAGATTATTTGAATAGAATATCTCTAACTCCCTTGAAATTAGGTAAAAATTGGGAAGAACTATTCATTTAATAGATCCTTATTTCACGGTGCTCTGTACTTACTCACTGACAGCCAGGATTTTTTGCTTACATCTCAATATATTGGGTAATTGCTTTCTTTGGAGAATTACACTTTAATTAAATTAATTTCCTAGCTTTTCCTTTAAAGAAGAGAAAAGCAAAAGAGTGAAAGGGAGAGCGGCAACTCACAGAGGAGAATATACTGCCAACATGCCACTTCTGTGTCAGTCTTAATAAGGTTTTTGGCAGCTTTGGTGAGAGAAGCTATTTCCCTGACCAGTGCTCATGAGTGGCATAAGGCTTTTGATGGCTGGAAATATGAAGATGAACTAATCAGAGCCAGAATTTTTCATCGCTCCTCAGCAAGCATGATTCCCAAAGTGAAGCAACTCTGTGGGTCAGGGAAAGTAGCTACCAGGGGCAGCTGAGAACTAATTGGATACGACACGGCAGAGACATTTTCCAAACAGAACTGAGATCCTGTCTCTCTAATTGTCAACTTTCTAGTGTGACTGATTCTCTCCAACCCCTACTCGACACGGCTGAATGACAACAAATAGGGCTGTGGGAAAAATGACAGGAAAGATACCTGTCTGAGAGCAGAAATGGACAGATGTCTGGCACTGGAGGGGTAGGTGGTCTAAGTTTGGCCAGAGCCATGATGTGTTCGAAGGTGATGTCTGTCTGAGTGCTGGCGTCCATGAGCTGCACTTCCGGGGCCGTTCCATACGCGGGTTTACTGAGAGGCGTCCGTCTTAGCACCTGGACCACAATGGGTTCCTTGGCATTTCGAAAAGCTTCCACTGCCTCTTCATGGGTGGCCTTTGAGAGATCCTTCCCATTGACCTGTGAAGATAAAAGCACATTTCTCATCTCAGAGGAAAGAACAGAGAGGCTGTCATCGTAGATTAATAAAGGGTGGGGAGGGTGAGTTTAAACCATCTCTGATACGAGTTTTGTAACGCAATATTTAATCAGACACTGACACTTATTGAACTCTTCACTAACATGCGGAGGTGAAGATTAGGAAAACAACTGCTTCTTGTTTCTTTAGAAGTACATTGTGAGGAACCTCAGTTAAAAACTTAAAATTTTTTTTATAATTTTTTTAACATTTATTTATTTTTGAGAGACAGAGACAGCATGAGTGGAGGAGGGGCAGAAAGAGACAGAGACACCGATCTAAAGCAGGCTCCAGGTGCTGATCAGTCAGAACACAGCTGACATGGGGCTCGAACTCGGGAATGGTGAGATCATGACCTGAGCCAAAGTTGGACGCTTAACCGACTGAGCCTCCCAGGCGTGCCTAGACTTAAAAATTTAAATAACACATCAGCCTCAGAAAACATTCACCCAAATCTTCAGATAGATCGAAATGTTAAGTATATCTTTTTTTTTTTTTAATGTTCTATCAATCTCTTGGTGGGATTTTCAATATTTAATCCAAGTCTTACTGGCCTGAAATCCAATTTTTTGGGTGTTGTCAAATTTCTTTCATTTTCATCACTTTTGAACCCAAGACCATGTCATTGTCATGTACGTTTTATCTTAAATCGTTGCTATTCTGTGTGGTCTGTGGACCCACAGCTAAGCATCGCATAAGAGATTATTAGAAATGCAGAATCCCTGGCCCTATCCCAGACCCGCTGAATCAGAATTGGCATATTAACAAATCCCAGCTGATTTAGATGCACTTGAAAGGAACACTGCTCTAAAACATGTCTGAGTATACTATGTGCAGTTGGATCCTCACCTGTGTTTATTTATACCCATTTATGACTCTCCAAGGTAGCCCTGGACAGAACAGAGAAATAGGGAACATTTACCTTTGCCCTCCACCAGTGCTTCTCAGCAGGGCCAACCACTGGCATGTGGAAGAGAAAAATCATTGTTTTTGTGAGACTCTCCCATGCCTAATTATCAAGAGCCAATGCTGTTCCCTAGCCTTTGTGGCATTCCAAACAGTCACACACTCTTCTAAACATCCTCTCCAATGGCAGTACAGATTGCTCTCAAATAGCTGTCAATTTATTTCTCTAAAATGGGTCCTGAGAGCAGAGTCCCTTAGTGGAAGTTGTGTTTTAATAAAGGACTACAGCATCAAGGACTACAGCACAATTCCCACCCTAAATGAATCAATAATGTTGGCTTTTGCAGATAGGAAGAGATACTTGGGGGCACAATACTGTGCTTAAAACCCCTGAAATTATACCATTTCTAGACAACTAAGCCACCCGCCTGGTGGGGAGGCTCTGATAACTACTATGCACCAGCAAATCCTTAGAGATCCCTGGGTGCCTTAAAAAGAAGCAAAGGGAGTCGCTGAGTTGCAGTATTAGAACAGTTGCTAACATCCAAATGAGCACATTCTCTCTCCCTGAGTAGACAAAGAATATGTATGCGCTCAGAGCAAGTATGGGGTGTTTGGGGGTAAATGATATAATGCCAGGTAGAAATCGTCATGTCATGTAGAGACAGGCTTAATGACCTGGAGGAGCTAATTTACTCAATGGACCCTGAAAGAGTTAATGTGCCTTCAAAAATGGAGCAATTAAGTTTCCTCACCAGCAAAATATGTCCCAGTACAGTTCTTGGATCACTAGTAAGAAACTTCAGTAAAAGATGTGAATGGTTACCTACCAGTGTGCCCACACTCTCTATTCTGTAAATTCTCACTCTGATTCTTTTCTCCAAGGACTAGAACGTGACTACTAAATTTTTATTGGTACAACCTTGGGATGTCTGGATGACTTTGAGCATATGGGAATATGTGAAGAAGGGACAGGTATGGACACAGGCATTCATTCTTTGAACTACTGGACAATGACACTTTGGGCTAGGCCCACCACTGTCTCCCCTGAGGATGTGTCATCAACAGATGATAAGTGAAGTCCAAGAATGGAAAAACACAGCCTAAAATCTAGCCTCTCATGTTGGCTGGTATCATCTTTATGTTTCATACTGTGGTCAGTATTTATAAGTTTCAGGGTTGTAGAAGATGATCCAATGGTAGGAAAGATTGTTCTACCAGGATCTATGTGGTAGGGAGAAATTGCCATTTGTCTCCAGGCTTCCCACTTTATGGTGTCCCTTCAGATTAGTGAATATCCATTTTGGGAAAGTCTTACACCCTTCCTACTCTGAAAAGAATTCTTGGTCATAATCTATTATCGACTACTTAAAACCTACTGGAACATGTAAATATGTTAAAGCTTTTCATTTAAAGTGACCTCCAACAGTGGTAGAATGAAAGAAGACAGTGCCCTTTTTGAAGGACTTCAAGCAGTATCTGAGGGTAAAGGGAAAAATAATTTGTGGCCAGGGTGTCTTCCAGTCACACATTAAATCCTTCTAACACATAAATTATGTGTCATTAAGTAGTAGACAGACTAATGCCATTATTCTATTTCTTCCTCAAGGTGTCTCAGCACATTGCCTATAATCAAGTCTTGGTATTCTGTTGTTTCTTGTTTTAGTGATTTTCGAAGCAAGAATAATTTTAAAAAGTGGGCTCCTTACTGATTCATGATTGTTTTTCGCAAAATCCAGAAAAGTATAACAATTTAAGCAGAAATATAAAAATTACTAAAGACTATTTTAGACTGTGAAATAATTAGTTCTTATTATAACACTTAGTATATGCAGACCATATTAGCGTTCTTACAGCAAGATCAATAGCTATTGATTTTAAGACCTGTCCATTCATTCATTTACAATTATAGCATTTATATGCAAATTTCATTTTTTGCTTTAAGGACAATCAAATACAATCTTCAAAAAGGACAGTCAATATAATCTCAAATATCTTACTTCCCCATTGGGAATGCTCTTTTCTTCCAGTTATCATGCAGCTGACCTCTATTTTCATAAGCTATTTAATATCTCTCAAAGTAAAGAAGTCTATGACCTTTAAAGGCTCTGTCTCACGTGATCTCTTAGAAAATGTAAGCACTGATGATAACAAAACACTTTTTTTCCACTTCACTTGAAGTTCATCAACATACTGTGAGCCTACCAAAAGGTCACCATTTTATAAATTATGCCTTTCACAACAACAAAAAAGAATAGCTTAATTGGGATTTTCTGGCAGTTGCTTTGCTCAGTTATCATCAATTACACTGGGGAAGAAGAACATGGAAGAATACCTAAGGTTTTAATACTGTAGAAAAAATTTTGTAGTCAATTAACAAATAAATCAGTAGCCACACTTCATTTTTCCCAAGTGGCTAGGTCCTAAACCAACAGCAAGGTATCTGATATTTCATGGTGCCACATCCTTATCATTCTATTTCATTTCTATCATTTTCTCTACCTCTCTCCTGCCTGTGCTTCCTCTCCCCCTCCCCCTTCTTTCTTTCTTGTCTCAACCTTGCTTTGGTACAAACAACATACAATTTTTATTTGTTTTGTGAAAATGAGACAGGAGATGGAGAAGCCCTCTGTTAACAGTGTCCCATTTATATAAGTAGCCAAAATGTTCGAGATGCTAAATAAATGGAGAGGAAAAAAAATCCTAAGAGAGTAAGAAAGAAGTTGATTTTCAGGACAAAAAAACTAGATAAAAAGGGTCGGGAGCAAAACTGATGGGAAGAGCAGAAAGGTAATTTGAAAATTAGGAGAGAAACTCATGGGGTTTGAGTTTGAAGTTTACATCCAGAAGGGTTTCAAAAAGGCTGGAGATTTGATTGAAACATGGCATTGAGAAAGAGACTTTTTTGTGAAGTCGTTGTTGAATGGCACAGGTGAGAGGTTAGAGTCATAATAAACATGAGAAGTCTACGAGATAATTCCCTCTATTACTATCACATCTGGCATTTTGATAATTGCGGCCAAAACAGATTTGGTTCTACCACTACTGAACAACGAGAGTATAGCAATTGGAGTATAACTGAAAAGACTTGTGTGATTGCTATTTGACAAAGGGCTATAGGTGCCAGAGTGGGACAAATGGACTCTCAAATGATGATTAAGCCACCTGATTTGAGATAGAGAAGAAACCAGCACACTGTGCATCTAGAGAGGTGATCAGAACCGGCCACAGCATAAGAAAGGAGAAGATGCCAATTGAAGAAGTTCTATAATAGAGACATGTGGTTGTCCTTGTAAATTTGGGACTGGAAGCACATGGAAGGAGCAGTCTTTTTTTTTTTTATTTAAAAAAATTCTTTTTTTTTTTAATGTTTATTTATTTTTGAGACAGAGAGAGAGACAGACAGAGCATGAGCGGGGGAGGGGCAGAGAGAGAGGGAGACACAGAATCTGAACCAGGCTCCAGGCTCCAAGCTCCGAGCTGTCAGCACAGAGCCTGATGCGGGGCTCGAACTCATGAGCTATGAGATCATGACCTGAGCCAAAGTCGGACGCTCAACTGACTAAGCCACCCAGGTGCCCCAGGAGCAGTCTTAATCATATCAAACTTGGAGCAGTTGTAAGTCAGATGAACCAACAAATAAACGAATACTTGGTGACTAAAAGAAAAACCAATCGTGGGAAACAATCTTCTGGGAAGGTTTTTCTCTTACCCCTGAACTTATAAGTTGAAAAATTAAGTGTCTTGTTTCTAAAAAGTTATTTTCCATTATACTGATAGGGATAAGTGGATAGGAGAAAGGCGGTCACTTTTCAGCAACCAATGCAAAAGAAGTGTGAATACATTTGTTGTGGCAGATGGGCTAATTAATCCATAAGCAACTTGTGAATGTTAAGTAAAGAATATAGCTTTTCATATGTAAACCATATCATGGCAATGTTTGATGAGGCTTCTGTTTAACGAACAATCTACCCTTTTGGATAAACTGCAAAATCTGGGCCACTTGTCAGCAACCTCCCCAGAGTGACTGGTGGCCTCAGCTTGGATATGAGCTGTGCTACTTTGATTATTCCTCCAAATCCAGCCACATGCAAAATTTTCTTGAGTATCAGAATACAAACAGGCTTTTCTTTTTTTCCTTTTGAAGTGCAAACAAGTGCGTGAATAACCAAGTCACCCTGGTGAGTTGCCATTTCCAGAGTCAGCTGTTTGGGAATGATGAGGGTTTCCAAACCTCTGTTTCCTCTTATGAAAAATAAGGCCTTTTATGCATCTGTGCCTTTCATAGGAGAATACATATAAGAAAACTCAAGAGAAGAAGCATAGAATACTGTAGATTACGTGCAAGTGACATCGACCAATCTTCAACTTGAATATTAGTTTTTATGTTTACAAAATTTTTATTCACTCACTCATTCATTCATTCATTCATTCATTTCACTTTACTGAGGTATAGATGACATGGAAAATGGTAAGACGTTTAAAGTGTACACTGTGTTGATTTGGTATATGTATATACCATTAAAGAATTCCAACCATCTAGTTACTTAACACATCCATCATTTCACATATTGATTAATTTTTTTGGTGAGAACATTTAAGTTCTACTCTCTTAGCAAATTTCAATTATATAATACAGTGCTATCATCTACTATGGTTTACATATAGATCCTCAGAGCCAAGTAGTATAATTCTAGTTGGGCATGCCAGTTTATAAGATCTCCCCCTTCACAAGTAAATATGGAATTAATTTTGATGAAAGGCTCTATGTGAACGCTGATCAACTTCTCTGATAGTTATGGAGGTGTTGTAAAAACATGGTCTGGTAACATTTTATAAAAGGAGGAAATTATATTTAAATTGGTGCTAAAATGTTTGGTATGGAAGAAATGTAAAATAATCCAAACCCTATTGTCATTAAAACACTTGTCATATATAATCTTTAAATTCATTTTAGGGAATTTAAGCATATAATTTTTTTTCTCAACTTTGGTATGTTTGCTTCTATGTAGACATCTGTCATATCAATTAAGCATAGCACAGGAGAAAAAAATATTTATAGTAAAAAGAACACACAGAATAAGAATTGTGCAAAATTATATGAAGAAACCCTAGTGAAAGATTGACAAAATTAATTTTGACCTGCTTTACTGTTATCAATGAACAAAATAATGACTGGTGGGTTTGTGAAAATGATGTAATTTTAGAAGAATACAAGAAATGTTAAATTGCATTAAGCCAAAAGTCTGTGTGATCTGCAGTGATCTGCTTTGAAAGCATGGTTACTGGATTTTTAGACGTGAATATGTAATGATCACATTGACATAATAGGCAGACTTACCCAAAAGTGATCCTGGGGTTCCTTCTGGCAAGCTTGGACTATGAGGGACTGGTAGCTTCATTTTCCTGGTGTGTGGGGGTGCTACAGCTTTGAGCTCCAAAGTCCCCCTGCGCAAGGCAACTGGCTTTCCCAGCCAAATGGAAGTCACTAACTTCTAACCCGGATATTCTGAAATTCTTGTAGTCTGTTTCCTTACTGATAATGTTTCCGAAAGAAGAGAGCAACAGTGGGTGGGGATCCCTTCACTGGACTACAGAAACAATGCATGTCCATCAGTTTGTGGCCCCTGCACGACTCCCCGTGCTACTCACTCCTGACTTGTATGTTTTACCAGTAAAGACTATTGCCTAACCTACGTAATTTGTGACGTTGTGGGATTTGTCCTTAATAACCTTTGCGTGACATGATATACATTCACAACCTAAAAAACTGAATATGTTAAAAAGGCTCATACATATAATAGTAATGAATTGCAGACCCCCAGTAACCCAAGGAGATATTTCGAAAGCCTATTGTTACATTTAACTAATTGATTGTGACACTGAGGTCACTACTGTAGGACAGTGTGCTACTTCCTGATCCCTTTCACCGCACACTTTGATAGTGAGGTATTCCCAAATGCAAGCATGATTCATCTTCAACCTTTCTTATCAAGATATTGTAGACCCATTCTTTGTGAATTTATCAGAACTATTTTTGAACAAATTGATCATTTTGGTTATAGGCAATCTTGGGGATGCATCTTTCCTAATTGCTTTTTCCCTTGATTAGCTTTTGTTTTATTTTTTGTAGCCCTTCCTCTGTATTTTCTGTTTCTTTCCTGATTCCCACTGCCACATTCTTCTCTTCTAAGCTTTCCCATTTGGAAGTGATTATTTATATAAATTATCCCTGTTATTAAAGAACAGGTCATGGTATGTTT
Organism: Herpailurus yagouaroundi; assembly: GCF_014898765.1. Classification (NCBI taxonomy): domain Eukaryota; kingdom Metazoa; phylum Chordata; class Mammalia; order Carnivora; family Felidae; genus Herpailurus; species Herpailurus yagouaroundi. The sequence continues at coordinate 12,727,693 of NW_024412407.1, forward strand.
TGATTCTTACTGAGGGAAATAAATTGAAATATATGCAACACAGTTTTTTTTTTAACCTTCATATAAATGGATTTATTTCAATTATGTTAATGAAAGAAATGGAGATATCTGTTTTTTGGCACATGAGCTGGTGGTTCTTAGTTTGTCCATCAGATGTACAGTCTAGTCTACCCAGCTCGGTGCTCTGGGACACTGACCACTGTATACTGCGTCACTGTGCTCCCTGCTTTATGTATTTTGTTTGGTTCAGTTAATGGTAACAGAGCTAGTACAATATGTCTTTATCCAGCTCCCTCTCCACCTGGCTTTCAGGACACCAGATCTTGGTAGGTTCTGTTCACATCTCTCATTCAATGTCCCTCTTCAAGGGTATGGGCAGTAAGGACTTCTTTATATTGCGATTTCCTATGTTCTTTTTAACTCTGCTCACACCCCCTATAAGTTGCTCCATCATTAAATTCGCTTCAATTAAATCCTTTGTGACTTCCGTTTCCTTCTGGGGCCCTGCCTGATAGAACGAGACATAAACTTCTCTGATTCAAACAATAACAAAAACGTATGGTAAAAGTTGAAACTTACCATCTTTGCAAATTAAGTTCACTAGCAAAATTAGTTGCATCAAAAATACAATTACCAGTTTCTCGGATTTAGCAAAAGTCGCATTTTTAAGGGAGAAAGAAAGTACAACTTTTATTGAGATCACATAGCAAATCTAAAGTATTCATATATTTGATATGCATTGTTATTTCACAGAATATCCCTCAATGTGTCTTTGTCTAGTGTGTTTCCTTGATTAGGTACAGGTTTTGTGTTTTTGGCAAGAATGCCTAGAAGTGGTGTTGTATCTTTCTCCATCTATCCTATCAGGAGGCAAGTGGTATGGATTTGTCTGTTACTGGTGATCTTAACCCTTAGAACTTCATGAAAAAGAGAGGGTGAGAGGTGGGGGAAGGTAGAGAATGAATCTAAAGCAAATATAATGTTAAAATCTGGGGAATCTAGATGAATGGTATTTGAGAATTCTTTGTACTAGTCTTACAACTTTTCAGTAAGCCTGAAATTATGTTGAAATAAAATGTTTCAAAATCCTATTGTATCAGTTATTAGCTAAAAACAGATTCGTGTTGTAATCACTTAGAGTTAATAATAATTGTAAGGAATTGTTGGACACAGCTTCTTCAGAGTTTGCTTCTGTATTTGCATATCTTTAGAGAAAAAATTCCTACTCTGCACTGAATGTCTTTTTTTTTTTTTCTTGTGGACATGTGTGTGTGTGTGCACGCGCGCGCGCGCACACACACACACACACACACACACACACACACACACACACATATATCCCTACAGCAAAAAACACAGATTGGTATCACCAACTTTATCTTGTCATAACAATTCATCTACTGAATATCACCTGAAATCCTGTTCTCCTCCAAGCTGAGCTATTTAAAAAGATAGATGGCTGCCTTCTGGCTAATTGTGGGAGCTCTTTCATTATTATAAAAAGACTTTTTATATCTCAAGTGACTCTATAAGCAGTGAATAATGACTTCAAGTCTTTGGAGAAGAGTCCACTGATAAAATGGTAGGATAACAACTACTTACTGACCTTTTACTTCCTAAGATAATACTAAGCTGATGTAACTGATTATTAATAAACCTATCCATTGAGTTTTGACATATCAGATCCAAGTATGTTAAACTTAATGAGAAATTCTCAGGCAGACCTAACATTTTCTGGACTGGGCCTAAGGGTGTAAAGACATAAGGCATATATAGGGCAAATTCTTTTAAAATGAACTCACATTATTTCATTGGGCAAAATCTTCATCGTAATTAAATGACCCAGAGTTTCTTTTTAAAAATTACTATAAACAGCATCAATAACTGAGGATTTAGAGCAATTTGTTTTCATATTCACTGAAAAAGAGGAAATGTGCTCTTAGCCCCTGGACAAGATCTCTTGGTCTCATTTTTTGCTCTTAGGGCATATATGGATATGAAGAACATAACCTTGGGTCTCAGCCATCAGCCACAGTAGCATAGTGCCAAAGAAGTGCCAAAAATAACCATCTGTTAAATGAAAGGAATAAAAGTGTTCCATGTAGCTACTAATAAGGAATCAGGAGATAGTGAATTATTCGTAACATGGCATCTGTCATAAGAACATCAAAGATGCCAATAACATCTTCACCAAAATTTCGCTGTACCCTATCTCCAAAAGCAATCCCTACTTAAATGCTTCCGTGCAAAAACAAAAACAGAAACAAACAAACAAACAAAAAAACATTCAATGACAAGAAACTAACAGTTCTGTTCGGTGCTGTAGTTTAAAGTCCCAGAGCCATGCTTGGTACATACTTGATACTCAATAAACATGTGCTAACTTTTCATTTCCCTAGCAAAATCCATGTTAAAACAAATGTGATTGGATTTGTCACGAACGTTGCCTGTGTTTACATGCAGACTGCTTTCCTTTCACTGCCCAGCTCCATTAGGTAGCCCAGTTACCCAGATTATTCCATTTACTGAAATATGTAAATTATTTGAGTGGCACACAAGGGCAAGCCCCACTCAGAAGCTCTGCTCAGAAGCCCCACTAATCCATCAAAGTTGTAGATGCAGGAAGCATTCAGAACTGGGATCTAAAGAGTTTCAGTATTAGCTGTGTCACGCTGAGTAAGTTATTTAAACTCACTGAGCCTCAGTTTCTTCATCTGGAACAGGAGATGCTAATACCCCTCAGAGTTGTGGGTAGGATCAAATAAATAATACAGCTAAGGCAGCAAACAGATTGCTATGCTGCTGAGGGATGCTTCCTTCCTTCCCTCCTTCCTTCCTAACTCTTGAGTGACGGAAACTAGGCGGTTCTCTGGGGTTACAAGCTAATACCTGCACTCACAGTCCTGGCCGTGACAACGACCATAATATCAGTTAGCACTGAGTGAGCATTCACAACGTGCCAGGAGCTGAGCGAAGCACTTGGCTTATATGTTCTCAATCACACCCAGAAATGATCATGTGAGGCAAGTATTTTATCCCCCTTTGAAAGTTGTGGACGCTGAGGTCAGAAGGTATAAGAGGCTGAGCAAGGAAGGCACCTGCCCTTCATAACCTGTTTGGGAAAACAACATATACATCTATTATTGTAAGCAGACTTGTCAAGAGCTGAAGGTATGAACTGTGCTCTGTGGGAGCACAAGGAGCTAAATGTGCCCAGGAGTATAGGGACTTGACATTTGAATTGGGTCTCAAAAGATGAAGAGTTTCATAAGTTGCAAAGATGGGAAAAAAGAAAGGAACCTTAGAGTAAAGGCATGAAAAAGCCAGTCTTCTGGGAACCAAAGAGAGATCTAGTGTGATGGAGTATGGGAGATTTGGTAAACGTCTGGCAAAGAGGTGGAAAAGAAGGGTCTGACACAGATCCCTGTGTCCTTAATAGGCCACAGTAATGTATTTTTTGATATTTTTAATTTTTTTAAGTTTATTTATTTGAGAGAGAGCGAGCGAGGACAAGGGGGGAGGAACAGAGAGAGAGGAAGGTAGAAAGAATCCCAAGCACTGTCAGTGCAGAGCCTGATATAGGACTCGAACTCATGAGCTATGAGATCATCACCTGAGCTGAAATCAAGAGTTGGACACTTAACCAACTGAGCCCCCAGGCACCCCTAAAATACTTGTTTTAAACAACACCTTTCATCAGAAAAGTAGTACAGTCTCATTTAGGTTTGGGGAAGATAACTCCAAAGACTGTGGTGAGAAGTAACTGAATGGAAATCAGGAAACCATGTAGGAAGTTACTGGGAAAAATGACCTGTGCCTGGATCAAGACAGGTAAAGCATGGATGGTCCAACCAGGAGAAGATGGGTAGGGTTGTAAAACAATATTCTGATCCTTTCATTCATACCTATTCTAATAATACCTATCAGTTTAGCAGATTGTCTACAACACTCTAGCCTTGGTTTCTATTCCAATTAATCAAATCCACGCTGTAAGGAAATGCAAGCTGTAGAAGTTGAATTTTAAGTAGAAAGGCATAAAGGCATTCTAAGTAACTATCCTCTATAGTTACTCCTCTAAGCCCATCCTCTATAGACCTATATTTTCCCTATATTTTCTGTGATTATCTTAGAGATCAAAACCTACCTCAACCAATGTTCTGAAACTCTTTCTGGTTAGTACCCACCTAGCCAGGTAGGTTAACTGTTTCACCATAAATACACATACACATACACAGATGCACACAATTCTCTCTCTCTCTCTCTCTCTCTCTCTCTCTCTCTCTCTCTCTCTGTCTCATTCCCACATACACACACATACTCACAAACTCATACACAAACACATTTATACTTTCTAGGGTATTCTACCTGAATCATTTATAGCTCTGTGTGGAATATAAACTTAGAAATATATTTTACCCAAGTGAACACATAGGAGTTTTAGAACATAGGGATTAACACAAGAAAGTAGAACTTGCATGATATATAACTATATCTTTCAATATCAGCATCTTTAACTTAGTGCCTGGAAGATGAAAGCTATTTTATGCCAGTTTGAGAGGACAGGACAAAATCTGAACAAAGCCAGCAACCTAGGAAAAACAGGAGGTTTAAATCATTTTCAACAATCAATTCTGCCATTTGAATTCATTCTGACACTTGTTGAGCTCAGTCGATGACATGAAACTACAGAAAAAAGGCCAAGTCCCCAGGGAAATTTGCAAGCTTCTACATCCGCAAATAAAACCACCAGAACTCATGCCCATAACCTTCCTAACACCATGCTTCCAACTTCCTCAAATTCATAGGCTTTGAAAAGAAATATTTTGTTCCATATTAACAGCAAAAAAGATTGCTGTGTAAGGCAGAAGATGATGTATATGCAAAAAACTGATGCTATCTTATATCAAAGAAATGGAATTGGCACCAATAATATCATTGACATGGTTGTCTCAAGTGCACCCTGAAATGAATAAAAAAGACTATAATAGTAATAAAAATCTGTTGAGTGCTTCCTATTTACCACATAATCTACTCAGGAGTATCTGCTATTAGAGGTAGAGAAATATCCCACTCATCCTACAGATAAAGAGGCTAAACCTTAACAGGTTAAGCAACTTGTTCAAGATCACACTAGCTACTAAGTTAAAAAAAAAAAACACCAAGATTTTTCTACAATTTTTCTATTAATTATTTTTAAACATCATTAGGAGTTTTAGCATAGAAGCTCTAAAAATCGGACAAGAGGATTGGTGGGAAGTTTATTCTATTTTCTTTTAGCAGACAGTTCATAAAATTCAAGTTAAGTAGTGAATGAACTGTAGGCATTAATAAATATGGATAATTGTCTTAACTTGTGTCTCCTGGACAAGAAAACTCCAGGTGAAAAGTGAAAAAATGCTTCCGCAAAATGAATAGGCTAGAAAAGATGCGATCCAACGACCTCCTCAGTTCTAAAAAATCTATGAACAGCATGCATAAGCATGAATAAGCACTGCTCCTTACACAACCTCTGACATTACTTAAAACTTTAGGGAAGAGAATTCCCTATCTGCTTTTTTTCTGTAAGTGAATCAGATAACGCTCAAAGAGGTAACTCAAGAGCCCGTCAACCTGTGACTGAACCTTTATTTACCTTAAGATCCCCAGTTCAAGGCCTAGCTTTGCCACGTGTACCATAATGTTGTTAATGCCTCACAACAGTTCACCAGCCCCCTGAGATGAGATGGATGAGGACCCTGGGGGAAAAGACCACCTGGGTTCTCCCAAGTTTTTCCTTTAGCGGGCACAATCACAAGTGATTCAAAGAGAAAGAAAGAACTGCAAAATAACATCTGGGCTGTATGGAGAGCGGCAGCCAACTCCAGACTTTTGGGCTGAGTGCATGCATGAAAAGTCAGACAACAGTATTTGGGGACACCTTTTGAAAGCTGTTCCACATGGCTCTATGTCTCCTTCTGGAAGAAAATAAGGCAGAGTAATAGAGTGAATGTAACTCTGCAGATAGAGTCATCAAATTTTTAAATTTAAATTGTCACAAACATTTTTCTCCACAATACTGTTGACTTTATTTCACTTTGTTTAGAAGAGTGGGGGAGAGGGGCAAATTTTTATAAATTTAATTTCTTCAAACAATTAACATCTGTAGGCTTTTGAATTAAATTTCAGCAGATAAAACAATCCTGCAAAGTCCTAGTAAAAGCTCTCCATTGTTCCATGTCTGCACAAATTACCTTGCATCTCCGATGATTTTATGTACATTTAATCACTAAAGATTAATTACATGGCATACGGAAATCAGTGAAACACTGAAGAGATAACTTCAGTTAAAGTGCACATGCGGCTAACTTGTGGCTTTTTAAAACAATTTTAATTAAAAGTACTAGAAGAATCATCGGGCTGAAAATATTAGGAGCTCTGGGATGGATGAGCTTAGCATAGCTAATTAATTGTATATTTAATCAAAGCAGCCTTTGGCTGTAATTAATAATCTATTTTCCTCTGGTAATAAATATTGTAGTTCTGTAAAACAGAATTTATAATTTCCAGAACGCCATATGCACAGAAGAGTAGGACAGAAAGCGAGCATTTCCACACCAGCTTTCAAGCTGAGGTTGATTTTATTTATTTAAAGAGGATGTTGTCTATATCTCTTTCATTTGTTTTAAATGTCACCTCACAGTGGCAGCTTACAAATAGCTATCCCAGGGTGACTTGGTCATTTCAATGGGTAAAGAATAATTCAAGAAGAGCGACTAGTAGAATGCTAAATGAAATTTGATTTTTTTCACACCACAAAGATCTCATGCTTCAGGTAGCTCTATCTTAATACGAACTCTAGGACGGTAAGTCTTGGCTTTAAACAGTCCCTTCCTTCATTTCCTTTTAAATGGCAGACTCAGATTTCCACCACCTGCAACCAGAGCCAACTTGAAACACCCTCTTCCTTATGATAGTGCTTTAGGAGTACCAACACACACACACACACACACACACACACACACACACACACACACACA
>NW_024412407.1:12734718-12906030 GCF_014898765.1 Herpailurus yagouaroundi
CACACACACACACACACACACACACACACACACACACACACACACACGCGCCCTCCTAGCTCTTCAATACTTCAATATTACACAGTATATTTTTCTTCTTACGACCCTTTCATAATTTTTTGAGAGGAAACTCTGTCACAAGAGGTAGTCATCTGTTTTTCATCTAAGATTTCCTTCTTCTTATAATGATTTAGATTCCAAAGTTTTGCGTATAAAGGAGATATCATAATAAATTAACAGATAACATTAAGTTAACTTAGCTAGGCTTTGCCTTTTAAAGATGTTTGCATATATGGAAATTAACTCTCAGTTTGCCACTGCTGTTTTATATTTTGAAGATTTTTACAGTAGCATGTAGGAGTTACAGGTTGCTGAATACATAAATCTTTAACTCAAAAAGCATTTTATAAGTAAGATCATGGAGAACACACATTTTTGTATGCGTCTGATACAATTGCTTGATGCACTAATCAATTCATAGCATACGTTTCATTTTTTCTGGGGGTTATGTGGTCTTCATATGAATATGTATGAAAGACATATGAATTAGGTTATTAAAATTATATCAAGTGAAAATATTTTTATTCAGACACTACTGGGCATTAATAAAGGTCTGGGAGCCAGATAAAGAAGAGAATAATACACAGATAAAAATTTGTCACCATTGATATTATATGATCAAAAGCAGTTCTTATTAAATATATAATGACATCTTCAGTTCATTAATCAGTTTATAATATAACATGCTAATTCCAATAAGAACAAAAGTGTTAAAGACAATTAAAAAAACAAGATAGTTTTTTTTCTTCTTAGAATTATGACTCGTTAGTAACCCCTGATACAGGCTCTCTCTATGTCCTACTAAAATGACCTATGAAGGCACAGGCAAGAAAAATGGACCCAGACCATGCAAAGGAGCATCCACAGCTCTTGTTTGCCCCAATTTTCACAGAATTGAAAATTCAAGCACTTACTGCTAGACGCAAACTATTTAGACAACTTTATCTGATGATTCATATGGTACTGGGACAACATGGGCATGAGGGGCGGCAATGTGTGTCCGTTTTAACAGTCACCCACTGGTGACTCTTTTCTCAGAAGAGTAAAGTGGCAGATATGCTATTCCCTCTGTAGGAAAATCTCAAAGACCCTGGCACTGCCCATGCTCGCCCTGAAACATTCTGTGGGCACTCACAGTACAAAAGCCAACTCTGCTCTGTCCTGCAGGGACCCTCAGAGGGTTCTTCTAATAACTCAGACCTGAGGGTATGTCCTGGTGGAGCTGAGAAGATGGATTCTAAGAGTTGTGATTTCACCAATAGCTAGATCCCACCACTTGTAGGAATTTCTTGAAATGTGTGGGGGAGATTTGCACAGCAGGGTTAAGTACAGGATCTTAGACATGGGACATTGCTATAGAAAGGCGAGTCTAGCGACTCAGGTGACCTCATGAGATGATGTGCCTGTGGGGCCAGAACGTGTGGTCTATACCTGTGGAAACAGAGAAAGCACTATTTTGAGAGTCTAGGTTGCATAAACAGCATATGAAAAGATAGTGATTGACGTACTACTAGAATACACAAAGGCAGAGTAAAGCATAAGGGGAAAAGTATGAATGTTCAGCCCTGGGCTCGATTCTGAGCTCTGCCCCTTAGCAGCTGTGTGACTTCAGACTAATCGCTTGCCTTTTCTGAACTTTGATTTCTTCATCTACACATTAGTGACAATGATGCTCTAAAACAATTCTAAAAGTTGTTATGACAAAGTAAAGTGACAATACATAAAAAAATAATCAATACTGAGATAGAGTATGAGTTCAACAAAAATATGGAAATTATATATAATACCTTATTACCTACATGGCATTCAAAAGGGTTCTCTATCCAATGTTTATCAGTCACATATGATTATGACATATTTAAACATATTGAGATAGGATGCTTTTGAGATTTGGGGGTGGAATAAATTTGAAAAAGTAAAATCTGTACACAATAAGAGCATTGAATTAGTAGTCAGAGAACTTAAGTCCCCATTCTACACCATTTGTTACCAATGTAGACTTGGAAAGTCACTTAAGCTCTAGAAACAGACCAGAGTTCATAATAAGTTTCAAACACATGTGAAGTCATTACAGATGAGGGGAGTTAGTACTTGATATTCACAATCTATTTAGCAATTTATAAATCAGTTGCCTTACCAACATTTATTTCACTGCTCACAGGAGATTTAAGCATTAGTCACATCTTAAATAAGAGGTAAGTATTTGTTTAATTGATTTTTACCAAGGTTATACAACAAGTGTTAAATCTGGGATTAAAAGCCCTGACTAGTCGGGTGCATGAGTGGTTCAGTTGGTTAAGTGTCTGACTTTGGCTCAGTTCATTATCTCTCAGTTCATGAGTTGAAGCCTTACATCAGGCTGTCTGCTGTCAGGGCAGAACCCACTTCAGATCCTCTGTTCCCTTTTCTCTCTACCCCTCCTCTGTTTACTCTCGGTCAAAAACAAAACAACAACAAAAACATTAAAAAAAAACAAACAAAAACCTTGACTGTTTCTCAGCATTCTTGTTATACCACCATGAGACATATCTGCTTTGTTTTCAACTTGTTGTCTGGAATTAATTAATCACTATACAGGATATAGAATATGGTTCTTAATTTAAATCTAAATATTATCTTCTTGGGAAAACTACTCATCAAAGAAGGAAATAATAACAAGACAAGCCATTATTGATTCTCAAGTTCTGATAAATATTGTTAAATCAGAGTATAGAACTAGTGGCTGAACTTGGCCTTTGTGAAATATTCAATTTGGTAACTTTAAAAAGATGAGGATTATGGGTAATTGATGTCACTATGAAATGTTCACTAATGTCCTAGACTTATCAAATGACAGCTTCACAAAGTAAGAGCTCTATGTTGAAAGAGGAAGAAGTTCAGTAAAGTATCCAAAACTGAGGAAGTCTAAGTCTTTCAAAATAAAATAAAATAATACATTTAGACAATGGTGAGTTGACTTCCTCTCATTGCTTGAGTTGGACACTGTGTGTAAAGTATTGAGATTCCAGACATGGAGGTAAATTCTATTCACATCTAATGATCCATTACCCCCTCAATGACTCTAGTAAAACATGCTCAGAGAGAAGCAGCTGCCAGAAATGATCTCCTATGTGACTGCACTGCTGAACAGCACAACATCCTATAGGCTGGGCTTTCTTAATGGTGGCACTACCGGCATTGGGGCAGGACACGTCTTGGTTGTGGTGGGCCATCTTGTGTGTTGGTGATGTTTAACAGCCTCCCTGGATTCTACCCCCTAGATGCCAGGAACATCCCCCCCTTACACCACCACCACTTGTGACAATGTCACAGTGTCTTCAGACAATGCCAAATGTATAAAGGGGGAAATCACGGTCAGTTGAGAAGGATTGTTTTAGGCTTAATTTTAGTGGCATTTTTCTTCATTGAGGTTGAAGAACGCTGGGTGTTACAGAGACCTGGGTTTATTATAAGAGAGCTGAAACACTGCATGACAGAGAAGCTGAAGGACAGAAATTAACCTCTGCATCATGGATTATTTTTTTCATTTTGTAATATATATATATATATATATATATATATATATATATATATATATATAGAGAGAGAGAGAGAGAGAGAGAGAGAGAGAGAGAGAGGCATATTTTAAGAGGGAAAAAAATGGACCTGGAATAGATCTGAATAAAATAGCAAGCAATATTCTTTAACAGGGCTCTAATTATGTTCTTTTTTTTCCTGCTGGTCAAGAAAGGTAAGTGTGATCGTTGGGGTTCTTCACTATGGCATCGCCCTGATGTGGAGACTCAGAAGCTGTCACTTGCCCAACAGCTACTCTATGTTGGATTTTTAAAGCTGTCATTAAAGTGGTAAAATCATGCACTGTTGTTAATGGCCATATGGCAAAGACAGGGAAGACAAAGATCCCTGGATTCCAGAAGAACTGCTGCTTGGTTATTCTAATAAATATTGTGTTTGACTAATTTTTCTGTATGGATTTATTTTCTATTCTTATTCAAGTTATAGTTTCCTCTAAATTTAAATTTTCCGTATCTTTCTCAAGAAATGAGGCCTATATATGGCTATAATAGGCTCCTTAATAAAGAATAGCCAAAATAATGTTGATATGAATTTAAAAATTGCTTGAAATTCCATATTGTTTTTCTCAAAATGCTCTGCTCCAGGCAGATTATCTGAACACTTCACTGCGTTGCTGACTTGGGGCAGGATTTAGAATGCTAGATAAAGGAATGGAGAAGGGATGACAATATATGTACTTTTGCAGGACTAAACGGCTGTGAAATATCACCAGATTAACAATAATACCTTGTAACATTTGTTCTGGAAACAGTACTTTACCACTTGGAGCTTTTGACGTGACCGCATACAGAAAGAAACACGGCAGACTCATTTCTCATTCATTCATTCATTCATTCATTCATTCATTCATTCATATTAATGTATTTCTTAATGTGTTTAAAAAGGATACAAACACATGTATTTTCTAAAAGGCTATAAAAGTCAATTACTATGTTCATCCAACAAGGAACTACTTTCTCAGCTTTAGAACCCCTATTTGAGAAAAGGCTCACCTCTTAGTTAGTAGGCATTCTTCATCCTACTTCATAAGGTGGTTGAACATGATACAGGAAAGGGGGATGAAATGTTACAAAACCTGTGCTTTGTCTACACCAGTTGTTCCCACCACCAGTTTATTTGCTAGACACCAGGACTTCAGATATTTCTACTGGATGTCAAGAGACAAGCCTTATGAATTATATTATTGGTGTATACCCCAATAAGTAAATAGGTATTTTGTATAATCAGCAAATTTCTGGAAACCAGCACATTTTAGAGATCACAACATTAAACATTTTTTTTAAGTTTATTTTGAGAGAGAGAGCACATAAGCAGAGGAGGATCAGAGAGAGAGGGAGAGAGAGAATCCTTAGCAAGCTCCTTGCTGTCAGTGCAGAGGCCAGTGTGGGGCTTGATTCCATGAACTGTGAGGTCAAGACCTGAGCCGAAATCAAGAGTCGGAGGCTTAACCAACTGGGTCACTCAGGCGTCCCACATATAGTTGAGGTACCCTGCTTATACGATTTCAAGTTCTAGGTCTAGTTAGAGTTGGTTACAGTAGAAGAGAAGGCAAATGATGTTATTAAAACTCAAAGCTAACAATTACAATTTAAAATATAATTAGATGTTGAGCTCTTTCTAGTGTGTAATGTTATGCTCCTATCAAAGCACTGGGAATATTAATTGAAACAAAAACAATTAGAAAATAATTTTCCTGAGTCTGAGATTAGTTTCCTCTTCCTTTTATCCCCCTCCATTTTCATTTATGAATTAAAGAGAGACAGAGAGAGAGACAGAGAGAGAAATCAATGAGCACCAGCCAGGTAGGTGCCAGACAGTTTTAGGCATTGAGGTGATACAGATAAACAAGTCAGACAAAACCCCTGACCTCATGGAGTTTACATTTTAGTGAGGCAAACAGACAATAAATATAATAAATACTTCATCTACTAACGAGTAGATGGTTAAGTGCTATAGAAAGGTAATTATTTGCTAAGTGTTATGGAGCAAACAGAGAAGCACAGGAGGGCTGAGAGTCGGGGAGGGGAGTTGTAATTTTTCTTTTTGTGGTCTGTGTAGGTCTCAGTGAGAAGGTGCCAGAAATTTGTGCAAAGATTTAATTAAGAGATAAAGGAATGGTAATATATCTTTCTGGAGGAACTCAAGGAGAGAAATAGTCATCGCAAAGGCTCACAGGTTAAGTGTTCTGTGCACCTGTGGACAGCAGGGGGAGAAGGATGGGAGCAGTGAGCAGGGGGGAGAGGAGTGACGGATAGACTCACAGTAACTGGACAGATACTAGGCCACTATATGCACCAGGCTTTGATCCTGAGTTGTCTTTCCCAGGAAGTTTTCCCCACCTCTCTTACTTTGGTTTCTTTTCCCCATTTTTATTCTCCACTTTCCCATCTTGGTTAACCTGCCTCCTTCTTTCTCTGCCATCCCCCATATTCTCCCAGCGACTGCCTTTCCATGCTATTGCCATTTCTCTTGCAATCTCTAGCTAGACTGTCCACCCAAATAATAAAGCCTCATTCATTGAGCTTTTACTCTGCGCTGAGCATGATGCATCAGGTACAATCTTGTTTCATTCAATTTTTGCAATAATTCTCTTAGATTGGACACTAATTACTACACCTGTTTTTCAAATGAGAAAAGAGATAAATGTTGTATATTTCTGTTTATGTGGCACAATGAAGATTTGTAAGCAATGGGATTTGAACCCCAGTTGGATTGACTCCAAATCTAAGATTTATATGCAACAAGTTACATTTTTCTTAGTTTTTCTATCCCTAACCCAATTCAAGAAGCATTTCAAACAGTGGAATTATCAGAATAGGAGTCTTATCGAAGTTATTTGCCAGTGTAAGAATGGACCTTGGAAGTCATTCTGTGTAACATTTACAGCATCTATGCCAAGGGGTCATCTGGGCTGTACATGGACACTTTCAACAACAGAGTTGAAATAATGTGTGCTTTTTTAAAAATAGTATTATGTTAAAACATAGGTCCATGTGGACAAAAGGGGGAGAACCAGCTGGTCACTACTGGTTGTGATTCACCACATAATATTAAAAGTTGCAGTCACCTTTTGGTTTTCTCTTCTCTCTTCTAAATGGTATTTTATCTTAGTTTATCTCATCAAGGGTTAAGTTTTAAAAATATTTTAATAGCAAACCTTTACATATATTTCTGGTTAAGTGTTATTTTTGAGATTAAGTCATAGCAACGGCAGATACAGGAATTGTTAAACAGCCTTGCCTTTAATACTATTTCAAAGCAAACACACATAGTAGCTTAGGAAACAGGTGGCAGTAAGAATAGTAACACATCTAGTGAGTCCTGGCTTGCCAAGAATTTCCTGACGTGTCATTTCCGTACCAGAATTACCCCACAGGGTCAGTCAATCTCTAGCATCTAGCCATCCTGGGACAAGTAAGGGGTATAGGCTGTCAGATTTGGCTTACACCAAATACAGGATGATGTAGTTTTGCCCACCCAGAGACAGGCTTCTTCTTGTTCCCTCAATAGCTTCCTCTGCCATGGAAGCTATTACCCAAAACTCCTCCCTTCTCCTCCTCCTACCTCCACCTTTGTTTAAAAAAAAAGGCATATATCTTGTCTGGGAACAGAAACATATTAATAAACATTCACTGTATTTTACTGTGGGTGGGTTAATCAGGTCAAGTAGTGCCAATACTAAGATGTTAAGAAACTTGGATCCTGGATAAGTATATTCTTCCAGGAGGAGGTTGGGTTTGGAGAAAAGGGGTCAGTTTTCAGGCATGAGATACACGCTTAGACAGTGAGACTTGAGGAACATGGTAGGGACCAGTCTTGGATGGCTGGAGGGAGGATATAATCCGAAAGAACACAAAAAGTCGCTGGTGGACTGGTGTGTAGGCACTCCTGATCTACCACATTCTTTTCTCTGGTGTTTATTGTCTTAGGATGATTTTCAGAGTAAAATGCCAATGTGCCTGCAAAGAATATTTGGACCAAAAAACTTCGTGTTAGAGTTAAGGAAAAAGGATTAGAGGGGTGGTCCAAAGTCACACAGGAAGCTTGTAGCAAATTTGAGTGATAGAAATCTACCTGCTCCTTGGATTATATTAAGGATATCAAGGTTATATATAGGATATTGATATTATCCTTGATAATTGATAATATTGATATTAAGGATATCAAGGTTATATATATATATATATATATATATATCTATCTCAAGGTTATATTAAGTGACATGAAAATATGGAAAAAAATAATTCTAACAGTTCCAACTAATTAGGCATTTACTAGTCATCAAGTGTTAAATTTTTCTTGTATGCAGGCACCGTGTAATTGGTAAGAAAGCTCCTTGTGGTGGGATGATCCCTCTAGTATACACTTTTTGGGTGGGTGAGAAACAGATACAGCAATTTAAAGTGATTTATCTCAAGTCATATAGCTAATTCATGAACAGTCAGGATTTGACCCCAAACCCCTAATTACTCTACTAAAATGAGAAAAGACACCGAGGTTGACAATATCAGGTTACATAGGTGACTATAGTAGAAGAAGCCAGCAAATGTAAATGATATCTTCCATCCTGCCATTTTGATTAAGGTCAATTCAAGTTCAAAAATTCACATGGATTTGCTTTGATCTCTTAGGATTATGGGAGTATTTCCAAAAATCTCTTCTCTTTCACATTATAGCAGGGCAAGAGAATCTAGTTATCAGGACTAACACTCCTTCAATTTCGGTATAGGACATTCACCAGTTTTCTATATAATATGGATCATTATTGTCTTTCTTTTAAAAATAAGTTGTTGAACTTTATTGATGGGCCTAACAAAAAGAGCAGGCTCTAACACAGAAAACTCTTGAGCTATTTTCATCTATTTAGATACTTTAAAAATGCAGTTTTTCAGCCTGGGAGAGAGAATAAAATTTAACAAAGATAAAAAATGAGCACAAAAAATATAAATGAAAAGGATATAAGTTCAAACGCCAGATAAAGAGGGCTTTCTTCAGATACATGCAATGTGTGTCTACTGGACTCAGAATTAAGCCACAGAGAATGCCTACTTGATTAGTTGTTTATTTTTTTTCTTTTGAGAGGGCATACCAGAGCAAAGATTAGATGCTTTAATAAGCTGCCCCAGAACCTTTAAGAGAAGAAAAAAGACTAGCAGTTATACGCCATAATGGAGGGATCCTGACAAGAACCATTAATTGTCACTGTGTTGCTACCATTTGAACTCATACATTCGATTTAGTCTGAGTTCCTGCAAGATCTGGGAGGATCATTAAAGAAAGCTTGAGGCTAAGCACAGATAATAGTAGTATTTTAATATTCTTGATGCTTTTACAAAGGAACAGCATGTCATACATCAATTCTACACACTGCTCTGAAGCTCTCTAGATGGGGGGTGGGAGGAATCTCAGCCACCCTCTCCTCTCTCCTCCCCAACTGCTTCAAAAAAAAAAAAAAAGAAAAAGAAAGAGAAAAAAATATGTTTAGGATGCTGCTCTTCTACAGAAGTCCTAAGGCACCATAAGAATCCAAAGAAATCTCAAAAGAGACACATACTATTTTTCATTCTTTTTGAGATACCTCTCTGAAGTCTCATGGAAGCTTATTGAGAGAATGAAAATAAATTGCTGCTTTTTGGATAACCTTAAAAGGCAAAATTTTAAAGTAAAGAAAAAATCATAAACCGTGGTTATAGTGGACATCTACTACCTGCGCTTCGACAAAGAGGACAAAATATAAAATGTTTAGAATAGTTAAAAGAAAGCACAGCCAAACCACAGGCTATTCTTCAGATTCTACATAAATTATATCTCCTGAAAAATTCTATTTCATGGCTGCTTCTCAAATACTATATATTTGATGTCAGGATAAAGTTTCTCAGGAAGTTGTTTTTATGCTCATTTAAGTAGAAATAATTACATAATTTTGAAAAGTTTTAAAACCCTTCAATATTCCTATCAATATAGAGTTGATCCTTGCCTAAACTCCGATGCATGCCACCACTTCCCACTCCCTGCTAAGAAGCCTGACTGTCAGGAAGCCAATTCACTTCTTCTGTCCCTTGTTCCCTTCCTACTAGATACCAGATACGCTAGATATCAGATACACTCCTCGTCCTATTCTGGTTAGGGATTTTCTTCTCTACCTATCATTAAAATTTTCTGCTTTGAGACTCAGCTGAAGTACAGTAGGAAACATCCCAGCCTTGGCTGTATAAGGTGAAGTTAAATCTCCTCTCTCTTACCTGATTTTGGTAACTCTCTAACCCCTCTGAGCCTCAGCTTCTTTAAATGCTAATGGAGAATACTACCAATCCCGCAGGATTACTAATAGAAATAAATAACTCCACATACAGTAAAACTTTGATTGCAAGTAACTTATTCTGCAAGTTCCACAAGACAAGCAAACATTTCTAATCAATTTGATATAAATTGATATAAATTTCAAATAAATTGATAAATGAGTGATGTCTTGGAATACGACACTGAACGCCACATGATCACAACTGAGCCAATGGTTCTCTCTCTCTCTCTCTCTCTCTCTCTCTCTCTCTCTCTCTCTCGCTTGTTCACTGTAGCATTATGGAGGAACGTCCCCCATGCTCAGATGCTCAGTCTCAAGCCATGATGGTTGGCAGAAATCAGTGACTTTTCAGAACGTTGGAAGGTGCCCACAACTGAGACTAGTGTATTTTTTGTCACTTCAAAGCACCTATGGACGGTCCTTTGCTTTTCCATACAAGAGTAAGTTTACAAATGTTCTGATTCATTCTAGGTCAGGCTGCCTGCAGATATAGACCCTTTCCTCTGCTGTCTTGTTTCCAGTTACATCAAATACAGTATATGACAAGAGTTTATTAATACTGCACTGTAGTCAACATCCATCAGTGATAGTGAAAGTCATCCTACACAATAACCCTCCTCTTGTCTCCCTCACACCAGCCATGAAGGTTTTCAAAGGTTAATTAATTTTTCTTTATATTTTGTATTTTATTATTTTGTATCATATTACAGTATTGTAATCATTTTTATATGGATATTTTTGGGTTGTGGAACGAATCATCTGAGTTTCCATTATTCCTTATGGGGACATTCACTTTGATATACAAGTACTTTGGATTACAAGCATGTTTCCAGAATACCTTATGCTCATAAACCAAAATTTTACTGTATGTGAAAACAACTAGTATGGATCATGGCACGGTAGGTTCTTCATGATTGTTACTTGACTTTGCATCTTACCTGGTGACAGATACTTTTGGTTGCCAACCCAGAATCCATTCCCTTCTTCCTTTCTGTAGAACCCCAGCTGTCCTGATAGAGGCAGAATATTTTAGGTACTTCTTTTCCACCTTCCTTAATAGCAAAGAGACAGGCACTTAATCCAACACTGGATTAAACTATTCCTGGGGGGAAACTATGGAGGTACTTCTAGGTTTTTCATCTTGATAAAAGAGAGATAAATGACAAAGAAAAACACCTTCTTTGTCTTTCCATATTAGGTTTGGATACATGAGGACATGATGCTTGGTGCCATGGCAGCCATTTGTGACAATGAAGAGATGGTTGAGATAAAGACAGGGAAGGTAACCCAAAGCCTGACATCATTGCTTCACTGATCCAGGCTGAGAAAAACTATTCTTGGCATGTTTTGATGTGATGAAAATGAACTTGAACTCCTTTATTTAATCTACCTTTGATGGGGTATTTTGTTACATGCAGTCAAAAAGCATAAAAACTGATAAAACTCAGACACCCTCTATAGATAAAAGGTATTATTATCAACTCTTTATTTTTAATTTTTTAATGTTTATTTATCTTTGAGAGAGAGAGAGAGAGAGAGAGCAAGCAGGGGAGGGACACAGAGAGAGGGAGACACAGAATTTGAAGCAGGCTCCAGGTTCCAAGCTGTCAGGACAGAGCCCGATGTGGGGCTCAAACCCAGTAACCACGAGATCATGACCTGGGCCAAAGTCAGACACTTAATCAACTGAGCCACCCAGGTGTCCCTATAATCAACTCTTTCTTCTTAACCTGGTAAATTGATCCTTCTCATCCACAAACATGCAGAAAATGGCCAATCTTAGTAGGGCAATGTAATTGATACTAGAAGGGTGAATAGGTATAAAATATGCATTTTGTCTTGGGAACCTTTTAATTTACTTGGAGAGATAGTGCATGTACACAAAAAAGAGAAACAATAATATAACGTAGCATGTTCTAAATGCTAAATTAGTAGTGCAAACAATCAGTGCTATAGGAATTTCAAAAACTCTCAAGGTTACTGATGATCAAGGAAAACTCTATGGAAGCCTTGGGTTTGAGCTTGTTTTTAAGGAGGGTTTAAAGAGAATGTTTTTCAATGGTAAATAAAGGAAAAGTCTGGGAAAGACGGCTGGATCAATGACACAGAGGAAGGAAGACTTGAGGTGACAAGACCATTTGCCAGACTTGAGTTTTAATCTAACGTGGAGGGAACAGGGACAGGTAGTAAGAAGTTGAGGATTTAAATGCTAGGTTAGTGAGTTGGGGTAGGTCGCATAGGCAATATGGTTTTGACAGAGAAGCATAAGTTGCTTCATGCTTAAGATTAATTTTGTCATACTCTACAGGCTATGTTGGAAAGAAGAGCATCTGAAGGTTAGAGAAATAAGCTGCTGAGCTGAGTGTCTAAATAAGTGTGGTTGGAGTGAAAGAGTAAAGAAGGCATGTCTAGGAGGTGCTCCTGCTTTGATGGGTGACACACTGGCAGAAACAAAGATTCGGACTTGGCTGACAGGGGAGCAACTGCCATGGTGGAAATATGAGGCACTGGTGGAAGCTGAAGAATAAACATCTTTTGGGGTACATGTGCTTCCTTTCACCACTACGTCTGTCGTCGTGTGCAGCTCACCTTCCTCTATACAGAGGAGAACAAAATGAAGATAATTTTGAAACAGGACCTACTGGAAAAAAATCTTTATTTGTAATTTAAGATTCCATTTTGGCTTTTACATTTTCTTTGCCTGACATCATGAGAATTCTGTCTATCCTACAAAATAATTATCAAGTCATGTTTTGGAATCTTTTATCATCTCCATTTACTCCTGCTTGAAATTTTATCTGTTCTCTATGCCACAGAGTACAGCATTACCAACCTAGAGCTCCCATTTGAGTTGAACAAAGTGTCTCTTTCTACTTTTCCTTCTCTATTTTGCTTTATGTTGACCATCTGGAAAGATTATCTTCCAGGGGAGGAGTTAAGAAATTATGTAACATTTACACAGAAGTTTTCTTTTTGGTAACTGAGTCTGACATTGAGAAACAACCAAATAGCAAATCTTGGTTTTGTTAGTTTGTTTTTATTATCTTCATTAAAGCTACACTGGGCACAGGTGCAAACATGGAAACCTCCCAAGGAGCATCTGGGCTATGAAATAAAACCTACTTACTAACAACTTTATACCTTTCCAATATGTCATGTTTTGACATTCAGCTAGATCACTCTCAAAAAGACCAAAATACCAGCAAGATCTGTTACTCTACTAAAAATATAAGTTCTTAGTATAATAGGTAGATATACAGCAAAGGGGAAGGAGTAAATTTTACCCAAGATTTCCAAATCTCAATTCCAATATAGCTTAACCATCTATAATATCCCAGGCATTGGATGACGTAGCACCCAGCTAATGTCAGATTCATGTCTTGTGAACAGGATCAAAACTAAAATGGCATTGATAAACTGGCCTCGTTTCAGGACACCAAGGCCACTGAGGCCATAAATAGGTCAGCTGATCTCTCAACAGGTGCCTGGTAAAAGAGATGGCTATTGTGACTGAGAGAAGAATTGCTGACACATCCAAAATTATACCCTTGAACTTCTATTCATAATAATTTATAGAAGAAAACTTCTGTGCTAATGTATTGCAAGTATGAAACATATAGACTTAAAATATGCAAAGAATTAGATGGTCACAGGAGATGAACTATCTTGGTTCACGGAAATGACACTATGTCATTTGATTTAGTTTTAGAAAGTTATGGATCACTGATGTTCATTCACATGTAATAGGAAAGTTCCTCAGTGGATAAAACAGTCAGGTGGATCAAATGACTGGTTTTAAGGATGGAAAATGCATTTTAATATGTGCAATGTGAATTCTCACATTTCTCACATTTTTAAGACTCTCATTTCCTTTAATGTAAAATATTTATTGAAATCCTCAACAAAGGGACATGTCTATATTTATGTTTCTATAAAGAGATCTATACAAATGTGCATTTTGGAGTTTCTTGTGTCTAGCCTTTGTGGTATCTAACCACCATTGCATAGAGGAGGGGCTTTTCTCTGTGGACAGCAGGAGCTCATGTATAGGGAGGTTTTCAACACATGATGATGTCAATGACTATGATTCCCATACAACTTAGAGACTGGTGACTTCAATTTAAACTATTTCTTCTTGCTCACTCTTCAGTGAAAATGGTGAGCATCTGGTTAACCTCTTTCATAAAATAATCCCATGCACATGAGAAGTTACTCAATCATTTTCTCAGCCGTAGAATTTTGAAGCAATTATGGAACCAAGTAAAAATGGATAGATATATCATAAGAACTATCATAATTATATTCACTGATCTATTAGACTGTAAAAGAAATGAAAAAATACCACGTCATCTACCATAGTTTCTTGACAAACCAATACTGCCCCATTCTCAAGAAGAAGTCAACCTTTCCTTCTGTGCATCAATTGAATCCAAGTCAGGATATGATCATATCCTTTTTATCTGCCATTGTCCCCAACTGTATCTCATTAATATGCCATTGGTAGAAGTCACTACTTCTTATTCTGAAATTTTCATGTCAATTATGATGTTGAATAGTTGAATGAGTTTTAAAACAGAAACAAAAAATATTTTGTGTTTTCAGAATTGCTTGCTTTTATTTTGGGAAACAAGATTGGGATTGCTTTGGTTCTTATTTTCTTGACTCATTAGAAACTAAAAAGTCTCATTTCCCCTTAGAATTCTAACTTGGAACATCTCTACAAACTGTTAAGCCTTGGCATTGGATGTGTGTTTCTGAAGCAATATGGTAACAAAGTTTATCAAGATTTATCATAGCTCCATCAGTTTTCTCAGGTGAGCTCCCTGGATATCATGAACAGCAGGGGTGTGTGTGTGTGTGTGTGTGTGTGTGTGTGTGTGTGGTGTGCTTAAGGGACCAAACTCATTGAGATTACAAAACATTTTAGCTTTTTGGACCCAATCATTATTTGGTATTTGTTGTTAGCACAGTTGTATTTGTTCCTTCATGTAACGGGACTTTAAGACTGAAGAACACAAAGGGAAGTTTGTGTCTTGTCAGACTTTAGTTTGTGTCTTGGCTCCAGGTAAATTATCAATAAGAAGGTTTTAAAACATATCGACATGTAATAGGAACAGAAAGTAACTTTTCCATTAAATGTGAATTCTTTTATAAGGAATTTTTGTAAAACCCAGCTTCCCAAATAACAGCATAATTCAAACAAACTAGTCTATGTGCAGGGATCTTTATTTAACATATTGTATAGAGTAATATCATTCAAAGTACCTATGGGATGAAATATGTTATTTTGAGGCATAAAGCCAGTGGTCAAGAAAAAAAGACTAGAGCAGCCAGATCTGTCCTCTGATTTACATTCATGCAGGTTAATTTGCTTACTGATAAGCAAGAGAATAAAGTGATGAAATAAATTTAATCTCATTCTCTCACAATGGATGAACATGTCACAAAGCCAAAGGTTGAAGAAAAAGTGGTCTCTTACTTGAGAAACGTAAGAGAATTTTAAAGACAAGCATTTCTCAATTAAAATCATTGCCACATATATGGTAAAAACCCGTTTTTCATACGATGTGACATTTACTTCTAATATTTTTATTTGGCTGTTTTATGCAGGGTTGGTGTATTTGGCAAATAACCATCATTTATATGTATGTGTGTATTCTACGCCATACCAATTCTGAACCTATACAAAATAACCTTACATTTATGTGGTTCTGTAGCACAAGTAACCAACCGCTAATCCCCCAAACCTTTTAAACAGTGCTAATAAACAAAAAGAATTAAGCTCCAAAAAGTATGCTGCAATCCTTCCCTAACCAAGACTGCTTCCATACTTTCCACCATACTTTTTAGCTCCACTTAACAGACATGTGCCAACATCTCTTCTAGACAATTTCACCTTCAATACTGCTGAGAATCTGCCCACTAATGACCATAATGAAACATGCTTTGTGTGAGAGCCTGTTCATTTATTTTCATTCCCGTGAGTGCCTTCAGAGACCAGAGCTGCAATCACGGTTACTTACTATTTAATTCCCAGCCAAATTTATGGTCAAATTGAAAAATGGAGGCAGGCAGCCTGATGCAGGATGCTTTTGTCTGAAGTGTCCTCATGGAATCATTATACTTGCATTAATCTTTAATCTGCAATTAAACAATCAGTTCTATGTAAAAGATAGCTGCAAACAGATCTCCTGCATGTGTCCTAGACAATATATCTTAATGGGAGCTGTGGGGGAAGGGTAAGAATAAGGTGCAATTAGGACTAAATTCGTCATGGATCCTGGTTCAGTAGGAGGTTATTTATGAGCTGAAAGTTCCTCGTGAAAAATAATTTCTGCATATTCAGATGTTCGCCAAATAACCTCCCTAGCTTGCAGAATTGGGGAACTGCAGGATAACAAAACAGTAATGCAAGTGTAAGGGCCAGGGAAGGAAGCTTGGCCAGACTGATACATGTCTTGGCAGAAATTGCAACCTGCCTTGCATCTTCAGCTTCCCAATTAAGAGGGCTGCTTTCCAGCTTCCACAGATGCTTAATTGGAGATTGAGGTCGCCAGGCAGGCATGGGTACCACAATCATTAACAGGTAGTTTGAGGACATTAGGTGTTCAGACTTGTCAATTTTCCTTCACTATCGGAGCTGTTGACAAGGTGCCACCTTCCTGCAAGAGTGAAACACCTGGATAAGAGGAGCCTTTTATAAATAAAACAAACAGAACTCTCAGAATAGACCAGAGCTTTCAATTGTTCTTGGGAGAGAAACAGTCTGAAGGGAAGACAGTGGAGCTGGTCCCACCTGGCAAAAACAAACATTGGAAGAGGACCAAATGGGTGAAGCATTGCTAAGTAACAAGGTCTTCTGAGTGGTCCCCTAATTCAGTTTTTATAAGGGATGACATTTAAACGTAGTTTATTTTAGGTCTCATCCAATGACTTAGCGTGAGATACAAAACTCCTGATTTTAATTTCTAATTATGATTCTACCCCTGGTTTGCTAAGCTGACTCTTTAGCAGTGCATATATATACTGTGAAAATGAACTGTTTCAGTCAATTTTGCAAAGAACAGCATCCAGTACGAATTTAAAGTCAACCTAGTAAAGAGAAACAAATTAGAGATTGTGTTGCAGCAACCCTTGAGGGACTGTGTGTTCCAACCACATTTCTACAGGTCATTTTCATGTCAGTGTCTTGTTTCTTTACATACAAGTTATTACAGTCATAATGATCAACTAATAGGGGATACTAAAAGACTGTTTTCAAGACACTTTGAGGTCTCAAAAGGCTGTCAACCATTAATGGCATTCAGACACGTCCTGTGTGCGTGCAGGGGTGTTGTAGGTACTGAGGAGAATCTTTAGAGGCTTGAGACACAGTTTCCTCAAGAAGCTGAAATTCTCTATGCATGAAAGGAAAGCCTGAAATACCAAGTGGTACACATCAAATGAATGGTACAGACAACCTATACCCCTGGAGGCCAAAAGATGAAAACAGAGGGAGAAGAGAGCAAAGGGAATTAAGAAGAAAAGGCTTTGTAAGTATTCTGTTCAAGACTCAAAAGTTCCAGGCTTCTAACATATCTCAAACATTATAAGCATAGAAGAGGAACCATACTTCTCATGACATTATGTATGAAATTAAAAAATCAGTAAAATTTGAACCGCTAATACTATGCCATCAAATCTACCTCTCAGGGTGGTTTAGATTCAGAAGACTACAAGAGGTCAAAATGCATTGCTATTTATAATCAAGAGAGAAGAGTCACTTTCAATATGGGAATGTTCCTATGAGAGTTTCCTATAGTACCGTTTGGAGCTGCAAAGAATTTGTTTCTCCACACCACTTACAGCCTCGCAATCAAGGACTCTAGATAAACATAATTAAAGACACGAAAGTAATAGGCATGTATCGATTTCAACTACTAAACCATTAAGAGAATTCTAAGGTAATATTTTGTTAAACATCTAGTAATTTATTTTACTCTACAATATCATAGGTTGCAAGTTTTAGATTCTATTAGGAAAAGGTGGAGCTGAGACCATAATCTCCAGAAGAAAGAAATTGGGCATTTGGTCCTCATTGTTCTGATATTTTCTTTACAGACTCAAGGCCATAGCTATCTTTATTATCTGCATATTTTTTATTCATTCTTTCATATTCATTGACCTTCTACTATGCTACTAGGCCCAGTGCCCGGCATTAGGGAGGAGACACAAATTCACAAACACACTATTGAATACAACAGAAGTACGTTAAATATAAAATGGGCACTCAAGGTATCTATCTCCAGTGGTTTACTGGATATTTCTACTTGGATTTTCCAGCCTGGGCACAAAATCTGATACAAAATGTTTCCTGTAATTTGTTTCCTATTTCAGATAGTTATATCATAATTCTAGCTCACCAGGTGCATTTTTTTAGAATCCTAGGTCACTCCTTCCCACTTAACTTTCATATCCAATTAGTTCTCACATGGGCTTTATCCTTCCTTCAGAATATTTTTTACATTTTTTTCTCTTTTTGTCCTTAGCAATACTGTTCTAACCTAGGCCCCAATCAACTCAGATTAAAATTATGGATGTAATCTTCCATCTAACCTCCCGCTTAAGTATTTAATAATACGTCTGCCACTTCGCTTATGTAATTGTCTCGCTCACAACCTTTGGTGTCCCTCTATCCCTTGGTTTTACAACTATTAGCAGAGCAGGTAAGAATACAGACCCTGAATTTGAATCCTGGCTCCACCATTTGTCAACTGTGAGACTTTGAGCAAATTAGGTAACCCCTAGGTACTTCATTTAATGCCAAGAGAAGATGAAAACAACAATAATACAAGTACTTGCCTCACGGGGTTGTGTAGTTAAAATGAGTTAATTTTTATTAAGCACTTACAGCTAAACCTGTTACATAGTAAATGCTTTAAGAGTGACTAACTGAAAATAATTTTAACATTTAGCCTTTGGTAACATCCTTTCCCCTCTTGATCTCAGTTTATCCATATAACTGACAATCCATTTCTCCAATTCGCCAAAATTGGAGGTCATATGCCAAATACCCGGCACAGAGCAGGTGCTCAGAATGTGGTGCTCATTAGTGGCTGTGACTTGCCCTCAGCTCAACATTGAAGACTTGACCCAAATTCACCTTTCTCTTCTACCTCTGACTATGTGAAATCTTTGTTCCAGCTGGATGATTTCTTATCCCCTAGGCAGATCATGGACCCCTCTGTGCTGTTCTTTTCACTCCACTGTTTCCACAGCCTGAATATCCTTTTACTTTTCCAGTCATCCCAATTCTGACTACCAGTTGCTCCAAACTTCATTCAAAGCTTACCCACTGAAGTTTTCTCCAAACACTCTCATTTCTCAAAGACCCTCTCTCCTTCAAATTACAGCATTAAGTGTTTTGGTTACTTGGAAAGATTTTATTATATAATATTTATAACCTGACCACTTAGTAGGATGAATCCTATCAAGGCATCTGCATGGGTCCTGGGGTAGCTCCACTGAGTACAGGAGATAGAGACAAAGGTCAGATGCTGGAGGAGATACAGAGGTTGGGGACTGGGGCACGTCACCAGTGCCTGACCTGGAGGGGGTAAGTCATAACTGCAGTTGTTAGCAGCAGTGCAAGCCTGAATCAGGGTGAAAAAGTCAGAATGTGTGCAGCTTCCATGGGGCCCATCAGCAGAGGTTACTGAAATAATGCAGGAGCACAAGTGTTTTGGAGAGGGGCAGTGAAATTGCAGGGTCCTTTCTGAAAGGGTGGAAGCTTTTTCTTGCCTTGCACCTCTATTGGTTTTATAGGGAAAGCGTTCTAGGGTGGATATCTGGATATGATTTCACTCTGTAAGATTTCCTGAGTGATATCATTTCCATTTATAGGTAAATATATCTTGTTTTCATACTCACATGCTAAGCCTCATGACTAGGATCATATATTACTCCTTTTGAATCTTAGTATGTCGTCATCAATATTTCTGACCCATTATTTAATAAATACTTAGGGTACTCAGTTGGCAATAGTTGAGCCATATGGAATTGCCAATATGTGACCATTTTTTGACTCATAAATATGATAACTTCATATGGTTCAACGGAATGTATTTTTAGTAGCATCTAGAATGCATTAATAAAAAAAAAAAACACCTGTATTTTAGTTAACATACAAGACTGATTAAAATAACACAACTTTCCCCCCTTACCTCAAGTAAGAATCTTCTAAAATCAAAAAAACATTTTGTGGGCACTGGGGTGGCCTCATGAGTTGAGTGTCTGACTCTTGATTTTGTCTCAGGTCATGATCCCAGAGGTCATGGGATTGAGCCCCACGCAGGGCTAGCCCCGCGTGGGGGATAGCACGGATGCTGCTTGGGATTCCCTCTCTCTCTCTCTGCCCCTCCCTCCCTTGCTCGCTCTCACTCTCTCTCAAATAAAAAATATCAAACATTTTTCAAATAAAGAGAAGTAATGGGTGCTATCATTTCAGTCTTTTATATGTAGTAATGAAATAAATACACATCCCATGTGATTATTGATTGTTCAGTGATAGTATGCTTCCTTAGCTACACTGCAAAAATTATTACGTAAAAAATACATTAAAATCAACATGTTGGTTGTTCTGAGAGGCAGGTTTAGTGTGACACAGTGCAAGGTCTCTGGTGTTTAACTTCCTGGGTTCAAGTCCTACTCCACTAGTTAGCAGTGCGATGACTATGGGCAAAGCTATTTACCTGTTCTAGTCCTCAATTTCCTCATCGTTAAGATAGAAGTGATATTACTACTATCTCATATTCTGATGTATCTGTTGGGAAGACCAACTGAGTTAATATGCTTAAAACTCTTAGGGGTGCCTGTGTGGCTTAGTCTGTTGAGCATGCAACTTGGGCTCAGGTCTTCATCTCCTGGTTTGTGAGTTCGAGACCCATATCAGGCTTGCTGTTGTGAATGTGGAGCCTGCTTTGTATCCTCTGCCCTCCTCTCTCTCTGCCCCTTCCCTGCGTGTGCTCTCTCTTTCAAAAATAAAATAAAATATACAATAAAATAAAATAAACTCTTAGAGTGACACCTGGCTCTTTGTAAAAACTCAATGAATGTTAGCTAATGTTAGCGTAAATCATGGTTAAAAAAAAGAGAGAGACGTGATGATCCTAGAATACTTCTTTTTAGGACAATTCCAAAGGAAGTGAATTTTAATAGTGCTGAGGAGGTGGGGCACCTGGATGGCTCAGTTGTTTGAGTATCAGATTCTTGATTTTGGCTCAGGTTTTGATCTCGTAATTTGTGAGCTTGAGCCCCACATTGGGCTGTGGCTGACAGCATGGATCCTGCTTGGGATTCTCTCTCTCTCTCTGTTCCTCCCCCATTTGTGCTCTCTCCCTCTCAAAATAAATAAATAAATAAACTTAAAGAAATGAAAATTCATTGCTGAGGAGGTTAATTGTGCCCTAGCAAAATAATACATATCCATGAAAGTCTATCTATCGTCTTTTGTCACATTGGTCAACAAATAGCACTGTGTGATATGAAATATTTCAAATAGAATTGGGTCTTTTAAATAAGTATTACAGAATAGCAGCTATTAAATGGATATACTTTTTACTTCTTGAACTGACTTACTGATGATATCATTTGTCACCAATCAATTATGCTCAGGTTTATTAGAAATATATATTATTAATTACGCACAAAGGGATCCTAAGTATTAAAATGTATTCTTAAAAAAGCAAATTGACTTCTGTAAAGAAATTTTTATAAAAGCAGCACATTCTATTTTAAATGAAGTATATTCTTGGCATATTTTTAACAATGATTTATGTTTATAATCATCACTCTATAATACTCACAATAATGATTATTAGTATGATGATATAGTTCATCATAAGAGCTAAAACAATTTCAACCTGTATTCATTAATCTATACAACTATCTCTGAGTTTCTGTATAAAAATCATCATAATCACCATCATCAGCATCATCAAAAGGCCTATTTAAGTTCCTCAAATACTTACTAAATGCCCACTATCTATAAAGCAATGATTCAAAAACCAAACCAATACACAAATCTTCCTCTCTGCCAAAGTTGAAAAAAAATCCTTTCTTTGAAAGCTGAATTCAGCTACCCTAGTATCTTTTCAGATGTGGCAACAGAAATAATTCATTCTAGAAGTTGAGTTTCACACAAATCACCTGTTAGATGTGACAATAAGTAGCTAAACCAAATAAACCAATATATTTAAATTATATATATTTAAATAACCTTATCAAGAGTGAGAAGAAAAAATACTCTTATTCTTTGGCTATTTGCATATTTTAATATCTGAGTTGTTTAATGCAGTCTGACACATGGTGCATTCTATCAGTAAGAAAGTTTCTGTCACCGCAGCTCTGCACAAGGAGCTTCTTATGGGGAGAGGGGTCCCTGCAAACCACCGCCCTTCCTGAAAACAATACTCAGAGTGCATGATTAATTCCATCAGGAGGATTGCGAAGTAGGTAATTTACATACTGGTAGAGCTAGATGACTGTATTCTGTGTACATAGTCTTATCTATTTGTGCATTTTCCCAGCTCCTAGGTTGTTTATTACCTATGGCTAAGATGTCTATCTACCACCACAGAGTCACCCTATCCTCGAGTGGCGCTGTGGCCGGGTGCTGTTAAGCCAGAAAGACTCTATTTCCTGACTCCTCCCCTGTATCTAAGTGTGGTCATGCAGCTTGTTATTGCCAACAGACTGAGTAAGAGGCAGAAGCCATATCTACCATTGCTGGTCAGGGCTTTTAAGAAATGGGTAGGTTTTCGGGGCGCCTGGGTGGCGCAGTCGGTTAAGCGTCCGACTTCAGCCAGGTCACGATCTCGTGGTCCGTGGGTTGGAGCCCCGCGTCAGGCTCTGGGCTGATGGCTCGGAGCCTGGAGCCTGTTTCCGATTCTGTGTCTCCCTCTCTCTCTGCCCCTCCCCCATTCATGCTCTGTCTCTCTCTGTCCCAAATATAAATAAAAACGTTGAAAAAAAATTTTTTTTAAATAAAAAAAAAAAAGAAATGGGTAGGTTTTCTCTTTTCTCCTATTTTTCCCTTTCTGCGGGCAGGAAGCAAGGAACACTGAATCGGTAGCGTCAGCATGGAGTCTGACATGGCATGCGAACTCATGAACTGTGAGATCATGACCTGAGCCTGAACCAAGAGTCAGATACTTAACCCACTGAGCCACCCAGGCGCCCCTGCATGTGATGCATTTAGGCAAAGGTTACATTATATTAAGTGTATTTTAAACTTGTGGGGAGAAAAGACCCAAAAAGTTTAAACTATGTTAATCATAGTTCCCAATCCTCAAAAGGAAGGCACTTAATAATTTATTTAGGAAAGTGTGGCTACTACTGTATATTTGTAGGGGTTAAATGAGAACAAGCAAAGAAAGGAACATTTCAGCAAAGGAAATGGACACTTGAGTCTTTCTGGTGGTTACCTTTCTAGCTAAAGTTCAGTCAAGAATATCTGTCTTCAATGTTAAGTTAGTTCATATTCAACTCAATGTTTTTGGCCTGGTATAAGAGGACAACAATACTCTGGAGTCTTTTAAAGGGAAAACACTCTCTTATTTCTATGGGTGAAAAAGAGTTTCCTTCTAACGCCTGTGTAAGTCCATGAAAAGATTTCCCAAATATCTTCTGATCCAATCACTCTATGCAAGGGAAAGGTACTTAAGTTGGGAGGTCTTTGTAAATATTCACCGACTGATTTTTAGATTCCACATTTCTGGGGATCAGCTGCTCTGGGGATAGTCTCTAAAATTGTCTCTTTCTTCTCTGTTGTCTCATGGTACTTTGCCCATACTTCAATTACAGCATGACTCACGTTAGAGTTGTAAACTCAAAAGAGTTGTAACTCTTTATATGCTTTTCTCCTCCATTAGAGGAGGAATGTTATCTCAATTTTTCCATCAGTAAAATACAATACCTTGTACTTGGCAGGTGTTCACATGTGTGTGTAGATTGAAAGTTAGATCATCAAAAGTTATAGACAGTATACTCTGCTTAAGTAACTGAAAAGGGAAAAGAACCTTTCAGTCAGAATAGCAACTAATTCACCAACAAAAAAGGGAACGCTTGATGCTTTAGGAATGATTTGTGGAATAAATGATTTCTCACTTTATATTCACTTTTACTTGGCCCCAAAGTGCTGCGCCCCCCTGGGACTTTCTGCATTATCACGTAGGAGCCAGCAGTTATCAGCAGGCAGTAGATCAAAACTGGAGGTGAAGCTGCAGGTCGTGGTTGGCTGAGGGTCACAGTGTAATATTTCCTGGTTTGCGGTAAGATAAGAGTGGACAAGTCAACTTGCAAATCACTACTGTGTTCTGGGCAAATGGCTAAACCGCATCATAGTGATAATTATATCCAACTGTTTCCTCTGAAAGAGTTTAGAGTCCCCAAAGTCCCTCACATTCAACCTCATAAACTCAAAACGCCCTTTACTTTTGCCCTATTGGCTAAGATAGAGATGAAGGGCAGGGCGGTGAAACAGCATTTCTGCAGCATGGAGGCAAGTAGCTCAGCTGTGAGCATCCCTTAGCACCTCCATATCAAGGACACAGGGGGTGTTAATTTCAACTATAATGGTGTTTGAAAGAAGGTATTACGATTACAAATATTTTCCTCAAACCCAGAAAAGTCATCCAACAGCACCAAAAAAAAAAAAAAAATCCTTTTCTGGGTCAATGTTTTCCACATTATTACAATGTGATAAATTAAAACTTCCCACCCACCAAACTCTCACCCTGTCTACTATTGCCCTTATATGTCATTGAAGGATACACATAATATCTGTGGCTTAGGTGTGCCACTCTCCCATCAGTAGCAATATTTTTCGCTGTAATGCAAATGACTGCATTCATCAAATGAGCTTTGTTAGTTATTCATTGTGTTCCTTATCATTCCTTTCCCAAACCCCAGCGATTCTGCAGCAGCCACAGAGGTGTGTCAACAGCAGCATCAGCCACTGTCAAAGGTATCCTTATCAGGAGAAGCAGGGTGCACTGGGAATGACCTGCCAAGTCGCTGCATCCTCTTGTCTTCCTACTCCTTTGTGCATGGTGGGCTTCTTTGTCCTTATTCTATGATCTGCTTTTCTAAGCATGGTTCATGGTGTGAGACCCACAAACACATCTGGAAAAGCACACTGGAAATATAAAGGATTTGTGAAAACACTGGGCTCTTTTCTTCTTCTTTTTGTATGAAATGGATTACTTGTCCAGCCTTCCCACATGGATAAGCTTAGTTGTTTTCTCTCTCTCTTTTTAAAGAACAAACATAATTGTTTAAAGATGCCATGAGACTCAGAGTAGCCTAGTAGGAATGGAGAGAAGGAAAGCCCAAAAGGGATATTGACAAGTTGAGAAAGGGTCATCTAACGTCTCCGACAGAGGCAGGCACAGGGGGCTCTTTTTCATTACATCTAACACAGCTTAACTGAGTTCAACATAGCCTCCTCTATCCTCTAGGGGAAGGTTTTCTTTTTGGACGGGCACTAGAGATTAATCCGTCTGTAATTTCTCCTGCTTTTCTAACTGTCAGGGGATTTGCGTTGGAGATAATGGCGGTATTAATGCCTAACCTAGGTGTAGAAATTGCCTTAATATAACAGGGATCATGAGGAGCACACCAATAATTGCCCCTGAGTGATAGCCCTTAAAGTAAATGGTAATATAGGAGGGCCCACATCCAGCGGTCTTTAATGAAGTTTGGGGCTTTTCTGATGAGATTCTCTACACAATAGGCAGAGAATCAAGGCTGCCTCATGAGTTTTAACCTCTAGCCTGGATTTAATATGGCCTTATTAAAGATCCTGGCCAGGTTCATTCTGGCATGAAATGTAATAAAACAAGGCACAAAATGTGCTGTAATTAAAGCAGTTTGGATAGTATTATCAGATACTTAATTATTAAGGATTTTATCAGACAGTTGTGCCGGACAATGAAACAAACAATACTCTGATAATGAACTGATAATGGCATTGAAACCGAGGCTACTCTTAAAGGAACACTAAAAACATTCACGTATGTATTTAGTGAAAAGACTGTGGCATTGTAACTTAAGCTATATTTAAGTATCACTCACTGGGTGAGATTCTATAAATTAACAGTTGGCAGGGAATTGAAATTGTCTTAAATAAACATTTCGCACATCCTTCTCTCCTTCATCACCCATTCCAGTGAACTGGAGGCAGGGAGACAGACTAGTTAGCACTATAAATGTCCAGACATAAAGCAAGACTATGGCAGTGTGATAAAGATAGGGGAGAACTGGTGTTGTGTTAAGAGGAGCTGCTCAAACACAAAAAGATAATGATATTATTACCTTGATCTAACTGTAAGCAAATGAGCATATTTTTCTTTTTTTTTTTCTTCAACGTTTTTTTTTATTTATTTTTGGGACAGAGAGAGACAGAGCATGAACGGGGGAGGGGCAGAGAGAGAGG
Organism: Herpailurus yagouaroundi; assembly: GCF_014898765.1. Taxonomy (NCBI): domain Eukaryota; kingdom Metazoa; phylum Chordata; class Mammalia; order Carnivora; family Felidae; genus Herpailurus; species Herpailurus yagouaroundi. The sequence goes on from NW_024412407.1 coordinate 12,761,130, forward strand.
GAGACACAGAATCGGAAACAGGCTCCAGGCTCCGAGCCATCAGCCCAGAGCCTGACGCGGGGCTCGAACTCACGGACCGCGAGATCGTGACCTGGCTGAAGTCGGACGCTTAACCGACTGCGCCACCCAGGCGCCCCTGAGCATATTTTTCAACACAGCTTTCCATTCCTAATTTTGTCCACATAATAACTCTTCATAGCTTTTCTTTGGTTACCAAAGTTTTCAGAAATATGCACATTTTTGTAAGTTTCTTGGTTTAAGAAACAAAGATTTAAGAAAAAAGAAAACTAACTTCAGTTATTAGATGGGTAGTGAGTTAGAAGTGAAATCTCTATGATTGTTTATTAATGTATTTGGATGTCATCATTTAAACATATCGCCTCTTCTGCACTGACCCAATATATGGTTCTTCCTCTCCCTACAACACAGAGAACAAATGATATGAGTAGATACTTAAGGTCACTCTCATGCCTTTAGAGACATAGAAGTATAATTTGAGAATAAGACAATTGTCCATTCACACTATCTTAGCAGACAAAAAGTAAAAGAGATACTGTAACATTCATTCATTCATTTAACAATGAAATTCAACCCAAATGGTACTCAACAGGCTCTAGTTATCACATAAGTTCTTCATTATTACATGCTGTCTTTACTCTTGCTAATAGCGATGAGTGAATTCATCAGATGAGTGAATTTAAGAGAAAAATATGTAAGTTAGTACTGGATTGTTTTTACAAATTAAAAAGAAATGTTTATTATTTTGAGAGAGAGTGAGCGCACATGAGCAGGGGAGGAGCAGAGAGAGAGAGAGAGAGAGAGAAAATCCCAAGCAGGCTCTGTGCTGTCAGCACAGAGCCTGACGTAGGCCTCAAACTCACAAACCATGAGATCATGACCTGAGCAGAAACCAAGAATCAGATGCTTAACTGACTAAGCCACCCAGGCACCCCTACAAATTCTTATAAGTAACTGTACAGAAAAATACGTCTTTCATCTCAGAAGAGAAAAAGTAACAATACATACCAAAAAAAAGTTTAAGGAAAAAAACCCACAACAATGACTATATCAGAATGCGTATCAATTGTGCTTATAATTTTCTAAGTATTCTGATCCCAAGTCTAGTGGTGCTTCCCCAGCCACTGTTAAATGAATGACTCCACTGAACAGCATCATGATGGGAATGTTGAGTAGGCAGAGGTGGCCATTCTGTTCACTTGTATCTGAATTCTTCTATTTTATAGAGCTGACCAACATATGAGAGCCACATTCTATGTTTTCTGAAAGCTCGTGCAGTGAAAACCCAGAACTGGGCTACTTCTCTTGGCATTCAGCTGGGTTTCTGAAGAGAGCCAGTTGTATCATCTGTTGAGCATGTTTTGCTCCTCTGTTCCTTCAAGACTATGCTGGCACATGAGTTCTTGACTATTCTAGTTGAACATGGCTGGTGCTGTGGAGTGTAGAGGACAAAGAAGCCACTTCTGGAAGTAATTGAATTCTATTCCCATGGTGTCCTTGGAAATGTAAATCCAACCTTCACAACAGATTCACTGTGGAAGTTACGGAAGCCCTGGCAGTCCCCTGTGCCTTCTCTGGGGTAGTGGAGGTCCCAGGATCCCTTTTATGTTTGGACAGATTGAAGCCTCCTGTTAGATAGAAATGGCTAATCCACATCTCACTAATTCAAGATCTTTAAATACTGGAAGGAAACACTATTGTCCTCCATCTTATCAGAGATGTGTCTCAGTCCAGGTGCTTTCTGAAGACCAATTCAACAGGAGTAGGAAACAAAAACTTGTTTTAATGCCAAAAGAGTGTAAGTAACCTACAATTTCTGTTTAAAATTAAATATATAACAGTGTACCCTACTATGTGATTAATCAAGGGAGTAACATGTGGGATATAAATGTGATCATCACCATATAATATTCTCATCCCATGGTTCTATACATCTGTTACATATATTGTGTCCTCCAAGGTGCTGTGGGTTCTTGTTTTTTAAAGATCTTGTGGTTTGTATCTACGATAAATAAGACATTGTACTAGACATTGTGTGAAGACAAAAATTCAAGACATAACGCCCTTCAAAGAGATTACAGGATAAGGATGAGCCACCCCCCATCCCCCACCTCCAGTCTGAATAACTCTAATATAAGTCAAGAGTGTGAAGAATTTCATTATCAACTAGGAGTAGTGTGGATTCTGAGAAAGTTTAGTTGAGGAACTCAGAAAAGGCTTCAGGGCTGAGGAGACATACCTGAGGTGGAAAAATGTCTTCGGCAGAGACCATGGCATGGGCAACATGCAAAATAAAGTCAGAAGTCAGTTGCCCAGTTTGGCATTTGTATATTTGAGAGAAGTGAGAAACATGGCTTAAGGTAAAGGTGGGTTTGATCAAAGCACTGAATCTTAAAACACTTGCTAATCATACCTGTTTTTGTAATTTTACAGACAATTGATATCTAATAAATATTTTTGAGCATGGAATGACAGTTAGCTATTCTTTAGGAATAATGCATTTGGCAGTAGGGTGGCAAGGAACCATGGGCTCTGCCTATTAACTAGAAGTGATCTCAAGGTACATGACCTCATCTTGGCTGTGAGGAAACTGGGATGTGCCCAAGATATGGCGGTAGACTGACTCCAAATCCTTTTATACTCAGCCAATTGCACTTGCTAATATCACTGTTGAATTACTGTATTTCTTGTATTTTCTTAAAAGACTATTTTCTTTTAAAAAATGACAGAATTACTAACACATAATTGTATTCATCAACTTTTTTGTGACATATTCCATCTATTGCAAAAATTTTCATTGATTTTTTTTTACTTGATTTGGCAAAGTTGGACAATATATCTGCTTTTTTCTTTCTTTCTTTCTTTCTTTTTTTTTTTACAGATTGGCTAGGAAAAATTGGAATCTAGACAGGGGTCATTATACGCATATCCTTAAATAGACTAGGAATTAATCTGAAGGAAAGACTAAGTGATGACCAATTTTTTACGTGGATAGTTTCATTTGTTTTACTCAGGTAGAGAGATTAGCAACATCTTGTGACTAATGATCAATGACTTCTAAACCATGTCAATACCTTTTTAGAGTTAAAGCATAATGAAAACTTAATGAAGTCTTCCTGGTACATTAACTTTCTATGAGGAATATACATAAGAAATGCATGCTCAGCAGTTGAGAGGCTCCATGTGAGTTTTATAGGTATTCCTGACTTAATTTAGTTCCACAAACACTGAATATCTATTTTGTTAAAAGCCCTGTATTGGGGCGCCTGGGTGGCGCAGTCGGTTAAGTGTCCGACTTCAGCCAGGTCACGATCTCGCGGTCCGTGAGTTCGAGCCCCGCGTTGGACTCTGAGCTGATGGCTCAGAGCCTGGAGCCTGTTTCCGATTCTGTGTCTCCCTCTCTCTCTGCCCCTCCCCTGTTCATGCTCTGTCTCTCTCTGTCCCAAAAATAAATAAACGTTGAAAAAAAAAAAAGCCCTGTATTAAGCAACTCTGTGGGATAGAAAAATGATACATGAAGTGGATATTTCCCTCAAGGACCTTTTGGAATAGAAGTTAATTTACTTGTATTTAATCCCAAATAGATGTGAAAACCAAGTTTAGAAGGCTACCTCAACTGCGGGTTAGCAGAAAAGATGCACATGGTATAGGCATATAAGACTGAATGCAATCAATGCTATTATCAAAGGCTAACCTTTGGAAGCACAATATGAGGTTAATGTTGGATGTCAACATGAATGACATTTTACTGAACATCTGCTACATCCAAAGTACTATATCCAAAGTAGGATTTGGGGTGGGGTGAGGAAGTGAAGCAAATATCAAAGGGACAGGTCCTGCTCTAGAGGACAAAGATGACACGTACTCAGTTAAAATACTTAGCACCTGTTAAAAGCTCAATAACAGAGGCCCAGACAATATGGATTTTTGAAGGAGAATCCATTATATTCTATTTAGCACTCTGAGAAGACATCATGAAGCAGGTGACATTTAAGTTGGGTCTTGAAGGCGAGACAAGATTTTTAAAGGTAAGGAAATAAGGGAAGGACCATTTAAATCTCATCACCTGTTTTTATATGGGTAAAATCTGGTTAATATATATCTATATGAACTGTCTGGCAGGATAAGCTATTACTCGGAAACAGCGTGTAGAGGTGAGGTTATCAAGAGCCTCCTCTCTTATCTCTTTAGGGAAGTTGTGCCCAGATAGTTCAATGACTGCTTTTGTACTTGTCATTTGCCTGGCTGACATAAACTGTCTTCCTGCAGCCTCAAATGACATAAACTGACTTCCTGCAGCCTTTGGGTCTCTCCAAAGGCCAAGGCTCAGCGAACTGCAGAACGCTGTCCAATGTTACACAGGAGATGTTACACAGTTGTGCCTGAGAAGGACAGTCACAGAAGGAGTAGAGTCCCCCGTAGAGGAAGGAATTGAGCTGAACAATCTGAAGCTCCAATGAACCCACCAGATCCACTTTGTTGTTCCTCAGGCCAGCAACATGGAGGTGTCTACTAATAATAGACAGGCACATCTCCATGAACCCATGCATCTAGGTTATATGTGCATTTTACAGCAAGGCATAACTCTACTCTTGTCTTTCCTTTTTTTTTTTTTTTTTAAATTTTAACATGTATTTATTTTTGAGAGAGAGAGAGAGAAACAGACAGAGCACGAGCAGGGGAGGGACAAAGAGAGACGGAGACAGAATCTGAAGCAGCTTCAGGCTCTGAGATGTCAGCACAGAGCCTGATGTGGGGCTCGGACCCACGAACCATGGGATCATGACCTGAGCCAAAGTTGAACATTTAACTGACTGAGCTACCCAGATGCCCCTACACTTGTTTTGCCTACTCAAGAAAGCACAGCAGAATACAAGGGAGCAACAGTACAGTTACAGAATCCCTCTCTCCCTTCCTCTTCCCCACCCCCACCCCAACACACATTTATACAAGTATTAGTAACAAGTTACTTCAAAATACTACACAATTTCTAAGACACATTTGGATATTTAAAAAATGTATTCAAGTACACTTTAAGAAGACTAGTGCAGACAACTTGTTTCAATTATTTTTCTCTAAATAAAATCCAGGTGAATTCATTTGTGAATAATTCACCTTCTCCAGATGGCTTTGGTCAAACTGAACAAGAAGAAAGTTTTATTTAGGAAATGCCTCTCTGTTAAGCTTTATTTCCAGCATATTAAAATTTATGCATTAGAAAGTTTGAAACCAATTAAATATGTTTATTTTCACTCACTGAAAACTTACAACTTTTTATTTATTCATTTATTTTTAAGTTTTTAATGTTTTTATTTATTTTTGAGAGAGAGAGAGAGACACTGAGTGCGAGCAGGGGAGGGATAGAGAGAAGAGGGAGACACAGAATCTGAAGCGGGCTCCAGGTTCTGAGCTGTCAGTACGGAGCCCGACATGGGGCTCAAACCCATGAACTGCGAGATCATGACCTGAGCCAAAGTTGGACGCTAAACTGACTGAGCCACCCAGGTGCCTCAGAACTTTTAAAGACTATATATTTAACATGTAACATTATAAAAAGTAGTGAGTGTCTACTTTTATCTAGTCCTAATACCTACCTAAATATTTAGAAAGAAGCATACTTATTCAATTGAAGAATAAACTCTTTGTCAAAGCTACAACCAATATATAAATTAAAAGGTGACAGTAAAAACATGCGCTAGGCAGGTTATGTTTATGATATCCTGACAGAAAAATGTATAAATAGAGAAAATCCACCAGTCATTCACAAGAGCCTAATGAAGCAGAACTAAGATCTCACACATATTATCCGTCAGGTTGGGAATGTATGCAATTTCTCAATTTCATGCAAAATAGCATTGTTCAAGTCACATCTCTTGGAACAAAGGTCATTTTTCCCCCTTCAGTCAAAACAGTGAAACTGCAATTGTCCCAGAAGTTTTCATTTTTCTGAAGCTAATGTTAATTTAATGGCTATTCGTTTTCTACACCCCTGAATGTAGGTAACGCTGAGCTGTTCTATCTACAGAATCAATCTGGTCCCTGCATTATGGCATGTGAAGTACACTTAATTGATGTTTATTGCAATGCAAAATGATTTATAGTGCCTAATAAGCATTCACAATTTACAGCCTTATTGTTCATAAGAGCTTCTGAAATAACAGAATCTTGGGGTATATAAGTCTGCTTATAAAGGCTATTAGAAACATTGCATCTCTTTGGCTCTGGAAACTAATTTAGCTATAGACAGGATGCATAATCCACCACCAGCTAAATGCCTGTGTACTTAAGTCTGGTAATGGCTAATTGAAAGGTTGTGGTATGTAGGAAGGCTTAAATATGGCCAGATTTTAGACAAAGGCATGTTTCCAATTTCTGAATGTTCTTTTATATTTCTGCAAGCTGCATTATGGTGTTGGCCAAAAGAGGCATATGGAGTTTCAACTACTCTCTAAGCTGCACATTTTTAACTTGCCCATGAAAACACATTTTAACATTTGTTACATCAGCCTGGATCATATGCCAGGTGTCAAGCCTCTCCTCTATACCTTCTCAAGTTGTTTTGAAATGTTGGTATAAAAAAGCAGGTTAACAAAGCTCCAATATATACCAAAAAAAAAAAAAAAAGTAATAAATACAAACAAATCACCTTACTTAAACCTGGACTGTGCTGACATGATTTTGGGCAATCAGATATTCAGCACCTTCAAATCAGTGAGCTAAGCTGCCAATCTTTGTCTGGATTTTTGACACCCAGTGTTCTACAAACCCTTAAACCTCAGTCACTGTGCCCAATTCTTCCTTATTCCTCAACACTTGCTCTTCTGTGTCCTGTATTTCCAATCTTAGTGCCATTGCCCTCTCCACAGTCGTTTCCATCAGAAACTTCTCCGTCTCCTTTCTCTCCCTAATTTCCTCCATTGGAATCAGTTACCAAATCATGACGCTCTGGCCTGACTCCCTCTCATAGCCACCCGTTCCAAGGCAGTCCTCTCCCCTATTCTCAGTTCTCTTGATTTTTCTGTTACCTTCTGGTGTCCTACTCATTGCCCCCCATAGGAGCCTCAGGGGCCACCTGAACACCAGCTCAGTCCACTCTCCTCAACATCCCAGACTCAGCCAGGCAACTCTGTTTTATGCGTTAAAGCTCCTATTTCATATTTGGGAAAAAAATGGTTCTGTTCCTTAAAAATAATGCAAATATCACAACTACCTTGCTAATAGTAACTTTCACTCGTTTTAACCAGCCATAGATCTGCTCTTGCCACCTCTTTCTCAAAAAACCAAACTCATGTGAACATGTTTTTTTTTTCTTTGTTTGTTTATTTTTAATGTGTATTTGAGAGAGTGAGAGCATGAGCAGGGGAGGGGCAGAGAGAGACAGGGAGACACAGAATCTGAAGCAGGCTCCAGGTTATTCGCTGTTAGTACAGAGCTTGATGCGAGGCTTGAACTCCCAGTGAGATGTGCAGTGAGATCATGACCTGAACTGAAGTCACATGCTTCACTTACTGAGACACCCAGGTGCCCCATGAACATTTCTAACTACATATAAAAGAAAACTTACTCTCTTCTGGCTGCCACCATAATCTCCCACAATCTTCTTCTGTCTTACTTTTTGGTGACTTACTCCTCTTGCCCTCCCCAAAGTCCCATACCAGACTCACACATTTTAGATTCCCCTAATTCTGATCCTTCTTTTCACTGTCTTTATGGCCGGAATGCTGCACCCCCATCTGGTTGCTTAATGTTCAGCATGAATGGCATGTTCTACATGAGGTTTTGTTTTTGCGTTTTGGTGTGGAACCCAGAGTTACAATTTCTCTCCTTTTCCTGGCCATCAGTTGCATTTTGTCTCACTATAATGACTTATCTTAAGAATGTGAAGCCCCCAGAGGGCCCAGGTCCTCCTGTCTTATTTACCTCTGGAGCCCACTATATTAACAGTCTTGCACCTAGAATGCACTCAAAATCTGGGTTGAATTTAATTGGGTGGTCACTATCAACCACCAGGTTAATTTCCTACTCATTACCATTAAGTCCCTAATGCATCCAATTATTTAGAAGAGCTCCATTTGACCATAGGCCATGCTTTTGATATTGGTACAAGGAAAAAGAGCATTGATGGATACAGTCTTAGTTCCCTAGGGGCTGTAGTTATAATCACATGATTCAAATATATACAGTAGTCCAGCCATTTTATTTTATTGTAACTTAAAACAGGGGGAGAAAGAGATTATCCATTGCCCCATGACTTGAAAGGTTTTTTGTTATAAAGCTAGAGAAAGTTTCAATATTTAACTTAGTATTCCCTCGAAATTTGGGAAAGAAAAGTCTTCAAAATTCAAGCAACTTTTCCTCTCTGCAGAAGTTAGTGTGTGGTGCTTATTAAACTTCTACTTTTTTTTTTTTTAAGTTTATTTATTTATTTTTGAGAGAGACAGAGACAGCCTGAGTGGGGGAGGGGCAGAGACAGAGGAAGAGAGAGAGAATCCCAAGCAGGCTCTGTGCTCATAGCACAGAGCCTGTCATGAGCTCAATCTCACAAAACTGTGAGATCATGACCTGAGCCTATACCAAGAGTCAGATGCTTAACTGATTGAGACACCCAGGCACCCCTCTATTCTACTTTTAAAAGCATCAGTAGCAAAATGCATTTGGGAAAAATGCAGCCAGTACTTTTGAGATGAGCTGTTTTTCTGAAAAATAGAGTAACTGCAGTTGTACAACTTGTGCCTAAGTTAAATTTTTCATAAAGGATGCAGTATAATTCAATTACATACTGTCTATATTATATTCAAATTAATCAATTTCCACCCTACTTGGAGGGTCTACCTTTTGCCCGGCAGTGGACTAGGTGCCATGGGAACAACAGAGAATTAAAAGATAAAGGAAAACAACATTCTTGCATGTGAATAATTAGACACGGATCCAATAAAGAGAAGGAGACCATATATCGTATAATCAAATGCCAAAGGGCTCAGCACAGATAAAGGCTCATCTGTATTCAAGGGAGACAACTCCTCCTACAGGTTTATCACTTTCTGGAATGGGCACCAGCCTCGGCCACACACCATGACTGGAGGTTCAACCCTGCCTTCAACTTTGGTCCTCAAGAAGTGTCAATTAGTGTCAAGAAGTAATAATTCTTTTTGTTTTTAACATAATTTATTATCAAGTTGGCTTACATACAACACCCAGTGCTCATCCCAACAAGTGCCGTTCTCAATGTCCATCACCCATTTTCCCCTTTCACCCACTCCTCCATCCACCCTCAGTTTGTTCTCTGTACTTCAAAGTCTCTTGTGGTTTGCCTCTCTCTCTCTGTTTGTAACTATTTTTTCTCCCTTCCCTTTCCTTCCCCCATGGTCTTCTGTTAAGTTTCTCAAAACCCACATATGAGTGGAAACATATCATATCTGTCCCTCTCTGACTGGCTTATTTCACTCAGCATAATACCTTCCAGTAATAATTCTTACCTCCAAAATTTCTCTCATTTCTTCTTTTCCCTTGGGTCCCACTGTCCTACTGTCCTACTATCTGAAGCACGTACCTCCTCACTTCTGTACACCTTCCTAATTGTCCTCTCAAATTTGTCTGCACCCTTCCTGCTCACCTGATCCAGTGACTGCTCACTGTCTAGTTAATCCAGTCCAAACACGAGTCATCATATTCAAAGGCCTTCAGCCAGGTATCTTCATTCATTCACTCTCTCATTCATTCACTCAATCAACATTTGTTTTTTTACACTTATGCCACGCACTCTTCTAGGCACTGGGGGTATTATTATATTTACTGAAACATTTGTTTTGTTGATATGGAATGAATCCAGAAATTGGCTTACTGGCCACTTACTGGCTTTGTAATCTCAGGTTATTCTCTCTCACCTCTCTAACCTCAGCTGGTTTCCTTTTTTACAAAATGGGGACCCGATTTTGCCTGTCCTATTTATATCACAGAATTTCTGGGAAAGTAAAAACCATGGGGGTTGGGGTTTTGAAAATGTTTTGCAGTCTCTAAAATCCTGAAAAGAATACAGTCAACTAACATAGGGAAGAAAGAGTCTTGTTCCAACTGAGGCGAATGTGCAGAGCTTTAAGGATTCAGTATTTTCTTTTTTTTTTTTAACACTTATTTATTTTTGAGACAGAGAGAGACAGAGCATGAACGGGGGAGGGGCAGAGAGAGAGGGAGACACAGAATCGGAAACAGGCTCCAGGCTCTAAGCCATCAGTCCAGAGCCTGACGCGGGGCTCGAACTCACGGACCGCGAGATCGTGACCTGAGCTGAAGTCGGACGCTCAACCGACTGAGCCACCCAGGCGCCCCAGGATTCAGTATTTTCTAAGATAGGTGGTGGACCTTGTCCTGCAGACAGTGGGAAATCTGTCACTAGAGACTTTGTAGCAAAGGAGCCAGAAGGACAACGTACTGGCAGCAGGGTGGAAGATGGCTTCAAGTAGAGTGACCAGAAGCAAGGGGTAGGCTAGGAGTGGAAAGAAAACATGGGTTCAATGAATCCAGAAGATTGGTAGCAAAGGAAAGAAGGGATGGAAGTAAAAGAAATACTGCAGAGGAAAAATCCAGAATTTAACAGTTTGGAGGTAATGGCTGGGAGAACAGGATGAAGGGCACAGATGAAAAGATGATGACTCACAAGTTAGGATTTGAAGGGAATGAATGGCTTATGATCCGTTTACCAGTGAAAAAGAGCACAATTTATATCCAAAGGAGACGGGTTTACTATTGAATGGTGAGTCTGAGTTGCATATATATTGGGATAAATACTGAATATGCACAAATTAATAATCACACAATAGAAAATATTATTAGAGGGGCATCCGGGTGACTCAGTCGTTTAAACATCCCACTTTGGCTCAGGTCATGATCTTGTAGTTCCTGAGTCTGAGTCCTGTGTCGGGCTCTGTGCTGGCAGCTTAGAGCCTGGAGCCTGCTTCAGATTCTGTGTCTCCCTCTCTCTCTGCCCCTCCCCTGCTCATGCTCTGTCTCTATCTCAAAAAAGTAAAAATAAAAATAAACAAAAAAAAATAGAAAAATAATGAAATATTATTAGAACCTAAATGGAGTAATAAGGGCTTTGAAGAAATAGCACTTCATAAGTATTTCTCAGATTAATATTTGTTATTTATGGGCAGAATCCTAAGATTGGGGAAGAATGTGAAAGGCAGTTCAGTAAAAACTGCTTCCCTAATTATACTGTTATTAACATCATTTTATTATTTTATTTATTTTTGCTGTTACATTTGAAAAGGAATTGTTTCTCTCGGAATGCCCCAATTGATTACAATTTTTTGAGGTCTAGAAATGCAATTCTTTTGTATTTGGATGAAAATGAATTCATTCTTTATTCCCACTGCTACAGTATAGTGACCCAGATTTCAGGCTTTCAAGATCTGTAAGTTACAAAATGGCAGAACTGTTTTTTTTTTTTTCTTTTCCTGTGAAATTTACTGTCAAGAGTATTTACAGAATACTTTTATGTAAAGGGGTTCCTTGCATGTTCTAGTTTCTAAGACTCCTCTTTGTAAATGATTCCATGCAATTGATAGTTTTTAAAGCTTGTTTTCTGAACTTATATTTTATTTCAGTTCTTAAAGAAGTATTTCATATTTTAACAAAATACCTCCTTCAAGAGAAATCCACAGAAGGATATAACAAATGCTAGCATAGAATAAAAATGGGTATGATTCTTTAGGAATTTCTAGACCTGGACTATCTAACACAGTAACTACTAGCTATAAGGGACTACTGAAACTTAAATTAGGTAAAATTAGTAAAATCAGAAATTCATTTCCTCAGTTGCACTAGCCACATTTTAACCACTTAATACCCACGTGACTAGTGGCTACTGTTCTCAACAACACAGATATAGAACACTTCCATCAACATAGAAATTTCTATTGGATATTGTTTGTCAAGACCATTGTTTACATAAATGGAAGGATGTGACTGCAGTCCTGATCAGCTCCATTTGCTCCACAGTTGGTCCAACTATCTGCATAGCACATGATAATTAACATTGTTAAAGATGTAGATCAGTGAGGCTGCATCCAATGTGACAGCTGTTCACAGATATATCCTATGGTCAAAATCCCGGAATTGCTCCTGCCAGTCTTGTGACCAAGGTCAATATGGAAGAATGTTTTTCCACTTTACTATCTCTAATAGGACCATCGCTCCCAAATTACTCCCTAGATCTGTGGGCAGTAAGAGTCTCTCAAGGGACTTCTAGCATAATTTGTTTCATATTATTTGGTCAACAAATTTATTTCACTTGTAATTTTATTTAAAGAATGTGAAAGTCTGCTGCCTCTTAAGAAGTAAGTCTACACCATTTCCTCCAACTCAAACACAGGAACATGATGGGGAATGAGGTATAGAGGCCAAAGCCTGGTAGCTGCTAATGGGCAGGTTTCCCCATCTCTGCACATTAAATATTGTAATTAAACAAATGTTTTGTGAGCACTGCAGAAATATTTTGCTGTTCTGCAATTTGTTGAACACCAAGATAACATTCAATAGATCCAAGAAAAACCTAAAAAGATTGGGCCTTCCAAAATCACTATGGTTTTGGCTTCAGTTTACAAAAATGATCAATTTAATTATTGGCTATCACAGAACACAAAATGAGCCATTATGATAGCTTATTAGAAGGAAAAAAAATCTGACATGGAAGGCATCTGACCTAATTGATTCTAGTACTGAGAATTCACCAAAATAACTCCTGACTATAAACGATATTTTGGCTATTAAGTTCATCTTATAAAGATCAAACATTTCGGAAGGAGGTCGCATTTTAAAGCATGCTGAATAATGGGCTCTTATAAATAGGAGACTCTGTTTAGTAAACCTAGCTAATTAAAGCACTTAATAAATGGGGGAAACCCACTACTCTAAATCTCTTGTTGATACTAGAGAATTCTCATTTGTTCTTTCAGAGAAGTAATCAATTGAAGGGCACATTTTTCTTCTCTTTGTTCTTTTCCATCAATTTTAATGGGTACAGAACATCAGTCACACGAAATGTAATGGGACAAGAAGATGGATGAGTACATTTGAAGCCACTAGTCACAGGACAGAAAACATCCTGATGAGGTGACCGTGGCAGCACAGAGTTCAACAATATGGCCTGGGCAATATTTAGTAAGTGAAACTATGTTGCTACATGATTTGATATTAGCACTCAGCAAAATCAATCTCCAGACACAATTTATCACATTTCTATAGGTCAGACTTTCAAAGTCACATCCTCAAAATATGTTTCAATGACACTCTTAATTCCAGAAAATGATTTAATCTAGCAACAAAGTGCATAAAGAGAACAATCTAAGCTTAAGGAACCTGACCTTGTCTTAAAAGTGATTAAAATTCCTTTGAAGACAGAGTTTTATTGTAGCCTAGAAATTATGTCCACATATCACAAGATGAATCGGCGTATGCAGTGGAGGCTTGCTGTAACGCCCCTTCAAGACCGGGGCACTCACTCTCCCAGCCCCTTGGTGACACCGGGTCTGCAGCCATGGTCGCAGTTTTGTCCTGCTCTGGGAACTGCCCTCAGCCAAAGGCAGTTCATCTTGTGCAAAAAACTACACTTGCCCCCCCACGTCCAAAGACAGAGACCACCGCAGGAGTACAAAGAAGGCATGACTGTTTTGCCTCACTCTAGCACAACTCTGAAGGGCCATCCCAGCTTCCCGGCTCTCCCTGTGATCAGCTCTGATCTCTGTTGAGACTATCACAGCCTACTTTTCCTCTGCCTTCACGTCCACACAGGTGTTGATCCCAAGACAACTAACTCCCAGAATCTCACATGCAAATCTCTCTCTCAGAACCTCTTTCCCAGGCCACATAACCTAAGACAAAATATATGACCAAGGAGCTGTTTTTCTTTGCAGAGAATTAAGATAATTTAAACACTGGGCTGAATGAGAGGACTACGGATATTCAGGTCCACAAACGGTAAGTCACATACTATTACTTTGTTAGGACTGGCATAAAAAGATGGTTTTTTTTTGTATAACTTAAAATTTAGAACATATTACACTTAATAATTTAAATGTAGTTTGATTCCAGTGGGCCTCTATATCCTCATGTAACCCAGCAACTAGTCAAACTGTATTAACAGATTCAGGGGCTGAGGTACAATTTGTTTGTCTTGCCGGTTTCCTTTTGGAGGAATTCAAGGCAACCTTTGGCATCATATGACCACCCATTGGTCCCCACTTATGAATACTATGATATTATTAATAAAATGTAAGTAGATAGCTCCCTAAGGTCCTGTTGGCTGTTTGTTTCTTATGCACCTCCTAAAAGCAGTAATTTATAACAGGATATTAAAAAAGGAAATTAAACCTATTTGAAAAATATCAACAGAAGATTCGACGTCTCAAATTAATGTGTTTTTTTTTTTTTTTCCTCTCTCAGGATTTTCTGTGATCTATGAAACACAGATAATACTGGCTGGAAAGCTGTGAATACTTCAAAGCCATCAAAGCAAACTTCAAAGTGAGAGGCCAGTTTTCAAATGATTTTCTGGTTGTTGTGCAAGGTGAGAACCAGGTATTTATGGTGGGAGGAAGAAGAGGAGAGCCCTAGGGAGCCATCATTAGCACATTGATAATATTGTTGTTGGATGCATTCAATGACACCAACAGGCCATGTCCATCAGTCACAGACAAGGTGTCAATGACTCAGTCAGAAAATGATAATCCATCAAGAAGATCATTTCATGAATGTGATCTTATGTGGAAATTGCTGGTGAGGCTATTTATCTATAGCCTTTGCTTTAAATGCTTTTATCACTATTGTTTTTAATCAGTTATGAAACCACCATTTCATCTTCCTGAAGTCTCGAACCTCGTTACTTTGCTTTCAAGAGCCTGGAGTGACAATATAAAATATGTGTGAGGCCACTTCTTTATATTAATATTTAATGCAGTTTTAACAACTTTTTAGAATGGTTCATATCCAAATGGATCCCACAAACCTGAAACTGAATTGGTAGCCACAGACTCCACTTAAATATATCTGTGAATCATCTACTGTGTATCTGAACATTATACAAATGAATCTGGAATTTTTATACATTTGCCGAGGTTACTGGTACTTACCGGTGACATTATATTTCAAAAGGTGGAAATGGAAAAGACTAATTTAAGCCATCTAGTCTACACCAATTCAGGAGATCTTTCTAAGACATTTTAGTCTAAATTTCACATCCTGCAAAAGAGGACTATATTGAATGGAACACTGTCACTGTCTCCCTTTCTCTCAATTCTACTAACTGCACTAAATACAATAGGGTGCACTGTTGGTGGGAATGCAAATTGGTGCAGCCACTCTGGAAAGCAGTGTGGAGGTTCCTCAGAAAATTAAAAATAGACCTACCCTATGACCCAGCAATAGCACTGCTAGGAATTTACCCAAGGGATACAGGAGTGCTGATGCTTAGGGGCACTTGTACCCCAATGTTTATAGCAGCACTCTCAACAATAGCCAAATGATGGAAAGAGCCTAAATGTCCATCAACTGATGAATGGATAAAGAAATTGTGGTTTATATACACAATGGAGTACTACGTGGCAATGAGAAAGAACGAAATATGGCCCTTTGTAGCAACGTGGATGGAACTGGAGAGTATGATGCTAAGTGAAATAAGCCATACAGAGAAAGACAGATACCATATGGTTTCACTCTTATGTGGATCCTGAGAAACTTAACAGAAACCCATGGAGGAGGGGAAGGAAAAAAAAAAGAGGTTAGAGTGGGAGAGAGCCAAAGCATAAGAGACTCTTAAAAACTGAGAACAAACTGAGGGTTGATGGGGGGTGGGAGGGAGGGGAGGGTGGGTGATGGGTATTGAAGAGGGCACCTTTTGGGATGAGCACTGGGTGTTGTATGGAAACCAATTTGACAATAAATTTCATATATTGAAAAAAAAATAAAATCCAAAAAAAAAATACAATAGGGTGCAATTCTGAAAAGCTTTCAAATTTTTTACTTAATTTTTACAAATTCTTGAAGGTTGAATAATTGACCCTCAGGTAGAGAGACACCAGCTTATAGATAAGTCTTAAATGGCCTTCATAAGCAAGATGGTAAAAATATCCTCACTTTCTGCCTCCCTCTTCAGATTACCCTAGAACCTGGATAAGTTTCTAGTCTGACACAGAATATGCCTGGGCATTTCTTTCATGGTTCAGAAGTAATTTTTATGGGAATAGGAAATCACTCTTTGTTTAAAAAGAGCTTTTTGATATTCAAAAACTTAACTTCTACCCTCTCTGAGTTTTCTATCTCAAATTTTCTGTGGGTCACTGAGTTAGATAGTTCCTTGGAAAGCTTCACTGATACTGGGTATATGGTGGTGGGGGGTATCGTTACTCTCATTATATTCCTCATGTCTCAAAGAACATCATACTTTTTGTAATAACAAATAATGAGTATAAATATGTTTTATGAATAATTTGAAAAACATTTTTAGTATATTATTGAATGGACTAGGTTTTATTTAGAGATGAAAGTTGTAAAAATGCTTTTTATGTTTTTATTTTTCTGTTTTTCTTAGACTACTCCTTGCTTTATATGACCTTAATTGGGATTATCTGCACTTCGAGAAATTTTCATTTTAGTGTTACGGTAGTTATGAAACCCAAAGACATCATCATCAGGGGAAATTCAGGCATTTTCCAGTATATCTTATAATCATCACCTTGAATTCTTTTTATACTAAGAAGGAACATATGTAAAATGCATAATTTAACAATTTTGCCATACTTTACTATTTCGATGATGGATATAAATCATGTAGAATAAAAATAAGTATGTGTTCAGCCATTTTCACATAAAATACCTAATTCAGTTTTACAACATAGAAGGCAGAAAATTAAGAAAACATGACAGTTACTCAATAACCAATTCATTTGATCGCACACATAACACTGTTTTGCTTTCTATAATGTATATAAAACACTCTATTTTAAATACTTTAATTTTCCTCTGTTGCAGAAAATCATTATCACTATGACATCTCGTGATATTTCATGCCACTCTCTCCACTAACACTGCTCCTCACAGTATAGCTATTTGCAAATAAGTATATTACTAAAGCCTGTTGGACAGTAAACATCCTGAGGGCAGAGAGTCCACCTTACTCAGCTTTTATGTAGCCTTCCGAATATTACCCTGGACACAGAATTCACTTAGCATTTAGCGATTCAACTTTTATTCAAGAAACACCTATATAGGCTCTGGGTTAGATTGAAGATGGGGTTTTTGCATACCAGAGAGATTCAGAGACCAGTGAAAGTCATAAGCAAGTAAACTAAAAAATAATATTATTCAGTACATGTTCTGACAGAGGTAAGCACTGGGTACCTTGGGAAGACAAAAGAGGGGGTGCCTACTCAATCAAGTTCAGGGATTCTGGGAAGATGGGAACCGACTTCCCAGACAGCTTTGAGGAGGGCTACAACTTAGTGAGCTAAAGAATGATGGGGAAATTCTAGGAAGCAACAACAGTTAGGTTTATAGGCTGGCTTGACAGTTGAGAAATGAAAATTCTGTCATTATCCATCATGACTGGAGACGTCAAGAACCTCATATACTGGGTCTACTTGGGTGATAAAATCTTCAGTTGGGAGGAGGAATCACAGAATGGGAGCACAGTAGGGGTGTAGGAAGGGCCAAGAGTGCTTGCTTTCAGAAAAGCAATAACCAGGTACAAAGTTTTCTCCAATATCTTATTTCTGAATCTGGGATGCAGCTTGCATATGCATATTAAAGGTGGTAACTTGTCAACCCTGCCTTGCCCCCAGCTGTTCATAAATTTGATGATGAGCCTTGCAATTAACAATACCTTAAAATAGATGACATCTTCAAAATCAAAATAAGGAACATGTAGTCTCTTGAATTATCTTGTTTTCAAAGAGAACTCAATGAATAATGATGGCAACAATAAATTGAGATTTGTTTTGTGAATGCAGTTGTAGCTATGCCCCCCTCCCAAGTCCCCTCACCCCCAGCTTATTTTCTTCTTCCTTGACTCAATTTGCATTAAATACCTGCTCTGAACCAGGCAGTGCAGGATATGGTAGAATCTGGAGATGCAGAAAAACTAAATGTACACCCAGAAGCATTTGACCGTATTTCAAATTGTGAAGCACCATTGAATAAGAGCATTATGAAGACTGACTTACCTTATCTTGGGTTCATAGAGGACAACCCAGAGAGCAAACCTCAACTGGAGCCACAAGGGATTAAGGTTTTTACATGTGTATGGGGATGTGAAAAGTGCTCTAGGCAAAAAGGACATTGTGTGGAAAGGCAAAGAGATGGGAAAAAACCACATTGTTTTCATATTAGAAATTATACTTTCATTTGGCTAAAATTTGGACTGTTAGGCCAGTATGAAGAGAAAGCGGACTGACAAAGATGTTTCACGACAGGCACAGATTTATGGAAAAATGGGGCAAGACTTTCAAGCGCTCATAAGTGGAGTGAAAAGCCACTTTCCCATACTGATGGGCTCTCATAGGTGAGATAATTTGATTTAAGTGGGGAAAGAAGAAGTAAAGAGGGCTTGTTTCTCCTCCTTATAATAAAAAGACCATCTCTGGAGACCTTACAACGTGAAATATAAATAGTATCTATTATTTCCCTTTCTTTCTTCTTCCTTTCTTCCCTCTCTTCCACTTCTTCCTTCTTCTTTTATCAGATATTTATTGTAAGACTACTCTGTGTGAGGTGCTTGGTAGTTGTGGATCAGTTTAGTGGATAAATATAGAAAGCTCAAAGGGAGAGATATTTGATATTTATAATAAAATGAACATGGACTTTGGCATTAGGAAGATCCTGATTTGAATTCCATGTATTCCACTTGCTGACAATATGAATTTGTCACTTCATTACTTTGTGCTTCAGTTTTCTCATTTGTAAAATGGGGACGATGTTCTTTATTTCACAAGGTTATTGTTGGACTGAAATGAGATCATAATCTCAAAAGTTACCATTTATGGCCTCCATGTAACAGGTTATGCCCTTTGAATATATGATCTCATTTAATCCTCAACAGCACACTTCGAGGTTGACACTAATCAATTAAACAAAGGTTCAAGGAGGTTATATAACTACTAACTCAGAGAGGAAGTAAGTGTTGTTATTCCTTGATTCCAAAGCCTTCTTGTGTCTATGCACAGCGCCTCTCCTATTTACCACATTGTGCTTGGTATTTAGCGTACACCCATCGAACAGTAACACCCCATGTGCCAACAGAGTAAAACATTTTCGCTATTTTTCATGTTGTCTTAACACCAAGATTCAATTGCAAAGGCAAAACCAACTTCAAACATAAATATGAGTCACTAAGGAAACATACTTAGGGAATGAGTGGCAACATCTGTCCACTGTGCATCAACTCAACATGGCTGTGCTTTTTCTGATTACAATGAGATGTTTTTTAAAATATTTAAAAATTACATGTGATCTTTTCAATTAACAGCTTAAATAGCAAGTCTTAAGAATTACTCAAATTTCTAAGTCACATTGAGTGTCAACAATATTTCTAGATATCTGCAAACAACTGTGATGTTATATATGAACTTGTTTTTATTCAGGTATAGTTGACACATGCAGTGTTACATTCATTTCAAGTAGACAGCATAGTGATTTCACAAGTCTCCTCTTCATGCTATGCTCACTGCAAGTGTAGCGACCATGCAACACTATTACAATACTTTTGACTATACTCCCTATACCATACCTTTTATCATGGCGCCTTATTCATTCCACAACTGGAAGCCTGTATCTCCCTCTCCCTTTCACGCACTCTGCCCATCCCCCACCCCTCCCCTCTGGCAACCAGCAGTTTGTTCTCTGTATTTGTGGGTCTGTTTCTGCTTTTTGTTTTTTGTTTTGTTTTGTTTTGTTTTGGGGGGGGAGGTGAATTCCATACTCCAAGTAAAATCGTGGCTGCGTTCTTTTAAATAAAGTGCCAAGCAAACAGTATTTATACATATTCTATTATTTAAGTTGATTCAGAGACTCTATTGGCTTGTATCCTTAGGGTGTGTAATGCCCTGCAGTGATGATGGCACCAAGGTCACTCATTTTTGCTTGGAGATCAAGACACTCAATTATCCTCATCCCATATCCTGGTTAGTCAGGCTACTCTTCCCCCCCCCCCCATGGCCCCCACCAATATGTCCTATTAGTCATATTCTATGACTTTGATTTTACAGTACATCCTTAACACACTAACTTTGACTGAATGGATATATGATAATTATGCTGAATTGAAAAACGAACTTTGCTAGCCTAGGTCATTTGAAATAAGAACCTTTGTTAAGCTGTTTCGTGAAGACCCCTAGGTTATCCTTACCTAGGGGTAAGTACCTTACAGAACCGTCCTTCCTCTGCAATGTCCACTGTGTTAAGGTCATGCATTTCCACATTTGTTTTCTAATATTTGTGCTTTGAGCACAAAGTAGGTACAGAGTAATTATTTGTGGTTATTCAATGAGAGATATTCTTTTCCAAACTTTCCTTTACTTTAAAAAAAATATTAGTATCTGAATCCTACCATGATTCAATTATAGGAAAAATTACTATCACTGATTACAACAGTGGTCTTTCATCTGTAGACTTATTATTTTTAAAACCACACTAAGTATTTTAGAAATTCTCTTTGTTCACATACTACCCTTGAAAGAGTTGTTTTGTTTAATAAAGTTACCTGAAACAAATGCTTAAGAGGCTTGGAAGTGAGAGGTTAGTTCAGAAAAATCTAATTTCCACTGAGATGAGAGAAAGTTTCTTAAAAAAAAATTCTACGGTATTTCTAAAAAGCTACATAAAGCAGAAGAGTGTGTTGGGGGGGAACGCTTCACTAGGACCCAAACAACCATAAACCAAGATTTACAGCTTGTTACAGAATGGCACAAATTAGCAATTAGATGTTATATGCTGAAACACAGGAGAATATGGGGCTGCTACCTTTCAAGCTTTTTGTTGAAGGAAACAATGAACTTTTCATAATAACCCTTTTAAAGCTGTTATTCCACATTGAGATTGATCGAAGTAAGAAAGAAGATATGAATACAGCTGGAAGGGAGCCGGAGACGGGGCAGGTTATATCGATGACTCTGAAAATGTTGCATTTAAATATGAAAATCACAGCTGCACTTGAATTATCTAGGATTCTAAATCTGAAGACAAAATTACCACCCAGTGGTACCTAAATCCTCATGAACCACTGGAAGACATTTATTAAGAGTAACACCTAAGATTCTTATAGCGCAAGCCCTAGAATGAATGATGGAGGAAACAGTGTCTACGAAAGACTAGGTATTTGAGGCAGAGCCTGTTCTGGGCGTCCTGCTCACCTTTTCTCCAAGAATCATCAATGTTTCCAAGATAGGGATCCTGCACAGAACCATAATTCAGAGCCTCTTCTCAAGTACCTAGTGATTTAATTTTTGGGCTTTTCTTAATAACTTAATCAGATTAATTGAATACCTACTAAAAATGACCTGTGAAAATTCAATATATAAAAATCCACTTATACAAAATGAATGTACTGGACAGTGATTGGTTGTTGTAGAAGGATTTTTCACTATCAATCTTCTGGAACAGTTCTTCTAGTAAAGTTCAGGAACCACTGTTTGCTAAAGATATGTGGTTCGTTTGTTACTGTCTACCATGATTGGAAATGAGTAACAAACGGGCATATGTTAAGTAATTATGTAAATAAGATCACATATTTTAGAAATATTTCCAACAAAAATTGAAATTAAAGGATTTGCTCATCAGATTATCCTACTTAACCAGCAAATTGCGTTGAAGAGTTAAACATTTCAGCATATCTATTAGCTAAGTTTTCAGCAACATGTGCCCTTGCATGTAATACAGAATCAGTGAAAATATTTTCCTACAGCATTTCATGTAAATAGAAAGATGCAATTAGAGATGGTTGACCTTTCCCTAGGTCTAGATCAGTTCAATAAGTAGTGAGAATATAAAGAAATTAGGTGTTGATATTTCAATACAACGTGTAATATTCTGATCCTTCAAGTAGGGAAAGGCACTTCCTTATCAAAACTACCTAAATTAATTGTAATCATTAAAAATATTTACTTTTATATTGGGCCTTTTGCATATCAAAAACAATCTAAGGTTTGCTTCAAAAGTCTTGGAAAAGGGAGATTCTAGCTCACCGTACGTGTTTTATTTCTTAATCACTATATTATCACCACTATCTGAATAACATGGCTCAATATGTGAAATCAATTGACCGTACTTTTAAAAGGAAAAGTAAAGATGACTTTCATTTTTAACATTCACAATTTTAAGTAATTTTATACATTTCTAAAAAGGCTAAGAAAATCTGTGCTCTAATGTTAGCGGCAACTCCATTTTCGATCATCTGCCTAATCTCAGAGCAACTTCTTGAGGGTACAGTACAACCTTTGTTTGAACCCACTGCTTACTGGGTTTTGTCCACATTTCTGTCCTGTGATGCTCTGTAATCATCATCACTGGCGTCTGTCCAGGTTAGGTTCTCCAGTAAGCCGCTTCTGAGATAGAGTTAGTGTGCCAGATGTTTGCTAAGGAGTTTGCTAAAGCAGGCAGCAGGACTGAGCTGAACTGAAGAAGGTTCAGAAGAACTGAACCAGGATGCAGACTCAGCCACAGCTCCAGGGAGCTCCAGAGCAGGAATTGTCTCTGGGACCAACCCAGCCTAGGCTGAAATGGTCAGGTGCTATACACTTGCACCAGCCTGTCAGGGGATGGGGGCCGCCTGGGAGGGTAATAACCTTGGGTGAGGAACCTCTGCAGCAAAGACAGTCCCTGGAGGGGCTGACGGCTGGTGTGCTTCACTGACAGCACTCTCAGTAGCTGGGGTGACAAGTCCTTCCTGAAGAGGCACCTGGGTAGCTCACGATGAATTTTCAAATTCAAAGACGCTGAGGTTCTCACACACTCTAGTGTGTGTGAGCACGGAGGCCACTCCTTTTTAAAACTCTCCCCTCTTGGCTTCTCCCACAGCTTTCTGATCTGCCTCCTTCTCCCTCTGTGACAATTTCACTTGTTCTCCTTCTCTTCTTTCCTGTGTCTTAATATGATGTCCTGGGCTCACAACCGTCCTCACTTTTTTGTTTTTCTCCTCGTTTGTTTACATCTTTCTGGGTGATCTTATCCAACACATACACATGTGGCAAATTTTCATTCTGCACATTCACTGCCTGCCTGACATTGTCAGATAGCCCATAAACGAATGTAACAGCCTTCCCTTCTCTCTCTTCCCCATGACTCTCTTCTCTTGGTAAATTTTGCTACATCTACCCAGTCTCACAAGGCAGAAACTTACTGAACTTACCTCCTCATTGGCCTCAATTCCTCTCTCCCTTTTACATTCTTTCTACCACTAACCCCCCTCTGCAACAGCCCCCCACCTTGGCATCCCTTGGAGTCTTGCTGGAGAACACCATCCTGAACTCCAGCTCAGCTGCCCCCAGACACACACCACAACCAGGTCCACACGCTTACCTATCATCAGAGGGATCTCTCCTTTAAAAACAAAGACAAACACACACACACAGAAAATCAGGATACGGGATACTCTCTACGGTTTGGTCTTGTCCTGGGAGCCTGCCTTCGGCTTTAGACATGAGTAACACACAATGCTGGTCTCCTACTCCAAGTCCATTCGCACATATCATCACCTTCTTTGCCCTTCCATCTTTTGGGGTGTTGGGTTCCTTCCTTTTTCCTCCCCAACTCCTCAAGCCCCAGCATGTTGAGCACCTTTGCACTCCTACAGCAGTCTGGTGATATCTCTGCTCACTCAGGGCCTCACTTATCACATCATACAAAAGTTCTCTGCTCTTGTGTCTTTGCTACAGAGTGTACATTTCTCAAAAGCAAGGACTGTCACATATTTCTTTGCATTCCATGACAAAGATCAGAACTTGGCACATATCAGGCAATCAGAGTTTACTGGAAGTTTATGGAACTGAACCGCATGTCTAGAGTTGAAGACACATGCTGGGTCAGTGACAAAAGCAAGACATTATGGTGATGTGTCCTCATTTGTTCTTCTGATTGTAAGGAACAAACACTTCACTCAAATATATTAAATGTGGATTTATTATAGGATTGTACTAGAACTAGAAAAATGAGGCCACTCTGAGGACCTATTTATTCTTTATGGTTCACTTTGCCATGACCCACGTGCTTTATTTTCACTTGTTTCCAATTCTCTTGTAGATCTGAGCCTCACAGACCCCCAAGCTCCCCAACTTGCTTCCAGCCTCCTCTCTCTGCAACGCTTTGCATCCTCATCCCATTACTAATGCTTGTTTTTGAGACCAGTACATTGTCTTGTACATATTCTTGAGACCGAAACGACCTCATGGAACTTTCCACTTCACGCACCAGGTGATTGGTCCTGGTTTAATTAGCTGTGAAGCATGGGATAGAGAGGACAGCAGAGTGATGTGGTCCTTCACCAGGAGCTATGGGTGGGGTGGTTTACTCTAAAGAGGCTGTGGATATGCAAGATATGGAGGCAGCCCTCAGTGAGCATCTGCTGGCAGGTGGAGGTCAAAGGACAGACGAGCACCTTAGCTGCCTTCAAGGAACTCACAATCCAGTCACAAATTACTGACTATAATATTAGATGGATGAACATGAAAAAGGAACCCTAAAAAAGTAAAATGTTATAAGACTTCCAATGTGGTAGGATACACATCTTAAAAAAATCAATGAATTGCAGGGCTCCTGGGTAGCTCAGTCAGTTGAGCGTCTAACTTCGGCCCAGGTCATGATCTCACGGTCCGTGAGTTTGAGCCCTGTGTCGGGCTCTGTGCTGACAGCTCAGAGCCTGGAGCCTGCTTCAGATTCTGTGTCTCCCTCTCTCTCTGTCCCTTTCCCGCTCATGTTGTCTCTCTCTCTGTAAAAAATAAACATTAAAAAAATTAAAAAAAAAAAAAACAACGAATTGCAAAAAACTCTTGACTCAAAATATTTGAGCCAAAGAATCAGGGTCTGTACAGCTAGTGATGGAAGGAAATAGTGGAGATAGGGCGAGTTCCATTGAAGTTGAAGAGAAAGCACTAAGTTGTAAGGATCTGAGCTGGAAAGATGATTTAATGAAAAAAGCAAAAAGACTGGTCTGGAGGGTTTATAAATTGAATTATGGGAAGGAGAAAAAGATGGGAAAGAACCTGGGATGGGCTCGAGAGGTCCTTGAATATATTGGAATAAGAGAAGTTTTACCTTATTTTATAGGAACTGGGAGTCATTGGTGCTTCCTAGAAATATTCCAGTAATAGCCATCAGGGTCGACTAGCATTCCTGACAAATTCTAAGTTGGAAAGTTCTTACCACAATATTAGAGAGAGTTAATAAAAGAAAGCGTGATTATGGGAAGGCTTGAATTGACGCTGGGGAATGTGCAGAAGTAAAATGACCACAGAGTCACTGTGTGCATGAAGAAAACAGAAGTGCCATTTTAATTCAGTGTTTTTGTGTTTTATTGATAGCAATGGCAGTGAGTCCTTCCCTGGTGGTAAGGAATGTGGGGATGGGATGAAGTCTGGACAAAGAGGTGAAGACATTATGAGTTGTGTTTACATAACATGTGACAAAATACATTTCTGAGGGATACAGGACAGTAATTAGAGAGAGTAAATGAGATTTAAGAAACTCAATATAGGGTAAAGGACACTTTAACATATTTTAAAATTATGAGAAGCAATCCTAAAACTCCTTATTGGGTTTTGTGAAGATTAAGTAAGACACTGCTTAGGAAAAAAGTGCTTAGCTCGGTACTTAGTAGTAAAGGGTCACTATCACTGGCTGTCAATATTGTTACTTTCAATGCAGCTTATGTTTCAGCGCATGTTGCTAATTCATGGATGCAGGCTGCGGGGGAGACCTTTGAGCTGCGCCAAAACAGTCAAATGAATAAATCAACTCTGTGTCATGCAACAGTATCTACTTGTGGTTTTCCGGAGACTGAAGGCAATTTATTTTCTCTAATTTGGCAAGTGAGTAAGAGAAGAATCTTGCATATCACATTAAAAGATCTTAATGAAATCCTATAAACAGTTCCATGTTAACTGTATGAGCTTTTAAATATTTGCTCACATTTTGAACATGTTATTCAATGCCAATTAACACCCCATTGATAATTTCTATTATTTAATCACTCAAAAAGCTACATTGGATTTATGTATGAAAAATCAAACTAAGAAGTCAATAGATTTAGGTATTATCCTACAATCTCACTCAGAGATAAATCTGTCATTAGCTCAGAAATGACTGACAAGCTGTTGAAGCTCTCTTGGTCCAGGAGGGCTATTTGATCAGATTAATATGGAAGAGGCAATTTGGTTCATGTCCCTAGAAGGGCACTGTTCAAATTACTCATTTATTAATTCTTAAGAGGTTAATAAATAACCTATTTTGAAAAAAAAAATAAGTCACTGCAGATAACAACGATGTCCCAGGCACATATAAAAGTTAATAGATGTATAAAGATGCATGGAAATTGCTGCGTGTGATTACTGGATCTACCCAAATCCTAGATTCTTCCCATCTGTGTTCATACTAGAGCCTGATTGGCCCAGCCCCAGCTGAAAATAATTTTCTTGAAATGACACTCCCTCTCTTCTGCCAATTGAAAGTCTTAGCTTCTCTATAAGAACAAAAAATATCAACAAAATCTAAACTTGACCTCATTTCACACCTAAGCACATCATTCTGTTTCCCTAGACTCTTTAGTGGGCACATTTGCTTTTGTTTACTGCAGTTCTACACCTGAAAACTGGCCCATATTATCAGATCACTAAATACAGAAAGAAAATGTGAAAAGTCCAATATCATAACGATTCCATTACAGAGACATAAATATTTTGCTCATGGCCATGTGTGTAGTATTTACCACTAATCTTAAATTTCCACATCTCCTGGTAACCTTAATTTGTCTTAGCTTTTAAGAGATAGTAACAAAAGAAACAAAAAGGTAAGTGATCTGAGAATTACAAAGTCTATAAATACATGTGATTTGGAGAATCAGGTGTTAATGTTTGTGTGAGTTCATTCATTTTAATATACCAGTAAGAAATACTCTGGCTTCCAATCTCAAGTCACTCTTGTAAATAGTACCCTCTCTTATGCGGGCAGCTATGTGCCCCCCTGAACACCTGGTTAAGAACACGCTCACTTTGATGTGTGCTCTGAGCTGCCTCTCCTCCAAATAAAAATAGAAACTAGTTTGCAGCACCACACGGGCTCCAGTGTATTATATGAGCCTATCACTGGTTTCCTTTGATATCTTATCTATTCCATTAACTCAATAAAATAGAACGCAAAGCTGGGGACAAACTGTAGGAGGGCTCCCCTTGGAAAATGCATGCAAGACCTTTAAGCTGGGGTTTTAACTTAATCTAATAAAAGCCAGTTAAATGGAAGCTAATACTTCATTTTTCACCTCCTTTATTAAAGATCGTAAGTACTACAACTCAGGAGTAGAGAAAATAAAATAAACATATAGAGAAGTATAGGTGGAGGCATTCAAGAGTATGGCTTATCCATTTTTCTCAAGATTGAGGAAGCACTTAAAGACAAAACTCACAGACAAGCATTTTAAAAATCCACAACAAAGACTCTTGCTCCTCAACAAACACAGTAGTCCCTTCCTGGATGCAGCAATCCTGCTTGATTTCTTAGCAGAATGCAAACAGCTTAACCTAGCTATAATCAGGGAGGATGACACCTACCACTTCCTCCATATTATACTTTTATATCAATTTAGTAATTCAGAGAAAAAAATAGATTGATTAATCCACTCCCCTGCTCTCCCACCACCCAAAGAAAATCAACACTAGAACTCAAACTCCAACAAACCAAACTAAAGGAAAGTGTTCCACCTAGAGACTGTTTTCATGAGGCAAAGTGGATGAGAGCTTATCTAGGAAATGAACATTATTTTAGCCCATCCTTGCAAGTTTGTAGCAAAAAAAAAAAAAAAATTAAGCAAAAGGTATTGCCCCTAGTGTAATTAACAATGTTAATCTTCTTTTTCCTCTCTATGGTGATAAAGGAGTCATTTTTATATTTAATTAATGCAGAGGATCATTTTGGAAACTGGCTAATGAGCCTCTGATCACATTACCATGAAAATGTGCATTAACATTGCAACTGAGCAGGCCGTTTCATGTGTAGCAAATCCACTTTGTAATTAGCCCACTGTGAAATGAATCACGTCAGGGGGAAATCTGAGGGAACGAGTAGGCAGTGGGCACTGGGCTACTGCTGTGCCCACAGACCACCAACATCCCAAACGTTGTCTTTCATCAGCAATACTGTCTAAAAACAAAAGTAGTGGTGTGTCACATCTGGGACAAACCGGGAGAAGGAAAGAATAAACTTTATTTTGCCAAACAACAAATTTGGACTTGAGCAGACACCCCAGGGAAACCTGTTTAGATAAAATGATGAATTAATGGAATTCTGTGAAAACTATGAAGGCTAGGGATGTAGTTTTTATTTTTATTCTGAAAAGCCCTCAGATATACACTAAAGGACAATTGAATTTACACACTTTCCCTAAGACCACAGATACTGTAATAAGCTCCCGAAATTAATTTCTAGCACAAAACATACAAAAACACACAAAACGGATCTAAGAACAGGTGATAAGAAAATCTCTTTATCTCTTTTTTAAGCCAAGGCGCGCATATGCATATGTGTGTGTGTATATATATATATATATATTTTTTTTTTTTCCTCATATAACACCAGGTCTTCCTCTTAAACCAAAGCAAAAATTCCTAATTACCAAATAATTCCCCTGGCTAACAAGATTTTGCAAGAAACTTTTCCTGTCTATTCAAAATAACTGAGACCATAGACCTATTAAATCCCAATATTAATGTACCAATGATACATTTGATTTTCAAATGTCAACACTATTTCAAAATGAAAGAGGTGTCTCAAAATATTACAGTGTTACTCCTTATACTTGACTGACATCTTGGATCTCAGTGTTACTCCTTTTACTTGACTGACATCTTGGCAGTAGACACACAAAAAAAATGTTAAAAAGAATCCCACAGGAAGTCATCTGAAGGGGGAGTGGCAAGGAAGCTGAAAACTGCTACCCAAAACCAAAATAAAAAGCCCCCAACGAGCAAGTCTGCCCTCAATCCTGAAATCTACTGAAAGGAAAAAATAAAGCTAGCCACAATTCATTTACCATCTTTCAGACAAACACAAAGCCTGGCTTGTTTAGTTGCTGGTCTCAGACCCTGCACTCACCTGGGAAACTTCATACAGCAGTTTGTAGTGTTCCTCTCTTTTCTGAAAAGTGCACAAATTGCAGCCCATTCTAAGAAGCAGAGACAGAGAGCAAATCTTCTAATTTCCCCAGAACTGAAAGGCAAGTGAACTGAAAGGGAATCACCCTCCAGACTTGACTACTGTTTTTCATCAGTCACTTCAGCCCAGAAACACAGACAAACCGCTGTTAGCAGGAAGCACAAGCCAGGGTGGTGCGCAGCAGCATGCTCTTTGCTTTCCCTAAGTATCTTGCACTCGCGGATACACACACAGAGTTTCCAGTCAGTTCATGGCAACACTCCCCCTGTCTCTGCATCAGTGCACATGACTACACAGATTCCAGCTCATGAATATTAATAGTGCCTCATTGATTATTTATGACAGAACATGTTAGCAGGGAGGGGTGTCATAGCTGCTGCTGATGACAGATGAATATTCACTAATTAAGAAGCAAATGTAGTGTGGTTAAACAAAATTCACTTGTGTCAATACCATCTCTGTTTATTAAGGATACAGGGATGAGCATAGGGCATTTCAAAAAAGAACATACACTTAATTTCTCTGTTGATGTAAGGTTTTAATATGGGAATAAGAAATTCAGAAACAGAAATACACTTAGTTCACATCTCTACGTTTTGCAACAATGAGGAGAAATATTTTCAGCACTTAGTAAGTCTAGGGGAGGATGAAGAGGAGCGATTATTTGCATTTACAAAATAAACACAGAAGCAAAGGAAAATTTAGGGAGTGATGTGGCAAAGGAACAGAAGATTGGGGCTAACATTCAGTTTTAATTCTGATCCTACCAAAAAAAAAAAAAGTGTAAAGACCATTACCTACCACAGAGGAAATAAGGCATATTTTCTTAGTCTAAGTAAAGAAAATTTAAGCAAGTATTAAGAGATAATACTTGTACAGATAATAAATATTTTAATTAGGTAATAAAGGCATATCTATTGAATATGAATTTGTAGCACTATAAAGCATGTGGGTCTATATTTAAAAATCAGATGAATACAATGCCTTTTCTAAGAAAAAAAATTCAAATGCATATGGTATTTATGCTAATTTTATTAAAGTCATATATAATATTTCAGAAAGCTGACACTGGCAATATTTAAATTGTAATGTAATGCACAATGACTCCATTTATGATTCTATATTTAGAGTTCAGAATGTACAAAGGTGAACACAGACTTTTAAGAACTAAGCTTGGATGTTTAGATAATAGAAGTAATGCGTTTAATTTCACACTCTCACAAATACATATATTGTATTGCAAGCTGGCAATTTTTGTCCCTTAAAGATATACTAGAAACAGCTAAAGCGGGTAGTAAAAGAAAATTCCTTTTGTTCCTATTCTGACTTACCCACAACCTCTGCTAATTAAGAAGTATGTCCTTGTTCCAGCACATCTTTAAACTGGACAGGATAGCAGGTGGGTTCCAAAGCAAAAATAATTACTTGGAAACTGATGACTCTGGTTTGGAATTACATTGGATCTTGAAGATTTTTAATTGCTCGTCACTTATGTGTAGCTACTTTTTGGGGTCCAATTTCCTAAAAGCGCTTTGTCAAATGTTTAGAATCGATAACAGGAAATGATTCTAATGAGTACTAATTGTTAACAAATTGGCTTTGCAACTAGTAACACCTCAACACCAGCAAGTAGCAAGGAGATGAGCAATCATCTGCTGCTTATCAGTCCTTTCCCTTGGGATGTAATAATCCGATTTTCTGGGCCTAATTTCACCTAACAGCCTGGATGGAAGCCAAGCTGAGAGACCTACATGAAAGTGGTATCATAATTGGGAACACTGCATACGAACAAAGTTCACCAGGACTTCCTGAAAATTAGAAACCACTTGTAGCAGATATTAATTATGTTGATCCCGTTACAGAAAGAATATTTTCAAGGAGGTATCTCAAAGGACCGTTATGGGCATCACTGGGGGGCAACAAGCAGAAGCCATCTTCCTTAGGTGCAGCGGTAAAAAATATATATTTGATGCTTTAAAAAATGCTACTTTTCTCTGAGCCTCTATCACTACTTCCAAGGAAGTGTTCTTCTGCTGCAGTTCACATCCTTAAAGTGAGCACTGCCTATTTCTTTGGAGGATTCTGTATTGCGCAACTGTGAAAGAGTTAAATGATATTCAGATGCTTAAATTCTGTGCTTTAAAAGGAATTAGAATGCAGTAAGGCAAGGATGGTTCACCTATTCATCAGTGAAAGTGTTTGCTTTTTCTACTTATAAAACTTCTTCATGAGACAGGTTTTGAAAGCTAAGTAGGAAACCTAATTATTAAAGCTACCGTTGCTTGTTGCAGCTTTCTTCTCACAATACTTTGTAGTTCACTTCTAAAGAAAAGAGAAACAATTATAAGTCTAAAAAATATTTTCTCAGTCACCAGAAAGTAAAGAATGAGCATTCCAGTGAAGTCAGTAATTTCAAATTGAAGTTATTCATTCAGCAATTTCTCCTGGCCATTTGCTTTATTCATTACTGGTGCCCCTGTTCTATTGTTTCTATTTCAGGAAGCAGAGGTAGCTTCTTTAATCATTTATCATGCGCTGCCCGTGGCCCATAGACTCTGGAAGGATTCCATCTTCTGCTATTAATGGGATCATTCCACAGAATTGAAGAAAAAGGGAATTCATAATTCCAAAGTTCCCTGAATTTCATTAGCATGTGAGGCTTTAGGTTTTCCAATGACTACACCGCAAAATTTTGTGTTAGAATATAAAGTCAGAAGTACATAGGGGCAAATGAATTAATCCGGACAATGTTTTAAAAATACAAATGGAGGGGCGCCTGGGTGGCGCAGTCGGTTAAGCGTCCGACTTCAGCCAGGTCACGATCTCGCGGTCCGTGAGTTCGAGCCCCGCGTTGGGCTCTGGGCTGATGGCTCAGAGCCTGGAGCCTGTTTCCGATTCTGTGTCTCCCTCTCTCTCTGCCCCTCCCCCGTTCATGCTCTGTCTTTCTCTGTCCCAAAAATAAATAAACGTTGAAAAAAAAATAAAAAAAAAAATAAAAATACAAATGGATTAAATACTATCTTCTTGGGTGGTAATAATATGGGATGTTATAGCTTAAAAATACGCAGAGAATAGATGATCACCTTTCCAAGTATCTGTGCAAAAAAATTCATCAAAAACATTTGTTGCGTATGTATTTCAAAATATACTTCTTATTATTGCCTTTAATTTGTGTTAGTTTATTCCCCCAATGTGTGGTGGCATACAAATTGGACACATGTTCCTCAGGATCTAGACGGGCATATAAGAGGGCTAAATCAGAGGTAAATGTAAGGAAGGAATCTAGCATTTTTCTTGCTTTTCCTATATAGATGGTAACACTGAGTAATTAAAGAGTAGATGAGAGTTTCTCTTACAGAATTATTCCAGTGAATAAATGAAGAAGGAATGATAGAACATACCCATGCCAGAAATCCTTAAACTAGATACTGAGAATTAATGGCTGCTAACATCACACACACACACACACACACACACACACACACACACACACAACCTGATAGAAGAAAACGACACCGCTCTTGAAAGAGCCTTTCCAAATGTGAGTAAATTACAGGGAATGCAGAGAATAGAGAAGTATATTAAACTATACCATGGAGATGCAATCAGCCAAATTCATAGTGTGAGCAACTTGACATGGGTACATATTCCAGTTTTTGAGAGGGAGAGGCAGAGGGAGGGGAGATAGGATGGAGAGAAAGTCTACAGATTAAAAGAGCCTTTAATGACATTTTTAAAAAGGCATTACTAAACTGTATTTTTAGGTATGCGCATCATTTTGGGTGACAAAAACCCTGCATTCATTTTAGGGAATGCTTGGGCACTTTTGAGTAGACACTTAGCCGCCTAACATTTTCTAAGGTTTAATATCTCATATGCAATCACAAAGATGAAGAATCTGAGGCTCAGAGAGACAGCGACTTACCTAAGGTCAAACTGAGTAAGGAGATTTGAACTCAGTTCTCCAATTACAAACCCTGTGGCTGAATTCAACAGCTAATTTGCTAAGCTACCTCTCTTGCAGAGGAAGCTAAAACTACATCAATATGCCTTTACGTGACCCTGATGACTGAGGACATGGGGAGCAGAATTTCAAAGTAGCGAAGAGAGAGACTTCTAAAACACTGGATCTAGCCAAAAATAAGGCAAGTGATTATTTCTGGTTGAAAAATCACTTTATTATGATTTAGATAAATAAACTAAAATAAAACTTTATCGAAGTACTGACTTTTAAAAATAGGTGACAGCTAAATATGTTCACTTACTAATACCCCTTGAGAACCCATTATTAGCACTATACTTGAGCGCACAATAGGATGAGCAACTCATCCTGGCTTGCCCAGGATTTTTCTGGA
Source organism: Herpailurus yagouaroundi (assembly GCF_014898765.1). Classification (NCBI taxonomy): domain Eukaryota; kingdom Metazoa; phylum Chordata; class Mammalia; order Carnivora; family Felidae; genus Herpailurus; species Herpailurus yagouaroundi. The sequence continues at coordinate 12,794,903 of NW_024412407.1, forward strand.
TTTACCACTCAAAATTCCATATCCCAGAACCCCTCAGTCCTGGGCCAAATGGTCACTGGGGTGCACACTTCTCTTTTTAAGCTCCAGGAAAGCTGAACTGCTATGTACAGGTCCCCATCTTCTTACCTTTGCTACAGATTGTACCTCAGGTTGTGTATTCTTCAGAGACTCCATAAATCAATCTGGTGACACTTTCTGATCCAGTTTAAATGTCCTCTCCTCTCTGGCCTCATGAAGTTGAAGTAGTGATCTCTTCAACTTCTGAATGCTCAGTGGATTTTAACCATACCCATCTCAAGATACACATCATTTCTAGTCTACATCATTTTTATATACATGTTTTACACCTCTGGTTAGACTATAAAACATGTGGAGGGAGCAGTAACATAAGTCCCAGGCAAACTGGGACAAAGCGGTCACTTGACCTTTGACCTCCTGAAACTCCTAGCACGATGTCTCTCACATTGCAGGTTTTCAATAACGGAATACTGAATGAATGAATGTGACCAGTAGATTAAAACAGACCTGGTTCTGGCAAAGTGACATAACTTTGTATTTGTGTCTATACCTAATTGGTAGGTAATATTTCTTCCCCTAATTCAAGAAGATTAAGTCGAAGGGCTGAAGAACCATAAGCATAAGCTGTATTTAAATTGGTTCAATTTTACAAACATAAAACTGAGTCTGTGAAATAAAAATGTCTGTGACAGGTATACAAAGAAATGAGGTATAATTATATGTGTTTTACCAATTATTTGTGTATTTTCATGTATATATTATATACATATTTAAAGTTATATGCTGCTCCACATACAAGTCATGTATTCATTTACTGAACACACACACTATTTATTAGGCACTGATCATATGCTGATGGCATATGAATGCCAGGTGTCTGGAATTATACATCCCTTTATATGATTTTCACAGTGTTCCTGAAGTAAATATGTCAGATATTATCCCTTATTTATTAGTGAAGAAGTCATTAGATGTTGAACTTTCCAATGCCAGGAGACCTAGGGCCTTTGCCCTTTGATTTAACCCAGTGTTTATTCACAACACTGTGCAATATCAACTACTTACTATCATGAGTTTACAAATATGCTCCCACTGATAGTATCTATCCACTTGCTTCGTTATAGCTCACCACATCAGTGTATAACCCAGCATCTGTTTCACATTGTATTTGCCAGTTGATCATGTTCATTTTGCATCTACAATTGTGGCTTCCAGAACTCAGAGTGCTTTACCAACGCATGAACTCCTAGGAACTGTCAAGTTATGAGATGAGACTCCAGTGGAAAGTAAAGGTATGGATTGTGAGGAAGAGGACTAGGCTTCCCATTTGAGCCTTGTCACAATTAACTGGATGGCTTTGTGCAACTTACTCACTGTGACATAATGCTCACCCCACAGCCTGACTGCGAAGATGAAATGTGACAAAATACAGGAGAAGGGATTCATAAACTGTGAGGCATTTTGTCCATACTGGTGTGCTGGTTCAGCACGGGATCTAGGGTCATTCTGCCCTGCAAGTTCTAGTTGCCCTAATTTCTATCTATGTGATGTCGGATAATTAATGATTTGTTTCTGCCTATCTTGCCTGTTTCTTGGTTACCCATCTTCAGAACGAGGATAGTAATAGTACTTACCAAACAACTTTCACAAGGGATGCAGTTTTTGTGATGATTATATGTATCAAGGACACCCGGCACCTACTATGTGCCCAATGACATACTGGCCACTAGTCATCATACAAGTAATATGATAATGATAATAATCCCTATTTCAGATTTCGAGGTTATCTCTTCATAGTTTTCCAGTCAAAATAAATCTCTATTACATTATTTGAAATTCAATTAAAATTTTATAGTCATATTCTGTCCACATCATTTGCTAGTGTTCACTTCATGTTGGTCATTCAACAACTTTCCCAAGGCTGTTTGTTTCCCCATTCTTTATATAAAAGAAATTGGCACAGGAAGTACCCATTTTGTAAATGTGATACACACATACCCATTTCTTTTCTGTGTAAAGAATGTAATGTAATATATTTAGAGTAATAACCCTGATGTTCTATTTCTTTACTTTGATGGATAATGTGGACATAAGTGTACAAGAACCCAGTGATAGCATCTGAAGCCAGACTTATACAATTATGAAATAGGCAGTATAATATTATTTATTTGAGGAATTTTAAAGGCTATTAATCTAACCCAGGATAATACTGGCTTTCTTTATTTGGTATTTATTTTATTTTCTTGATTTAGGGTTTCCTTAAAACACTACCAACACCACCTTTAGTTTTACAGAAGTAGTCTAGTAAATGCTTATTGAATACTCCCATTTGGCCAGCATTTATTAAACAGTACTATGAGTAGAGTATGGTGATAATTCTGAAATATTTTTGAAAACATGAACACTTAGTATTTTTTCTACACCAGGCATTGTTCTAGCACCATATGTTATTAATTTCATTTAGTCTTCATATCAACTCTCTGAGGCAGGTATTATTAATATCTCCTAACATGGGTTGTAGATGGGTTACATGAGTAGTAAATTGAGGATCCAGGACTCAAACCAAGCAGTCTAGATCCACTGTTTAAGTGGTATTTTTTATTGCCTGTCACTTGGAGATAGTCATCATTATGACAAATTCCTAGATGGCTAGAAAAAGACATTCTGGTGATGCCTGTAGCATACCGAGATGTAAGAGTTTCCCTGAGGACCAGAAGTGGAGTCTAAAATTAACTCCCAGGTTCTAAGTTGCGTCCTCAAGCATGGCTGCCTAAAATAGATTGAATAAATCTAAGCAATTTCATAACCTTACTCCACTCCACTGGTGATGGCGTAATGTTGCACTGAATATGTACTGATAACTGTAGAATATTTTTCTGTCTTAATATTTATTATAGTAGGGAATATATGCATTGATAGTAGGGCAGTCATATCTCCATACTAAAGAATAGTCATTGAGAGTTACATAAGACAGGTAAATTTGGTGATTTTGAGAAAAGTGAAGGTATAGATTTGCTGATGACTCCCAAATTTATTTACTTACTCTTCCTTCCTTCCTTCCTTCCTTCCTTCCTTCCTTCCTTCCTTCCTTCCTTCCTTCCTCTCTCTCTCTCTCTCTCTCTCTCTCTCTCTCTCTCTCTTTCTGAGAGAGAGACAATGAGACAGACTGTGAGGAGGAAAGGAACAGGGAGAAAGGGAGACACAGAATCTGAAGCAGGATCCAGGCTCTGAGCTGTCAGCATAGAGTCCAACACGAGGCTTGAACTCATGAACCATGAGATCATGACCTGAGCCAAAGTTGGAGGCTTAACCGACTGAGTCACCCAGGCGTGCCAGATGACTCTCAAACTTAAATCTCCAGTTTTAATTTCTCTCCTAAGCTTCAGACCTACTTATTCCTTGACTCCTACTTTAACATTTGGGCTGGCCATAGCACATTAAATTCAATTCACCAAAACATAAGTCATAGTGCTCTTCCACGAAGATTACTCTACATGTAGTCCACATCAAAGAATGGGCTGACTATCAGCAGGTACTCAAGTCTGCCTTGGCTCTTTCCTATCATCCAGTGGCCACGCACTGTTATTCTGAACTGCTTAATCTCTCCTTTCTTCCTTCCCAGACCACTCTCCTAGCTTAGGTTACTGTTTATTCTCAGCTTGATCCTTCATTCACTCATGACGCATAACATCGAAATTTATAATAGTATAAGGAGCCAACTGTTTGGCTTTTGCTTTTCTCTGTCTACAAACACACATTTATAAGTCCTTCTTACCCCATTTTCTGGCCCCTGATCTCTCCATCCCTCTCTCCCTCTCTCTCTGACACACAAACACATGGGCATACACATAAGCAAAAGAGAGTATAAAACAGAATATTCCTGCTCTAGGTGCAGAGATCACAAGTCTTCTAGCATCACTTTATGTCTTTTGGTATATTTATCTTTTTTTAAAGATTTTTTTTAAGTAATCTCTCCATCCAACATGGGGCTCAAATTCACAACCCCAAGATCAAGAGTTGCATGTCAGTCATGCACCCTATTTCTCTCTTTTTTTGACCTTAACAGTCTCCAGTCTCTACTTTCCTATCTGATATTGTGGATACATGATCATGCCTCCCTTATCCTTGGACTGTGCTTACCTATTCAGTTTATCATGATAGTCAAGATACACAAAGTCCCAGATCTCATGGAGAAAATGCTGATGAGAAAAGGCAAGAAATAAATAAACAGATAATTATTGCATAAACTTTCCAGGCAATAATAGCGGTTATGCAGGGAATTAACACAGGGTGGTATGACAGGAAGTAGTAACTGGCTCCTCCTTCTTGGATATTCTAAAGCCTAGGTTATCTATTCTTTCCTTGCATGTTTACTTATGTGCATATGTAACCAATAAATATATGGATAAAGAAGGCAGGGAAGTGGATAGTAAGCAAACAGATGAGCTATTTTAACACACTGCTCAAGGTCTAAAGTTTTTGCCACCTTCAGGGTCCTAGAAAATCACTTTACTATTGTGGCCCTAGTGTCTTCAGACCTACACCATTTCATTGACACCTTTTTCTATCATGAAAGTGGTGTTTATATGGTGACCTAAAACATTGGCACTACAAATCAATATGTTAATAGTTTCTGTGAGCTAGTAATATAGAATGCCAGACTATAAACAAATTCTGGCCCAGGACACCATAATCATCAGAATGAGCTCCTGAGTTCTTTCTGACTTTGAAGTCACCTAGGAATGTTTTTGAACGTCACTGTAAAACTTTTTCGGTATGAACTTGAACAAGGTACACATCCTCTTGGAGCCTCAATTTCCTCACTGTGAAATTGGGATATTCACAGTACCTACCACAGAGGGATTATGAGAACACACACTTTACCTAGAGTCCACTCCATGTAGATGCTCAACAAATATTAGCTTATTATCACAGCTTACACTATAGTGTTGCTGAAGTGGCTAAATCCATTGTCGTGAAGCTATTTTTAAAAGTAGACAGTTGTATTACTTTTTTGTCTACATTTCTGCAAATGGCTGGATGGATACTTTGAAACACCACTTTTTCTCTGGGAAGGGTCAGATTCCTGTAAGAGAATCAATGGTTGATATCATAGTGACTGGAAGGCAGGAAGAGCAGAAAGAAGCTTTATGGTTATAGCAGGGTGGAACTGGGCTAAGAAACGGACCCCCAGAGTTCCACAAATGTTTGCTGAGCACCTCCTATTTACCAGGCCCTGTGCCAGCCTCTATAGTGGTACTTCACTAGGGGTGTGCATCTGAATCATTCATGAAGCCTGTTTTCAATTACACATGCACAGGCCCCATTCCCAGGGCTTCTGAGTCAGCAAACTGGGGATGAGGCCTGAGACCATGCATTTTCAAATAATCCACAGAAAATTCAGATGTGTGCATCGCTTTTCCTCCCCCAAATCTAGATGTAATATGTTAAACCAGGCACTCTTGAATGACTCCCATCACTAAAATTTCTGTTATGGCTGCTTATATGATTATGAAGATCACTAGGTCTTTGTTACTAATTTTAAAAGGGAACTAACATTTGCAAAGCACCTTCTATATCAAGGGTGCTGTAAGTCTCACAAAATTTTATGAGATCTATGTGGCTTTTTTTCACACACATAAAAACTCGGGCTCAGAATATTATGTAATTTGATCAAAGTCAGATAGCTAAGTGGCAAAGTTGAGATTTAAATCAAAATGGGCTTAACTCTAAGATTCTGCCTTTTCTAAGAAGATATATTACTTCTTTCTGGAAGTAAGGCAGCAGGACCCACTTCACATAGTACAGTGTCTTTAGTCCTGCGTACCACGAATGAAATCTGTGGTAGGGTCAGGCTTGTATCAGAGTCATTGCCTCCTTTTGCAATTCACCAGACATGTCCTACCTATAGGTTGCACCGATGAGTAAATTTTTACTAGACCTGTAGGAAGGCTGGGTTTTAGCTTCTGGGAACTTGGAGTGGCCCAAGTTCAAGGTATTGGTGCCAGGGAAAGACAGTTAAGGGACTGCTTATTGGATTCTATGTTAATGAGATGATTTTCTATAATGCATCATAATTGATCTGAATAAAAGTAAAAATCCATCTACGCTTACTTTTTTAATTAAAAAAATTTTAAGGTTTATTTATTTGTGTGTGGGTGGGGGGGGAGAGAGAGAGATAGACAGAGAGAGGGACAGAGAGCGCATGCACGCACGAGTGGGTGAGGGGCAGAGATAGAGGGAGACAGAGCAGGCTCTCAGCTGTCAGTGCTTGAACCCACAAACTGTGAGATCATGAAGTAAGCCAAAGCTGGATGCTCAACTACCTGAGTCACCCAGGAACCCTCCATCAACTCTTCCAAAATATACTATTTTTCTTTGATTTTCAGTATCTCTAGACCCCAAGTTCAACCTGTCTGGAGTCTAGTTGCTTTGCCATTTGAAATCTATTTCACAAGAAGCCATAAGTAATGATGATAAAGCACTTAGGGGAATTGAAGTTCATAAAGCTTATGGTATCAAAGGAGTGGTAATAAAGGGTGAACCTAAGAAATTATGGTTTCAGGTTGGAATTCTTAAAATTATTATTTTTAGTCCAGCTATGTGTAAGCCTCCTTCTTAGGCTGAGGTGGACCCGTAAGTCTAGTGATTAAATCCAGTGGGAATGGATCACATGTATCCACCACATGTCTATAAGCAAAAGACACCAATATAGTGGAGTCACATGGTAAAAATAGCCTAGATCCCTGACTCACTACTTGGAGCAAGTCATTCAGGTAAGTTTTCAGACCTGCACTCAACTCTGTATAAAGGAGAAATGCACCTTTACTTTGGAAACCACTAAGAATTTGAAAACTGTTTGCTATCTAAGCATAGCTCAGCATGACTAAGATTCAAAGACAACACTTGTAAGTTCATGTATTTAAACAGAGTTAGCATGAAAGAGCTCAACTCATCATGACTTAATAACAGGTCATGATGGCTTCCAGGGACCTCTTAAGCAATTCTGTGCAAAGAAACATAATGACATTACCTAGGATAATTAAATGGATATTAAGAAATATCACTATGAGAACTGTCAAGTTTTCCTAGAAGCCATTCAGATTTTCATCAGATCATTTACTTAACCATGAGATAAACAGTATTTTTTTTTTTGAGTGAAGGGAGAATAAATCCAACATTAAGACAGTTTTACACAAGCAATCTAAGTATATATGCATGATATGACCATATAGAGAGCTAATGATACCTTGGAGCAAAAACCTTGTCCATTTCAGAAATTCTGATGCTCAGAGGGGTTTCACATCTTAATTGGGTTAAGATATCAACTCTCTAGCAAACAAAAATAGCATAAGTAGATTAAGGCAATTCCTACTCATGTGATGAATTATTTTTAAATAAAGGAAAGTGGGGCCTGAAGGAAACCAGTCACAGGATGGAACAGTTTTCATGTGGTTTAGAGAATAGAAATTTCCAGAACATAAGGAACTTTTCAACACAGAAAGAGTAATGGAATAGCATGGACTTCAAAATCAAGAAGTCACGTGGTTAAGTCCCAGCTCTACAATTTGAATTATAAAACCATGCTGAACTTTCTTAGGCTTTGATTCTCATTTATGAAATGGAGTTAATAGCTTCTGCCTCATGGCATTGTTGATAGGATTACGTGAAAAAGTTGCTCCTCATAAAAAACCACCTTTTCGGATCTTAGCTCCCAAGGAGTCATACCACTTTCTGAATGATTTGACCAGTTCACAATTACTAACTTTCAAAATCTTAACAGCTAAGAATGTTAATAGCAGAGGTGGGACTCCAATAGCAAGGTAAAGTAAAAACTGATCGGGGATTTGGGAATATAGAATTAATACTAGAAATTGGGCAAATCTGTAGGGCAGTATGCTGTTAAGTATACAATATTATACGCAAAACTTCAGAGGGATAGTATTACATACATTCAGCAAAATTGGGGGGAAACTTGTCCTACTAGAATAAAGCTTAGAGATTTATCTAGCTTGGGGCGCCTGGGTGTCTCAGTTAGTTTAGCAACTGACTTTGGCTCACATCATGATCTCATGATTCATGGGTTCCAGCCCCACATTGGGCTCTCTGCTGTCAGCACAGAGCCTGCTTCAGATCCTTTGTCTCCCTCTCCCTCTGCCCACCACCCCCCACTGCAATTTCTCTTTCTCTCTCAAAAATAAACATTAGAAATTTTTTTTTAAAAAGATTGATCTAATTTAGATTGCTGCTAATAAGTGCAAAAACAACAACAACAACAACAACAACAACAACAAAACATTTAAAGACAGAGTTGAGCCTATGTTGCCAACTTTTAACCAGCAAAGAGGAATTGTTGAGCAAATGAATTTGGGATATAAGAGTTTAGGAAAACCAGAATAAACATCCATGAAAAGGAGTAAGATACTGGAAGAAAGAAGCCTGACTAACCATATTGTAAATGTCTTGGATAAATGTCATATTGATAAAAGAAACTTCTGAAGTATGTGTGTGTGTACATAGGCCCACACAATAAGATACATGCGTATTTTGTATGTATGTATATATTTATGTATATGCATACATTTATAAAATTTTGGACACTAGTAATGATTTCTAATGGGGTTTATTACTGGAAATTTATTGTAATAATGAAAATCAACAAAAGTTCATTAAAATGCCAGATAACCTGCGAGGTACCTATGACATACAGCTCATTTGACCGAGAATATATCTTATAATTTCTGTCACATAATGGTAGATACACAAATATCTCTTCTAATAATAACAAGTAATATGAACATGAGTTATGTTTGTGTTGACTCTTCAGTTTTTGCTTTAATCATAAACCTGCTTCACTATTTTCATAGGTATAACATATAAAATGGCATACAAATTAGTGAGAATAAAATTACAAAGAAAAACAAAATTGATAACTCCGTCAGGCCCAAGAAATACCAAGGTAATGAGCCAAGAGATTCTAATTAAAAACAATCAGTTAAATTCATCTATTCATTCAACAAGTATTTATTGATACACATGGTACTCTGCTAACCTTAAATAATTAAATAAATAAATCATTCAAACAGAATCCTCACTAGGGATATACTATACTTTCACTGTGGGATATCAGCTAGTTGAGAGATCTATTCTATACATCATTTACTTATAAGAATGTGATAAATGTATATGTATTTTATTGTTGGTAATTTTTGACTATTTCTCAGAAAAATATCAAGAGGTAGAATATATTTAGCAGGCAGAGATGGAGAAGTTGAAGAAAAAGGTCAGTGGAAGGAACAGTGAAGGAAAGATGAGTACTTAAGAAAGCATGGGGACATTAAAGGAACCACATAGTATTCACTCTGCAGGGTGAAATGGTGGAACCCTCTCAGGAGAAATGAACTTGACTTTGTCAGGTGAAGAGTCTGGAGGATCTGTATTTGCTTTTTCAGCAGTGGGTAATGAAGAGCTACTGAAGACTTCTAAGGGAGTGCCAATATCTAGGTCATTATTTTAGTTTCTCAGGAGTTTTGAACTGAAAGAAACAAATGGGAATCTAACAACAGTAGTAATAGTAATAATAGAACCCTTTACAATAGTGTGGGAGTGGTCTTGTTTTGGAAAAGAGAAATGGAAAGATGGGGTGTACACAGGAAATGAGAGAAATGCTACAGACGTGGGAAAAAAGCTGTCCTGCTAAGTGACTGGAAAGGGGTAGGAGGAAATCAAGAGAGAGTACATTTGTAACACTGGATGTCTGGGCTAAGGGCTAAAGGCTGTGTCATTAATAGAAATAAGGAAGTCGGGAGGAAGAGATACCCATGTAAACAGGCTGGAGTTGGGTATGGCAACACTAAGGTACTTTAAGAATGAAGGCATCCTTCATGGAGTTGAAACACTTATTAGACACAACAAAGATACTGATATGGATATGAAAGTCACCAATATGTATTTGAAACAGAGGTAGTGAGCTGGGCATTTAAAGAAGATATGGAAAAACAACAATAACAAAAATCCTGACCCTCTGCATGTCCCTTCAGAAAGAAATCGGAAGAGGAAGGACCAGAGAAGAAAGAGAGGAGTCAAGAGAGCGGAGAAGCCACAGAAATACAGTTTCAAAAATGGGCTCATCAGGTTCACATGTGGCTGAGAATTCCAGGCAGGGGTGCGGTGTAGGGAGCACTGAATTTATTGACTAGAATCCATCAGTAGTTTTGACAGAGCTGCTCCGAGTAAGGCAGAGCAGGCTGTACAGGGAGGGAACAAGGATGAGGCAAGTGATGAAGTACTGATAGCATATGAAGACTATTCTTTCCAGAAGCTAAAAAGAAAAGAAGAGGGGGCTAAAATGACATTGTAGGAAGACAGCAGGATGATGCAAGGATTTGCTTGTTTTAAAATAGTGAATCCAGAAAAGAAGAGATTGAAGTGGCTGAAGAGAGAGAGACACAAACGTAGAGGAGCTAAGAGTGAATGCGACCAGAGGCACATAAAGGCAACAGGCATTGATTGAAGGAAGATTTGTTTTTCTCTCAGAAGACAAAGATGAGTAAAGATATGGGCAAATTAGAAGTGTGGGAAGGAAGAAGTGTTGACAGGGCTCACATCAGATGTCCTTGCATATAAGAAGTTATGGTTTTCTTGAGGTTAAATTTTAAAAAATCAGGTACTCAAAAAAATGCATTCATTTCAAGTACTTCAATGCTAAAGGAAACTAAGTTTCCCCAGGGACATGGAAATTGCCTCTTAGAAGTGACAACTTGCTTTGCTTTTGTCATGATAAAACTTCCATCAAGTATATGCAAAACAATTATGGTTGCAAGCAATGGTCTAATAATATGATAGACGTAAGAGAAACACCAAATATTACCAAGAAGGAGTCTTCTGGTGCTGGATGCATCTGACAGCTGGCTAGTTTGATTTAAAATTACAATTTGAACAGATATAAACTCTTATTTCTTGACAGTCATTAACCACGAGCCATAAAAGTGCCATTAATTCTGCAGTAGTCAGCAAAATGCTTTGTAATGATCTAACACTTATGCACCCCACTCCTATAAAACCCCCACAGCAGCAAAGGTTTACTCTGTAATACTAGTTGGGTTTTCATAAGCTTAAAATCCCTGCCAATGCACCTGCTTTCCAGAAGATCATTAGGTAAAACTCCCAAGGCAGCACAATCAACCTGGCTTCGGTTACCTTACCGTCTGCTAGAGGAGAAAATTAATGTTATTCCACGGGTCTTTCTCCCAAGATTGGCCAGTGTATAGTTACTGGGCCAGCTGTCTGAGGGGTCTTAGGTCTGTTCTAAGCTGACCCGACTCATTGTCTGCATGGATCTCAGGTCCCAACATAGCACACTAACACACCGACTGCAGCCTACACCAGCTGTTCTACTATTGTACAGGTACTTAACAGGATTACAGAGCATGGAACCACTAACTTGGCAGCCAGTACTTTGTAGTCCAGCCACAGCTTTATGGCAATTCTCACAGAAGCCATGCTTTTTAAAAAAAAAAAAAAAAAAAGCATAAAACCAAAACAACAGATATAAAACCCGCATTCAAGACAAGAAGGCAAGGAGAAAAGGAAGGCTCCTAACACAGGGTTATTGCTAAATCCCATTTAACAAAGGATTTCTCCTTTATTCTCATTTCCTAGGGAAAATAATACAAATTAGCATAGAAAATCCTGCTTTATCTCTGAATGGAGTTACATGGCCTTAATCTGAAATCTGCTTTTCTTCTGGCTACAAGAAGTCAAGCAGGGCATCCCGTCAAATTGCAAGGGGAGATTTGTCACATCTGACTGGTTCTCAGACCGTGTGGGTCATCAGCTGGATGCTGATCTGAGACAGCAGTCACCCCACCACAGACACCTACACCCTACACTGGTCACCCAGCTATTCTCCCCAAGCCCTTCTCCCTGGGCTGCTGCTGTATTCACTCAGGGAAGCAGCAACAGCGCAATGCTTCCTTCATACATCAGAGCTGTCCTCTGAGGAGGACTACAGTGAAATTGCTTTGTTTTACATAACATCCAAGTCAGGAATTTCATGGTAGAAAAGTAGCCATAGGCAAAATTCAGCGAATCTCACAGAATCTCTGGTTTAACCATTTAAAATAGGACAAAGTCATGACTATTTATAGAGAGGCAGCTCGCTATTGGATTTGCATGAAACATGATCTCACAATTTTTAACAAGTCAGGGATTTTTTACTAGGAATAAAATTCCTTAAGGGCAGTTTTAAAAGTTGGTATCTCTCTATGCAGCGAGTACGATGACTTCCTTGTTTTGATCTAAGCTAGAATGCTTTTGTCAGTGCTTGAAAATGCGTATCACAGTATCTTTTCTTCCAGTTACTCTTTCCAGATAATGTACCAGCAGAAATGATACCAATGATTCATTTAGGATGACATTTTACTTTCAATTAATGTTCCATAGAATGAAAGCAATGTTTCCAAGTTTTTCAATTTAGATTTTAAAGCATGTTTCTATTTAAAAAAAAAGTGAATACACACGAGCATCAATGTAGTTTTGTTGTTTGTCAATGTCACTTATAAATTCAAATAAATGATAACCCGCTGCAGAAGAATGCTCACAGAAGCAGGAAAAAAAAGTAACCCTATTAGAACTGCATAAATTCTACTTTGTCATTCAATGCTCAATTTTTTAAATAAAAATATACAAACTTGTAATGACACAAGTTATATGCTACATAAATGTAAGGTAAAGACTGCTTATTATCTGAAGCAAGGACATTTCCATTAGGAAGTTAATGGATTGGGAGTTAACATGCTGGACTAAGACTGTCATCTTTTATATGTGTGCATGTGTGTGTATATATGTCATTATAATATGTAAATGTCATAATACGTGTATATGTATGTATGCATATATGCATACGCTTTTACCTGTATATAATATACACATATTATACACATATAATATGAAGGTGTGGCTATTAAGACCCACACAATGTGCTTCACAGCTTCAAACTTAAACATCCTCTGCTCCCCCCAACAAACACTGGATAGTCTTGGCTTTCTCCAGCATTCTCATGCCCTTGTGCTCCTTTAACCCTGTATACTTTTGATGATGTTATTTCCTCTACCTTGAATATCATTATCCATCTCAGAATTCAAATTCTACTCCTTCTGTGAGCTTTTCCCTTCTTTCTGAAGAAAATCCAGTATCTCCTGTCCTGTGCCTTCATACCCCTTTGTGGTTATTGCTGTTCTAGGAATTCTGACATCATATCCTCATTGCCTGCTGGCTGTCACATTATGGAGGACAAACGCCTTCTCTGCCTTTCTGGTATCTTGAATACTGCCTGGCACAAAACAGATACTCAATAAGTACTAATGGATGATTGAGTGAGATATGTGAAATTAAAATAGTGGCCAAATTAAGGAGCAACATCATACATAAATCTTTTCAACCATTAGCCTTGTCAACGGTCGTGCCAATTCTCCCACCCTGAAAGTAGCTAATGTTATTTGGCTTGTGTTGACAATGGCACATACCAAATTTCCTCTGGCCAAAGATACATTGCCTATAAATGACTATAAATTTATTATCAGCTTTTGTGGGGGGAGGAGAAAAGAAAATAATATTAAAGGCGTGTATGATTATAAAGTTTTTTTGTTTTTGTTTTTTTAACTTTCCAAAAAATGTTAAACCATTTTTTTTAAAGTGTTTCTTTAGAATTGGTGAATGATGGCAATTTCCTTTTCAAGTAAGAATATCTGGAAATCATTCCTGGTTAGTCTACAGCACTCGATTTCAATATTCCATCTCTGAAAGTGATAAACATAAGTTATATCTTTGTTTGTTTGGTGTTAAACACCAAAATAAGGCTATCATACAGAAAGTACAATTCTGATTTAAGAACATATTCTTTAGTTGTTTCTATAGACTCTTGTGTTCTCCCCTCAAATCCATGTTGAAACCAAGCCCAGTGTGTTGGTATTTGGTGATAGGACCTTTGGGAGGTGATTAAATCATGAGAGTCGAATTCTCATGAAAGGGATTAGTACTTTTTATAAAAGAGATCCCAGAGAGCTCCCTCACCCTTCTGCCAAGGGAGGAAACAGTGAGAAGACAGCCATCTATGAACCAGGAAGTGGCCCTCTGGAGACACTATTTCTGCCAGTGCCTTAATCTTGAACTTCCCCATCTTCAGAACTACGAGAAATAAATTCCTGTTGTACACAGGCCACCGAGTCTATGGTCTCCTGTTACGGCAGTCAGAACAGACTAAGACAGATGCTTTTATCACTGAGTTTAAACATCAAGGCACATGATGCTCGTAAGTAAGAGTATTATGATAATGTGTTGGGAAAAGTTTGCATATATTTGAACTCTGCTAGAGCACCCTGTTGCAATACAAAAGAACAGGCCTAATCTGACACACACTTTCAGATCAACTTACACAAAACTAGAACATCTACTCAGGGGAAAATATCAATTCATTCCAGGCCTTGTAAGCCATCTCCTGTGGCTAAATCTGTTCAAATTTCTACCTGTATATAAAAATACATGTTGAGAAAAGTAAAGCCCAAATGTTTTTAATCAGAAAAAAAAGTCCATCTTCTGCCATTCTTGCTCTTCAGAAACAAGAAAAATTTTTTTTTACTTACAACAGATGAAAAATGATATCTCTAAACTACAAATTTAGTTACTAAACTTTAAACTATAGTAGATATATCAGTTTATGGGGAAAATAGGAAAAATTATGAGAATAAATTTAATATATTTGCTCACATTTTAATTCAAATCCTCTCTTCAATTTACACTATGTTTAAGTTCTCAAATTTTAATGGCTCAATTTAGGAGAAAATATGTGTAAATCTCAGAGAAAATGTTTGGGTCTCCATCAATCACACAGTTGTGAAGTCATGGAAGAAAACTGGAATATGGCTTTGCTTCTAGGTCCTATGTGTGCAAGCTAGACTTAGTTGCTTTCAATCTGTTTAAAATTTAAAATGAGTATCAAGTATACACATATTATACTTGCAAGCAGGAAAACAGACAAAACTGAGAATAATTCTGTTTTGAGAGTCAAGATCTTGATTATCTAACTAAATAAGCAGATAGTAAAATGTGACATATTCAGCACATTCTTCCCATGATAAATTACCCTTTGTAAAATTGAAAGACATACTGTAACTCAATGTTAAGGTTGCTATGGTAAAGCATGCCTTCTGGACACAATTCCTTGTTTCCAAATAATTATGTTTTATCTACCATAAGGTAACCAATTCCTTCCTTTAAATACAGAAGAAAAATGTTTCTGTATTTAACTACAATACTTTTCCAAAGTTGAAATTTCCCCAAAATGGTGGATGCCTTACAACAAAGGCTGTTAGCTTTATAAATATGATGGTATCAATAGCTTCCTATTTGTAGACTAAGATATTCATTCATCTAGACCCTAGGAAGGAAAAGCAAAGTTCTAAACCAGTAACTGAATTTTACAGTTATATATATAATAATAATAGATGAAATATATTTATATTCATATATATATGTATATATATATATATATATGAAAGTCCCATTAAATCTTCCTTCTAGATATTTCTCAGCTGTGTTCACACATTTACATTTTTTATTGCAACCAATCAAGGTGAAACTATCATCTTTTTTTAACGTTTGTTTATTTCTTTGAGAGAGAGAGAGAGAGAGAAAATATGCATGTGAGCTGGGGAGGGGCAGAGAGAGGGAGACAGAATCCCAAGCAGGCTCTGCTCTGTCAGCATAGAGCCTGACAGGGGGCTCAATCTCATGCTTCATGAGATCATAACCTGAGCTGAAATCAAGAGTCAGATGCTTAACCAACTGAGCCATCCAGGTACCCCTATCATCATGTCTTATGTGAACTGTACAAAACTGGTCTCATCACATATGTCCTGCTGATAGGACTCCCATGTACTTGCTATCATTTACCTAGACTAGAGGTATATTTTCAAATACATACTGAATCATACTGCATCCTTACTTTAAGGCTTCAGTGAATTCCTAGTATCTGAAAGCTAAATATCTAAATCCATAATACTGTTCGTAAGACCTAGCAATGATTCGATCTGTGCTTTTCCAGTCTTAGCTCTTGGTGCAATTCCTCCCATCACTGGCCTCCAGTTAGTTCTATAAAAGTACTCTGCCATGTTCCTTGCTACCTCAGGACCTTTGGCTTTGACTGTTCTTTTGAATAAAGAATGCTTTTCATTGTCTCATATATGCCTACTTGTAAGTCTATGTATCTCTATGGCAGAGACTGCAGGTTGTCCTCTAATAGCATATATTCTACCTTCCAAACTAAAACAATTCCCAATCTTTAACTTGGTACATGATTATCCAAAGTCCATTTCTCAATGCAGCCGTGCTTTGGATCAATAGGATGTAAGTGAAATGCCATATGGTAATTCCCAGGAATCTTCCTTAAATCATTGCTGATTTGCTCATTTTCTTCACCATCCCTTTCTCCTTTCTGCTATCTCCCCAGCAGAAATAAAGCGGACATGATGACTGGAGGTAAAGCAGTCATCTGAACAATGAAGTGACCTTGGGAACGGAGGCCGGGTATGCCCATATATACGTTCTAAGAGGGTCTGTGACTGCTACATTACACATAAATTGTATTTTGTATACACAGATATGGTGAGAAACATCTATAGGAAGTGTCAGATTTCTAGCAAAAGGACCCAGATCCTAAAGATATTAATTAAAATTGGTGTAGTTCAATCTTTTTACAGCTAAGAAAACTGCCCCAGAGAGATAGCTTGTCTTACCTAAGATCATATATAAATGAATTGGAGAGATCCAACCACCATGAGATCGTAGGCTCTTTGCCTTCTTTTCTAACCTTTCTTCTCAACTTTCTGGTCTCGTGTTAACAAGCAAAACTCTTCTTAGATATTATAACTTGGGAGAAAAAGCTACTGATCACATTAAGAACTGAAATTAATAGGGGAAGAAAGTGAAAAGAGAAGGACATAGCTGTTTTATTTTGTTCACCTACAGGGCCTTGTAAAAAATTAACTAGGTTTAAATGAAATGTCTTTTGATATGTTTTACTTGAAATAGTATTCTTACTTAAGTAGTACCCAGTGAAGCAATAACCCAGTAGGACACAATATGTCAGAATCTGCTTATTCTCCAAGCTCTTAAACATGCTAAAAAGTCAAATCCAAGATGAAATATCTGTGCTTTTATTGATGAGTGCCCAATAAACAAGGAATCCCGTAACAATTGATTTTTTTGTCTTTCACCCAGGGAGTGAAGTCAGTCTGATCAATGTTATTTCTCACTCACAGGTACAAGTTTTACTGCTCTGACCCATGACTAAGCATAGAGAAACACCAGGGAAGGTCGTGGAACTCTAATGTGGCATGACGGGACTTCCATCTTCTACTTCCTATTCGTGTTTCCTACCTTAAAGGAGGAGATGAAGGAAGTGGTGCTAGAAAGGAGGACACTGCAAATAGAATAGCTGGACTTACATCTGCAGGTCACACTGGTTTCACTTAGGCTCACATTCTAGGACATTAGGTCTTGCAAGCTTAAGCTCCACTTGCTGCAAATTCCCAAGTGGATACGACCAATCCTTTCCCAGGTAGCACCTATGTGCCAGCATCAGTGAGAGAAGCCCTTTCTCATGCTATGTAAATAAATCCCGACAATAGCCCTTTCATTTATAAAGATGAAGAAATTAAGACCAAGACAGACTCCACAGTCAGAACCATGAAGCCAGAGCAGGATTCTAAATTAACTGTCTTCCTTTCCGTTTCATGGCAGCATTTACGCCCCCATGCCCAGCCCAACAAACACAATATACTTTCCTACATGCTAAATGCTAAAGGAAAGACCACATCATTTAAATTACAAATCTGACAATATTTTAGCATTTCACGTCAGGCTAGGCCAAGACGTATCTGAAGGAAGGCTAAATGGTAAAATGGTGTAACAAGAGGTTAACTATTCAACGGCCCATGATAAAGAATCCCAAGCAGCAGCTTGGATTTAAAGGCTGAATTATCATGCAAAAATTTCAGAATACCCATTTTTATCTTTGTGGGTATGTGTAAATCTGTGTGTGTGTGTGTGTGTGTGTTTCCAGCACATGAGAATATAGAGGGTTTTTAGGAAGTCTTCATGTCTGTGTTTTTAAAACAAAAATTCTAACGAAGGCTATACTTTACCATGTTCAACGAAACATGAAAAAAGGAGTGCTAGGAATCCTAGTGTCCTTATAAGACGACAGAGGTAGAGTCTGGGGTGATGTAGCCGCAAGCACGGGAACACCTGTGGTTCCCAGAAGCTAGAAGAGGCAAGGAATTTCCCTCCCTGGAGGCCCCCATGAGAACATGGCGGGGCTGATACCCTGATTTTGGACATCTGGCCTTGCAAGCTGTGAAGTGACAGATTCCTGTTGTTTGTTTTTTTTTTTTTTTTTAATTTTTTTTTCAACGTTTATTTATTTTTGGGACAGAGAGAGACAGAGCATGAACGGGGGAGGGGCAGAGAGAGAGGGAGACACAGAATCGGAAACAGGCTCCAGGCTCTGAGCCATCAGCCCAGAGCCTGACGCGGGGCTCGAACTCATGGACCGCGAGATCGTGACCTGGCTGAAGTCGGACGCTTAACCGACTGTGCCACCCAGGCGGCCCTAGATTCCTGTTGTTTTAAACCACCCAATTTGTGGTATTTTGTTAAGACAGCTTACAAAAGTAATACCCGCTTGTCTCTTTCATGGACAATACTGAAAAATAACTTTTTTCAATATCTGAATTTTATTGAGAATACAGAGAAACTTTTCACATACTGGTATTTCTGAATCCTTATTTATAATATGGTAAAAAACTGAAATGCCAAAAGAATATTGTCAGAAACGACCTCATATCAGTAAGTTCTATTGTAAGGGGAATAAATGCATCTAAGAATGACAGATGAAATACTTCTCCTCCATCCTCCCATAGCACACAGTGAATGCCTCTGTCTACGTGTCTTTTCTCCCAATAGCCTGACAAGTGCTTGAGGATAGAAATCTTGTCTTTTTGTAACTTCTACGCTCAGCAGACAGCCTGGGGCTCTGATAAAGACTCAATACACATATATATAGTCAATGCATAAAGGAGTAACAAAATAGTATATATGTTTAATATTTATTTATTTATTTAAAAAATGTTTAATGTTTACTTATTTTTGAGAGAGAGACAGACAGAATGTGAGCAGGGGAGGGGCAGAGAGAGAGGGAGACACAGCATCTGAAGCAGGCTCCAGGCTCTGAACTGTTAACACAGAGCCCAATGTGGGGCTTGAACTCAAGAATCGTGAGATCAAGACCTGAACTGAAATCGGACGCTCAACTGACTGAGCCACCCAGGAACCACAGATCTTAACCTTTAAAAAAAATAAGAAGTATTCATAAAAAAAAAGGTATTTAAAATTTGTTTCCCAAAGTATGGTAAATCCCTCTATTTCAAGACTATAGACGATTAAAAAAATTTTTTTTATCATTTTTACCTTTTCAATTTTACCTCTTAAATCTCTGTTGTTAAAAATGTAACCAATGCTCTCTTTTCAAAGTCAAAACTACATGGAGCCAAAATTCATTCCATAACAGAAACAGTTTGCCTTTGATACCATTTAGATTCCACTTATACAGCCACTTAGTTTGGAACATTTGTGGAAAATTTTACAACTCAAAGCTACCAGAAGTCTACACTTTTCATTCAAGCAAGCATTAATAATCGAAATGAATATCCTTTAGTCCCAAAAGTAGTAAGAGATGAAGGCAGGAGAAAGTTCAGAAGAGAGAAAGAAGAAAAAGAGAAACAAACAGTAACTTTGCCCAACCAGATCTTTAAAAATTCAACAAGAATGCCATAGTGTTTATTAAAAACAAATGCGTATAATTCCGACTTTCAAAGTCTTCAGTTAATGTCAGGTTTTAGACTAAGAGGGGCCATAGAATCTTCCCATTTGATATGCTCACGTTCAGCATAGCTCTTTAGAGAACCATTCCTCCTTTGGATAAAATACCATTTTCACTTTAGAAGACTTCATCTCTTGTATTGAGAAAGGTGATGTGTTAACCAACTCTCACATTTCCACTTTGATAAAACCTGAACTCTGTAAACTTACAGAAATACAACTCCCCTATATGATAGTATATCACCAGGAGCAGCTTAAAATAAAATCCTGTTGTATTGAAAGAAAGGTAATTTACAAACATCTTTATGTTTGAAAACAGTTCTAAATTGAAAACAAGCTCTCCATAATGTATGAATTAGTATCTTTTAAATGTTTCCATGAAGGTGAAATATCCCTTTCTTTATAGAATACAAAATGCTTAATTTTTCCTCTTCTATTTACTTCACAGTGTCAGTTCATCATGCCTTCTTATTTATAATATCCATTGATGGAAATTATTCCTGGCCTTTTTTCCAGTTGATAAATACTGTCAAGGTAATTATTAAGGGTATATTTCTCTACTCAACTAACTTGCCTTATTATTAAACTCCAGACTCTAAAAACTAATTGTATGTAAAGTCAATGGGCTGCATGTTTAAGAATTTTAATTACTTTTCTATGATCACTTTATATTCTATACATAACATCCAGGTAACACAGCTTCTACAATGATAAGCGGTTTAATTAGAAAGCTAAGATAAGAAAAATGCCTTTTATGTTACCAAATTCGTACATGCTAGTCACGTGATAATGTGGACTGGTCTTTTCTTGCAGAATTTGAAAATGTGAAATGTTACTATTAGGTGAACCTTCCTTTCTAACAGTCTAGCAAATGCTTTATTAATATGCCATTTGGTTCTTTCTCCTTTGTACATGTAAACACTACCGTTGTAATTAGACTGCAAAACTGAACCTGCCTTTAATCTTTGTGCCAGTCCAAACAAGTTCTCTCTCACACTCCCAACCTGGCACGAGATTCACAACACAGAGACGCAAATGTAAGCTGTGCACTGCCAACAGCATGCCTGCCCTTTCCACAAACTGTCTCAGAGGATACCCATTGATTTCCTAGTTATTATGAACATGAAATTATTGAATGACAGATGATAGAGTGTTAGGTTCTACAAGTATTTTCCCAAATGGGTTAGCTAGCCAGGGTTGCCATGGTAACTACGCTGTTTGACAGACCTTCCCACAAAGAACCCTTTGCTCAGAATTCAGCATCAAATTGCTCTCTGCTTACTGCAAGCTCATGTTAAATCACGGAACTTAGCAGCTTTCTTATAAAGAAAAGGGTATTCAGAGTGAGTCCAGTCTGGTACTCAAAGTTCTCACCTAAAATGACATTGAGATGTATTAGCTCAGTATGTTCCCCAAGTGGATGAGGACTTTGCCAAGGGCTGGACCTTGTACTATTAACAAAGGCAGTGTTAATTCACAAAAGATAAATTAATAGTTCTGAGAGTGCAGAGTCCATGGGGAATATAAGTTCTGCCTCACAACACACAACTCATTAGGAGGGACGATGCTCACAAATCAGGCATTTCTTGAAAGACTAAAGGTTGTAGCATTAGTCAGTGCAATATTCACACTGTGAGGATGGAGTTGGGGTTGAATTTTTCTTTTTGCTGCCACACATACTGTGTATATGTGTGAACACATATATATATATGATGTTTTCAAATTAAAATTATCTTTCTAAATAAAATATTTTTAAAGGTAATTTTTTTTTAGTGGATGGTTCTCTTCCTAACTTTGATTTCACACTCAGCAGAGGTTTATAAACTAGTATGGTTAAAATGAATTGTCCTGGACGAGTGTAGAACAGTAATATATCAAAACGAATTGAGAACATCAAAATAACCCAGTCAAAATGAAGGGAGCCATCTTTCTGCCCACAAGTAGGCTTTGATTTTTTTCCCTTCGTTTCCTTATTCAACTGCTCCATTTTCTTATTTTCTTTTCTTCTTTCTAAATAAAACTTTGCTCTTAAAAAACATTCTGGAAACCAAGAGCTTTAGTATTTCTACTAAAAAATACTTTTCATTCTTACTAGGTATTTAGTATTTCATTTTCTTACTAAGAATACTTTGTTACACTTATCTAATACTTATATTTTAGTCTTTCTGCAGACTGTATCATCAAAGAAGGTGGATTGAATTTTGCATCCATTCAATGCTTTATAGAAGAAATCCCCTAGGGGGCGCCTGGGTGGCTCAGTCGGTTGAGCGTCCCACTTTGGCTCAGGTCATGATCTCACAATTCGTGGGTTCAAGCCCCACATCAGGCTCTTTGCTGACCACTTGCCCTGAGCCTGGAGCCTGCTTCCAATTCTGTGTCTCCTTCTTTCTCTGCCCCTCCCCCGCTCACGCTTTGTCTCACTCTGTTTCTCAAAAATAAATAAATGTAAAAAAAAAAAAAAGAAAGAAATCCCCTAGGAATAGATACTAAAAATCACATTCTTCATTTATAGTAGCAACTCATCTTCAGGTTCCTATCCAAATTCTCCAGTGACTATGATAGGCCAGAAATGCCCAGCTCTAGTTTTATGACAGTCCTATTATCCAGTCTAGTTTTATGACAGTCCTATTATCCTAAGGAGAGGGATCCAAAATGGATTTTAATTCATCTTAAGCTAAAAAAACCATATGCCATTCAACATTTCTTCTTATGTAGAGGACGGAGATGTATCAAGTAAACTCAGGCAAATAATACTATGTCATGGTTCCAATCATTTTGGACTAATTAGTTTTAACCAAATTTAACTATTAGGATCACTTTAGGGTAAAGTTTTAAAATAAAATGGAAGTTTAAGTAAAACAAACTTTGGCAAAGTTTTTGCTCTCCCAAATTTCAATTAACCTGAATCATGGGAAATTCAATGTTACCTTTGTACATGCCTAATACAGACAAGTCTATACCTCTGCTGATTTCTAGCAAGAGCTGCAGACCTATATAGCCAAAGGTCTACTGGGTGTTTCTATATACCTGTTGGGATGACCAAATGACATTTCAAACGTAGCATGTTCAATCTTAAACTCATTGAATTCATTGAATTCCTTCTCTGTGTACTTACCTTTTGCTCAAGCCAACTACTATCTTCTATATTAAAAAAATAGTAACACCATTTGCTCATGCTAGAAACTGGGGTGTCATCTGTATTACTTTACCCTGCTTCACTTTCTACATCTAGTCACCAAGTGCTATTAATCTTATGTAATTAAAATCCTTCATATTGCTCCATTTTTCTATACTAGTCCAAGGCCATCATGATCTTACCTAGATTATAGCAGAAGACTTATTCTTCTTGCACTCAGTCTCATTGTCCTATCCAGACATATAAGGCAACCAAATTAACCTTTATAAAATATAAATCTGGGCAGACCACTTTCCTGCTTTTAATCTTCTAATACTTCCTCATTGCCGTCAAGATATACTTAAATCGTCTTATATAGCAGGCATATAATTCAAACTTCACTGTTTATAGTCTCATTCTTGGCCACTTAATTCCTCTAAATTCTGGCCAGATTGAATTATTTTTTGGATTCCTGATCAGCACATGAATTCTTTTGTTTCTAGATCTTTTGATACACTGTTTTCTCTATGGCACAGGATATTTTAAAACATTAATGTTGAGTCTCTATCTACCCCAACCCCTTGTACCTCTTTGTTTTCCCCACCTTTTACTTAATGTAGTAATCCTCCCTTTTCTACTCTTAAGAAGGAATGCAAGAGTAGATCAGGAAGTTGAAAAAAGATTTTAAAGAGTAAATTCTTGGTATTTGAATTTCAAAAGCTTCATCCTGGGGATGTGGTGGACAGTAAACAGAGGGCAGAAAACTCAGAAACTAGACAATATATTTTAAGAGAATTCTATGAAGAGCCTCAGGGAAGTAAATGAAACAGAGCTACATCTGAAATGGCCTATCATGTTGAATAAGGGTATTCTCAGCAATGACTTACTGGAACTGTGACCCGAAAACCAGGTCAGAATGAGGATTTTTCAGTAGGTGACAGGGTATATAGGAATAAACATGGTAGATAAGACACCCATGTCTTCTTTTTTCAGCTTTATTGAAGTATAATTGACAAACAAAATTGTAAGATATTTAAATTGTACAAGATGATGATTTGGTATGTGTATCCATTGTGAAAGGACTCTCTCTGCCCCCGTCAATCAAGTTAATTAATACATCCATCACCTCACATGTTCACCTTAATTTTTTTTTTTTTTTTTTTTTTTTTTGCTGGGGTGCCTGGGTGGCTCAGTCAGGTAACTGTCCAACTCTTGATTTTGGCTCAAGTCATGATCTCATGGTTCATGAGTTTGAACCCCACACTGGGCTCTGGGCTGACAGCACAGCCCTTCCTGTGCTTGCACTCCCTCCCTCTCTCTCTCTCTCTTTGTCAAAATAAACTTAAAAAAAAACTTTTTTTGGTAGGAACATTTAATTTCGACTCTTTCAACAAATTTCAACTGTCTATACAGTGTTAACAACTATAGTCGCCGTGTTATACAGTGGATTCTCAGACCTTATTCATCTTATAGCTTATATGATACCATTTTACCAAACTCTCTCCTGGCAACCACTTTTCTACTCTCTGTTTCTATAAGTTTGACTTTTGTTTTTAGATTCCACATATAAGTGATACCATGCAGTATGTCTCTTTCTCTGTCTGGCTTATTTCAATTAGCATGATGCCCTCCAGGTTCATTTATGTTATTACAAATGACAGGATTTACTTCATTTTTAAGGCTGAATAATATTCTACTGTGTATATACACCATATTTTCTTGATTCATTCATCCACTGATGGATACTTAGGTATTTCATTACTTTAGCTAATGTGAATAATACTGTAATGAACATGGGAGTGCAGATAACTCTTTGAGAAAATAGTTTTATTTCCCTTGGACACACTTATGAGGGGATTACTGGATCATATGGTAGCTCTAGTTTTAATTTTGGGGGGAAACTCCATACTGTTTTCCATGGTGGCCGTGCAAGTTTACATCCCCAGTAACAGTGTACAAGAGTTTCCTTTTTTCCATATTCTCACCAGCATTTGTTGGCATGTATCATTTTGATAAAAGCTACTCTAACAAGTGTGAAGTGATATCTCATTGTGGTTTTGATTTGGGTTTTCTGATGATTAGTCATGTTGACACCTTCCCATGTGCCTGCTGCCCATTTGTAAATCTTCTTTAAGAAAATGTCTATTTAACCACATGCCCATTTTAAGTGGGTTGTGTTTTTTGCTGTTGAATTATATGTATTGAATTCCTTGTATATTTTAGACATTAACCCCTTAATAGATATATGGCTTTCAAATATTTTTTCCAACCCATAGGTCACCTTTCCATTCTGTTGATGGTTTCCTTTGTTGTCCAGAAGGTTTTTAGTTTGAATAGTCTCACCTCTTTATTTTTGCTTTTGATGCCTTTGCATTTTGTGCCAAATCCAAAAAATCACTGCCAAGACTAAGGTCAAAGAGATTACACCCTGCTTTCTTCTGGGAGTTCTATGATTTCGGGTCTTACATTCAAGTCTTTAATCTATGTTTAGTTAATTTTTATATATGGTAGAAAATAAGGACTGTTTCATTTTTTGGCATGTGGCAATTCGGTTTTCCAAACATACCATTTATTGAAGGATACTGTTTCCCCATTGTATGTTCTTAGCTCTGTTGTCAAGTGAGCATGAATGTGTGAGTTTATTTCTGTGTTCTTGAATCTGTCCCATTGATTGATATGTCTGTTTTTACGCCAGTACCATACTGTTTTGATTACTGTAGCTTTGCAATATAGTTTGCAGTCAGGAAGTGTTTTTCATTCTCAAAAGTTGTTTGGGCTATCCATGGTCTTTTATGGTTTCATACAAATTTTAGAATTTTTTTTTCTATTTCTTCCAGAAAAACCACTGAGATTTTGATAGAGATTACACTAAATCTGTACATAGTTTTGTGTAATATGGACACTTCAACATTATTAATTTTTCCAATCCATAACATGGAATACTTTTCCTTTTTTTTTTTTTGTCTGCCTTCATGAATTTTTTTTTTCATCTAAGTCTTACAGTTTTCATAGAAGATCTTTCACTTCCTTCAGGTACTCATTTCTGATACTCTGTATTCATAGGAGCTCCAACATAGACCAAAATCTTGAAAAGTAGATCAGGGCCCTCAACCAACTCAGATTAAGTTTCTAGCACACAATATAAGAGGAATGATAAATAGAAATTAGTTGGCCTTAAAGGCAAGATAAAGTTACCTTAACCCATGAGTTGGTGTTCTGATGTTTGTACCTGTCAGGTATCTAGATTGTCTTCCCTTTAAATCCCCTCTCTGTCATTTTCAGTGAGTCCCCAAATTTACAGTGCATCTGAGTGACTGGGAGAGTTTTTTTTCTTCTTCTTCTCTAAATCTTATTTATTTTGGAACACTTTAAGCATGCATAACAATAGAGAAAGGCACAATAATTCCTCTATACTTAGCACTCATCTATAATAATCATCAACTCATAGTTTGGGAAACTTAAAAAAAAAACAATAAATGGAAAAAAAGTCAGCAATATCAAAGACTTATGTAATGAGAGTTTCATGGGTGGGGCCCAGGCACCTGACTTGTTTTAAAGCTCCTCAAGTGGTATGAACTGGCAGCCAGAGTTGAAAATTATTGGACTAGTCCACTTATGCAATTTAAGGCTTTATACATTAAGACAGGGATTTGGAATTTATCTCATGCCCTCACAGACAGGCCATGCTACCCACATCTCTGCACCCATGATTATCACTCCCTTCTTATCAAGCATGGCTTATTGCAGATTATCTTTCTACTTGTCCATTTCTAGGGCCCATATTTTATTCAGTGTTGCATTTTTGGTGACTGTCACTATGCCTGACATATAAAAAGCAGTTAATGCTTGAGTTAATGCTTGAGTTAATGAATTGTATGCCAGTATTAAAGTAAAATTTACCTAACATTTCAGGACACTTTAGTAAAGACTCTTTCTCTCTCAGTTATGATGAGAAAAAACAACGTCATGACTGTTCTGATTGAAATTTTAAGTGGAAATTTTCATTGACATCTGTCAATATATTGAGTTATTCTCTACTCTCTGTTACCACACTCCGTACCATAATCAACCTTATATTTCTAGTACATATATCTATTTATCACATCAAGGGAAACTCAGAATCTGAAATAATTTTTTTCATAAAATTGGACTATATCTTTTTTCAATGGTTTTAAACCTTGAATCTAGGGACACATGTGACTTTTGAAATTACGATTTATTTACATTTTTTTCAAAACAACCAAAATATTCCCTCCCCTTTCCCTCACGTTCCTGATGGAACTGTCTTATATCTGACAAGTATTTAACAAAACAGAATATTATTCAAAATCTACTGATTTAATTCTGCTGCTAAAAATGGCCTTCCCAGTTCACAAGTAATCTTTAAAAATGAAATCATGATACAATGAGATGGTAGAAATAAAATGAAAATATGCGTAGTGAAAAGCCAACCAAAAAAAAAAGAAAAAAAGATCAGATATTATCCCAAACATTCATCCAGAGGCTTACTAGCTGCTGCATCTCAGCATTAAATGTGCTGGGATCACAAGTTCTCATCACACAGCTAGATGGCTATATGGTGCCCATCACTATCAAGCTGGGCTTAGTCTAAATGAATGAGCAAAATGAGGAGCTTGCCATCAATTAAAAAAAAATTTTAAGGGGCACCTGAGTGGTTCAGTCGGTTAAGCGTCCGACTTGAGCTCAGGTCATGATCTCATGGTTTGTGAATTCTAGCCCCACATCGGGCTCTGTGCTGACAGCTCAGAGCCTGGAGCCTGCCTGGGATTCTGTGTCTGCCTCCCTGTCTGCCCCTCCCCTGCTCGTGTTCAGTCTCTGTCTCTCAAAAATAAACAAACATTGGAAAAAAAAATTTTATAAATTTTTTAAAACTTCTTGTGGCTTTCCTGTTTAGACTTTTTGATACAGGAACAATTATGACTTGAATTATTAAATAAGAAGTGTCACTCAACAAGACCCAAGTGGACATGGAAGACATCAAGTCCCTCTGATGACATAATAGTAACTTCTATTTTCAGTGAAGTTCATATTATATGCAAAACACTACACAAGGTGCTGTGCGGGCCAAGAAATAATACATAGGACACTGACCCTGCCCTCAATGGGCTTAGTAACTTCTTTTGATCTTTGCCTTTTACAAAATAGAAAATGATCTCTTAATCTCTATCAAGCATTGCTGACCAAAAATCATTGTTGATTCTGATTTTTGATAAAGTCTTATTGTTCAAGAATTTCAAAACTTGCCCTATGGGTGGGAATGGTGGACAGAAGTTAGGACTGTAGTAAGGGAGGGATACACAGACTGGGCACAAAACTTGTGTGCTGGTCTCAAGGGATAGATACAGATTGTTTTACACAGAGAGAATAGGGGAAGAGGCCCTATAGATGAAAAGCACTGAATGTGCAAGGGCCCTGAGGAATTTAAGGTTTCACAAAATGAAGAGGATGAACTGTTTCTGGCTGAAGAAGAGTTTGGGAAGGACTGTAGGAGATTAGATTTAGAGACAAACTGTAAAATCTTTTTGTGATATTCTCTGGACTTTGAACTTCATCTAGCAGATAACATAGTATCAAGGAAAGTAGTATGTTTGGGTTTATTCTGGAAAGAAGAAATTCTGGCAATTCTGAAGAGATTGGACTGAATAACCCCTAAAAAAGCTATTATAACAAACTAAACACAGTAGGAAGTGGAAACAGCAAAGAGTGGATGGATTCAAGAAGGTGTTGAGAAGGCTGAGGCCAAAGAGAGAGAAACTGAGGGAGATTCTGGAATTTCTGACTACATAAAAATTGGATGGTGAATACATGTGAAAAGAACATTTTATAAATCGTATATTCATAATAAAACTATTAAATCTAGCACACAGCACAATATAAGAACAAATTAAAATAACTGAAACATGCTTATTATAGATGTTAGAGAAACTGATGTTATTACCGTGAGCTACTGGAGAGAAACTTCTGATTTCAAGTAGCTTCTGTCAGTTCTCAGTAGACATTCATGAAATGTTTCTTGAATGAGGGAAATGGCATATTTATTTGTTTGGCTAGAGTCACGCAAAGTGTTAAGTTGGTGATAATTTGTGGCTTCGTGAATATTTTAAACTTACCTAGCAAGTAGATCAAAGGAATTATAAGGACAAACTTTTACTATTTATACAGAACATTTATATTGTGAGTAAGTGGGGTTTTTGTTGTTGTTGTTGCTGTTTGTTTTTTGCTACAACCAAAGCACATTATGGTGAGCTACCTATTTCAAATGTACACATTTTAATCATTAGGGGGAATTTTTAAAATACTAAAATCCTAAATACATGGGAAAGACAACTCTATTATACAATCCAGAATCATAAGAATAATAATAAAAAAAAGCCTACCTACAGTTAGGTTCAGATGTACCAAAGGAGATAGATGCTGGTAAAGAGAGGCCTAATTGCTCAAGGAGGCTATTAGAACAATTTTAGCTTCTTGGACCTGTTCATGAAAAGATCATTTTATACTATTTGCAAAGGCACTTTATAGGATAGGTCTTAATGAAAGTATTCTTCAGTGAGAGATAGGGAAGATCTCACTGCAGGAAAGGGTAGAATGAGGCCTGGGGGCACTTTTATGGAGCTGTCTTCCCCTGGATCCTCCCCTCACCCACCCCCTCTTTCTCCTCTTGGTTGAAAGCTATAAACAATTTTCGGGCTGTGTGACAATCTCGAAACAAAAGAGAACATATGTAGTATAATTTCAAACAGAAAATAAAACCGCAACAACAACAACAAAAAAACCCCATGAGGTCCTAATTTCTGAACTATGCCTTCCACTCAAAATACACCCTGGATGGTGCCCCAAATGTGTTGCAAATCACTTAACATAGATTATTCACATTTAGATGAACCTGAAGCCCCTCAGTAGAGTGTTAGTTGACTATTGCACATGGAGGCCAATTTACATGTTTTCTGTATCATTCCCTGACTACCCACTAAAATTTTGCTGATATTAGCCTATCCAAAATGCCTTTCTGGGACTTACGCTCCAGTAGTGACTATTACAAAATTCATCCATGGTTTATGTCAGATTTAAGTTAAATGCACAATAGGGAAAGAAATGCTGCTCGAAAACTGCAGATTCAGTAGATACAGAAGCAAAGAGAATGTATTTGTGTATTGCTCTCATAGTCTCGCAACCAGAACTGAGTTATCTGATGAAGGCTGCTCCAATATCCCTTTAGAAAAGTTGTGCAATCCCCCAGTTTCAAAGAGAACACCATTTTACATACGAAGCTGGCACAGAGGGCCAGCACCTACTCTTCCTCTGCCCAGCCTACTCTTTTCTCCAGTGCCCTTTGCAGGATGTATGGAATCTTCCTTATTAAGTGCAGAGAGCAGAAGCAGCTCCCCAATAGGGAGTAATAGGATTTTGCCCTAAAATGCAAGATCCATGAAACAATGAAGAAAAAGAAACAAGAGTAAATGATTGCTTTTTCTTTCTCTTCTGTTGAGTCCAGTGTCATAGATCATTATGGTTGAAATAATTTTAAAGCTGATAGTTCTATAAAATTTGAAGTATGTAGGGGAGAAAACAAAACAGGAATTAAAACTGTTGCAGGTTGGCAAACTAGGCCTAAGAAATAAGAAACAGGCTAAAGGGACACAAATTGCCATTTGAATTTTTATATTCTTGGATGTTTTTTATATTGAGCCTACATGGTTATTTCTGTGTATAACATCTGTTAATGGTGATTTTTTTTGAATGACTAGATTTTTTTCCCTACTTCTTTTTATATACTTTGGCCACTTTTATTTTTGACATTTCTTATTTGTACAATAAAAAATTATTGAATTTTGGTGGATCAAATAAAATATCAGTATTCCCGAACTGCATATTCTGGTACATAAAATAAACACCCTATTTTTAGGCCTTCCTAGTTTTCCACTTTTTGCTAAGACCCAATGACTCAAATCCTTGAAAATAATGTAAATAAATAAAAGTACTGAAAGGTGTTGTCTTTGTAAGAGCGTGTTTTATGGATAAATTCGTGCAGATGAGATGAAAATAGTTTCTCTGAATTTAATCTAATAAAATCACCTTAGAATTAGTACACTAGGGGAAGATTCTCAAATTAATTAAGTCAATTTTCATGCAAGCAAAAAATGCTGAGCGCCTACTATGTTAGTCACTGCTATAATTTCTTGAATAAATACTTTCATAATATAATTTATTTATACTAGGTATGGATGAAATGGGGAGGAAAATCTATATCTTTGATTTATACCCCCTGGGAAATTGACTAGACTTCAATTTCAACATAAATTAAAATTGCATAACATTCAGTATTTGACAAAAGCCCCAAAAATTTACTGAGTGGAAGTTACACAGTAGTTATAAGCTTGGGCATTTGTAAGTCATTACAATTTCTGATTCAAGTGAGAACGGCTAAAGATATCATCATGTATCTTTTGCTTACGATTTGATATGTCCATTTCTTCAAGGGATGGCCTACGATTTTTCTAAGGAAAGGGATAACACATTAAGGTCCTCTCCTTCCTGTTTCTCTCTCTCCCTTCACTTCCTTCCCAAATTGGAACTAGTTATATTTCTCTAATCACTGACTTCATACAACTTTTGTCCCAGTGTCACATCCTTCAATGACATCCTCTGCAAACCCCATAGTTTCCCAGTCACCTTTGTTATTAAAGATTCTATTTAAGCTAACTTACAACTCCAATTTCATGACTACTTAACCTATTCACTCTCATTGCCACCTGAGGACCTGGACTGGGAAGAGATGAGGTCTGTAAATGTGGGTGTACTTTAAAACGTAGTGTGATGTTGAGAACACAGTAGCCATGGTAATAGCAACCAAGATTTACAGAGCATATCTTAGGTACCAGGTGCTTTACTAGAAGCATTATATATTTATACCTCCACTCTTCACATCATCTCGGAGACACTTGCAAGGTTAGTAACTTGCCCAAGGTTGCCCAGCTAGTAGGCAACTGAGTCAGGATTTGAACTTGAGTACTTATGGTTCTAAAGCTTGTTGTTGCTGTTGTTGTTGTTGTTGTTGTTGTTGTTGTTGTTGTTGTTGTTGTTGTTTTTAAACTACATTCCTCTCTTTTCTGTGAGTGCCAAACTTGTGTACATTCTACCAGAAGATATAGTCCCAAAGGGCAAAATAAATTACTTTCATGCAACAAGAGTAAAAAGAGAAATAAGTGGCTTATAAAATAAACTACCACTGTCTAATTACAGTCTAAGTTCTCTAAGGGCATAGATACTAACATGCAACAGCACAATTTACAAATATCCATTGGTTAGAGTTGTTTTGATTTTTAGGAGTAGGAGTAACCTGAAAAACAAAATGTGGGTTCTCCAAGTTTCTCTATAGCTTTCTCAAAATTGAATCTATTTTTGAAAAATACTGAATTCTAAAAGCAATTAAATACAGCATTTTCCCTCCAGTTTGACTTGTCAATCCTATTAGACCAAACTCTAATTAAGAGTGGAAAAGTGGTTATTCTATCTGCCAAATGAAAATAATTTAGTGCAAGTTAATAAGGGTTGGCTTATTACAGATTGGCCATTTTGACTCCGGCTTGTTATAACAGTAGAAATTGCTTTCAAAAGATATACTCATTTTGCCAGCATTTATAAGCATAGGACAAAGAAAGAATCCTTTGTTGAGCCTATTTTTGGACTGAAAATAGAATGGAGGTATAACAGATCACAGAACTAAACATGCCCTTAGAAATCACAACTCTATCGAAAGTGAAGGAAAAAGGAAGTTAATAAAGTAATTCCAATATTTCATTAGTGTTTTGTTTTAACACAAAGTCTTTAATTAACAAAAAATCTAATATGAGAGTGATCTAAAAGTAGAACTTGCAGGGGCATCTGGGTGGCTCAGTCAGTTAAGCATCCGACTTTGGCTCAGGTCATGATCTCACAATTCATGGGTTCGAGCCCTGAGATGGTCTCTGTGCTGACAGCTTAGAGCCTGGAGCCTGCTTCAGATTCTGTGTCTCCCTCTCTCTGCCCCTCCCCAAATCACGTTCTGGCTCTCTCAAAAATAAATAAACACTGTAAGCCAACTTGACAATAAATTACATTAAAATTAATAAGCATCAAAAAAATAAAGGTAGAACTTGCAAAAAGAGATACTTTAAAACAAGTATTTATTGCTTAGGGGAATGTATATACCCATGAAATTACACATGCCACTTAAAAACTGTATCACATGTGCGAAAGAATAAAAACTAATTACTATAAAAAACCGTACTTGGAAAGTTTTTATTTATATTACATTGTAATGATTTCTAGTTAGTATGTTTCATCATGAAATAATAGTTTGTAAGAATCACACTAAAATTTGCTGTCAAATACATGACTTTCTCACTGTGCACTCATATGTTTTGTAATTTTCTTAAAATATGTCATAGATCTAGCTAAAAGACAGCATCTAAGTAGACAATGGAAAATGCCATCGACATGAAGAGCTATGTAGTTTACTTACAAATGTGAGCTAGGAAGTGATCTTCAGGACATCTTTCTGATGAGACTGTAGCCCTCCCTCTCCATCAGCATAACCTTGAAACAGACCCTGAACAGAAGACAGCCAGCTAGGCTGCTTCTTAATTCCTAACCCACAAAGCTTGTGAGATAATAAATGTGTGTTGTTTTTAACTGCTAAAATTTTGGGTAATTTCTTACACAACAATAGAAAACTAATACCACAAAACAAAACAAATAAACAAAAAAATAAAAAAACAAAAACAAAACCAAAAACGCTCAAATATGGGAATAGCATTGAAACCAGGCAGTGGGCTTTTAGGATACGGATGTTAAAAGCCTAAAGTACCCAGAGAAACTGTCTAATGGTCTCTGATAGGATAGTAGCAGAGGATTTGCAGGAAAGTGTGGAAAATATTATTGAAAACTGGAGGGAACGAGGTCCTTCTTACGGAACAGAAGTAAAATTTAGCAATCTTGTTACCTGAGGTAACTTGGAAATAAGTGAATTGCCTTTTTAAACTGAGTGACTCAATTAAGGGCGTTTCCAAACAATGTGTTAAAGTTGCTTTCTGGTTTCTTCTTGCTGCTTATAGTGGAGTACAAGAGAATAAAGATGAACTCAAGGACTGGTAAAAGGGAGGTGAAAACTGATAGTTTTGAAAATTCTTGCCATTTTCATACGGCATATGACACTAAAATGAGGAAATACCTCCTGAAAAAAAGGTGAAATCCAAGGTACGGGCAAGAAAACCTAGTTGAAAGATGAAGCAAGGAGTCTACGTGTGAGATGCGTATCTTTTGATCCAAGGTGGTGTCTCAGTGTACTTTTCAGTGAAACAAAAGGCTTCTAAGGAGATCAGAAGTGCTTCCAATCTTCAAACTAAACAACCATACTCCCTTCCCCTCTCCTTCTTTCTCTCTCCCTTTTTCTTTCTCTTTCTCTCTCTCGTCATTTTCTCTGGAAGAAGTCAGCTGCCATGTCATAAAGTTCCTCAGGGAACCTATGGTGAAGTCCATTTGATGAGGAGTGAAAATCCCTGGACACGAGTCACTGAGAAACTAAGGCCTGCTAAAAACGATGTAAGTTGGAAGCAAAATCTCCTCAACCGAGTCCTCAAGTGAGACTGCAGCCTTGGCCAATAGCTTGACTGAAGTCTCAGTAGAGACTCTGAGCCAGCATCCACCAGCTAAAATGCTGCCAAATTCCTGACATACAGAAATAGTGAGATAATAATGTTTGCAACTGTAAGCTGTCTTTGGAAGCAATTTATTATGCAATAATAGAAAGCTAATGTACTGTTCTTAGAAGGTGGAGACAATGTACTCTGGGACTTCTGAGTCAAGTTCATACAAAGTCTCACAGCTTCCATTTAACTGTCTTAGACTCACTTGGGGAACACTGTCCTTGGGAATGTCCTCATATGCCACACAAGAAATCTGGCTACCCTAAAACTGTCACTGTGAAGATGTCACATGTAAGTGGCTGGTTATCAGTCTTAGATGAACCCAGTTACACAACCATCCCTGCCAGTACCCCAGACACAGTAGTGAGGTGGTCTTCGGTCCTTCAGATCAGCCCAACTTCCAGCAAAATATAGACAGAATATTTACTCTTAAGGCATTGCCTGAATTTTTGCCCCATAAAAATCACAAGGTATGGTAAAGTGGTTATTGTGTCAAGCCACTAAATTTAGAGACGTTGCTATGCAGTGATAGATAAGCAGAATAATTACCATTTATATTCTAGGATAAGCATTCTATTACAGCAAAACATAACCAGAAAAGCTACCACCTCCATACTTATTTGAAGAGTTTCAGACTCTTTCCTGAATTCATAAGACCCTTAAGAGCCTACTTTTTTCTTTTATTTTTTTTTTAATTAGGCGTAGGCATCCTACCATTCAGTTTTCCAAATATGTATTTGCTACAAGTAACTAAATTATACAGTAGTTACAAATAGCCAGGATAAGAAAGTAATCCTTTTAAATAAATCCAGTATGTTCATGCATTTACCCAAGTGATAATTATTAGTCTCACACCAAGTATACAGCATTGAGAAAAAATCATTCTTACAGAACAACTTCTTGTGCTAGGTATTATATACAAGAATCTAAAATGATTTTAAAAGAGGGGAAACTACTACCTCTAAATACTCACTACATGGTAAATACTATAAATAGGGATAAGCATTCAATTAAGGATCTAAAGAGAGGAGCTGAAGGATTTAATGAAACAGAGAGTTTTTTTCACTCCACAGATACTGGTGATAGACCACCATCATAGTGTTATCACAGTAAACACATAATGCCTGGGACATTGCAGGCACACAATAAACATTTCTGAATGAATGAATGAATTTTGAATGAATTTTCAATGAATGAATATAGCATATGGTTGTAGAATGCAGTGACTAAGAGCATTGCTTTGATTTTTGTTTCCAGGCTAACTCTAAACTTTTAGAGTTGCTCTAAAGCAAATTTTCTCCACAGTCTGGGCTACCACACCTTGTGGGTTGGTGTTAAAACCACAGCTAATAATAAAATGTTCCTTTGTAGCTCTATTGTGCACGCGGCTCCAGTAGGAATCTTGCTGAAAGAAATAGCTGGTGAAGGATAAATTTCCAGGATTCCATGTGAGAGTTCTCCTTCTTGACACTTTTTTAATGCTTTTTTAATGCTTTTTAATGATAATAATTTATTTTGAGAGAAACAGAGTATGAGTAGGGGCGAGCAGAGAGGGATGGAGACACAGAATCCAGAGCAGGCTCCATGCTCTGATCTGTCAGCACAGAGCCCGATGCGGGGCTCAAACTCACGAACCATGAGATCATGACCTGAGCCAAAGTCAGATGCTCAACAGACTGAGCCACCCAGGCAGCCCACCTTCTTGGACACTTCTAAGATGATTAAGATTTAGGTAAAGGGAGGGCATTCTGGAAGGAATACTAGCATGGACATAGGTCCAATGGGAGGAACACAGACAGAATATTCTTGGAACAAGAATGTTTACAGTGAAATGCATTTGAACCAGTTGTGTGTGTGTGTGTGTGTGTGTGTGTGTGTGTGTGTGAATCACTGTTAAGCTGTGTCATCAAATTAGTGCAATATAATCAGCCTCTTAAATGAAATACTGAGATAGAATGGGAGTATCAAAGTGTATCATGGAAGACAGGAGTAGGTCTCCTTTGAATAATACTTAAGTTGTGGTTATAGGTATCTTTGTGTATATTTAGTCCCAGTAAATAATTTTCCTTTCTCTGGGTCATGATCAAAGTAGTTTGAAAATGACTGTCCTAGGGGAACATCAGCAGAAGCTACTGGGGGATCCTGAATTACAGGAACCAAAGCCCTTATTTTATTCTTCCATCAAAGCAAATCCTTCGGGAGACATTCCTGATATAATTCATCCCCAAATGTTGAATTCTCAAGAGTTGTGATATCATAATTCTTTTGTGTGGTCTAATTTTCATAAGACCTGCAAAATACAGGTTTCTTTATTTCAATGGATATAACATAAAGCTATACTGTAATTTTCTTGCTTTTTCAATTTTACATATTCTCCCTAAAGCCCTGTGCTACTATATATATTACTATATATATATATATATATATATATATATATATATATGTAATATAATTTGAAACAAACATCACTCCAGGGCTTCCTCATCTTCTTCACTTGGTTTTTGACCTTGACACTCATTCAATTAGAACCGACTTGCCAATCATGCACTCCTTTGCTAAAGTCAGCCTTCTCACACCAGAGAGAAGGATATTGAGTTAGTAAAGATTTTTCAATGAACCCAGGGCCAAAGAGAAAAAAAAATCTTACAATGGTACAGCACATTAACTAGCAATTGGGGGAGGGGCCATTGGACTTTACCATTTCCCCTAATATTATGACACTCAGTGAGTTGGTGTGTATTAGAAGAGCCCATAAATAATCTATTGGCAAATAAGTTGCTTCAAAGAACCGCAGATTGTGAGGCTATTTAATCTGTTCCTTGACATGTGCCTCAGTCAGGAAGGTGGTTCAAGTTCTTCTCAGTTATCATGTTGATATTCTGTTGGTCTCAGAATACATGCAAACAGAAAGTCCACAACAACTGTTGGCCATACAGTAAGCTAGGAAAGAGCAGGACTTGTTAAGATTGTCAAGTACCATTCACAAATTTATGCCTGTGGAGTTGTTCCCCTTGGAAGGGAACCAAATAACTCATGCCTTTTGAAAATTGCTTATGACAGCTTTTCAGTCTGCTTTAGGCTGGCTCTCCGAGGTGATTTGTATTTTCATATACTGCTCATACATTAAAAAATTTACACCTGTCAGGTATTGACAGAGTGCCTCCATCCCTAACCTTTTTGGAGGGGGGAACGCTTTGCTTCCAGACATTATCCAAATAAGTTTCTATCAGGACTGAGGGTGACATAACAGGTGGAGGCATTAGAAATATGAAGCATAAAGGCATGGAATTTTAATAAGAAACTGAGTCTTTGGACTTTTTGAAGGGATGGAAGTTGCAATAGTCTCAAGACATTTGAAATTGCACATCCACTTATGGGCTAATAGTGGAGAGAGACCATAACTGTAGCTAGAGCACAGAATTTGCAACATTTGTTTTATTGTTAGTGATGGAATCATATTTCCTCACTGCATCTGCAACTTAGGCTTAGAATTAGAAAAAATAGGACTGTTCATGGCATCTCTTTTTTTGTTTTAAAATAAATGACAATAAATACTCTTGCTATGCTGTTTGCATTAGTTACTTGGTTTTACTCGCTTCTGAAATTGTTTGCACCACAGGGGCTTGTAAAACTTCACCTCCTGCAGACCACTGTTACATTATTCTTATCAAATAACTTACTGGGATATGAGTACGTCAAATATTGACATGATAATTATGTGTTACTCAGCCCAATTAGAAGGATATGTATGATCTGAGTCCCGTGAATCATCAGTTTGGAGATATCAAAAAGCTTTTCCTTTTTTTGCACAGAAGTTCTTCCTAATCACCAGGCTACCAGGCAAAAATTCTTCTTAGAAAGCGTAGGGCACAATTCCTTCAGAAAATACCCTCTGGCTCCTTCTTACCACTTGAGAGGTTATATGGATTGTTTAGGGGTGGGGAACAAAGCAAAATATAATAATGACAAATAAGCAGCCTAAACAACTTGGAAAATTAAAAGGTATAGGGAAAGCATCAATGCAAATATTCTAGTCTGCGTTTAATGAAGCAAGAATTAATATTCAATTGAACATAAAAAGTTAAGTTTTTTATACTCATCATGGCTATAAATAACACTATAGCAACTCTTCCGGGCAGCAATAATTATCCCTACTTTTAAGGTCTAATGAATGGTGAGATTATCAATGTTAAACATCTACTGTTTGTCCACTGTAAATTAGTGTTATTAAAAATATCACTGTCCTCAACTATGGAAAGGGTTTTAATCTTAGACATCTAACCAAGATTTACCATCCTTTCTTTACAGTTGACATGCAATTGTTGAATTATTGGCTTCTAGCCATTTATTTATCTTTTTTGAAGAATAATCTATCATTTTCAACATTGCCTAACATAAGATGCTACGGAAATCCACATGCTCAAGACTGGATTATTTGTACTCTGAGTGTAATGGCAAATGCGTGATTACATTCAGCGATTTGTAAAACTGACAAAAACCAGAAGAATCCAGAAACGAAAATGTCTAATCACACCTCCAGGTGGATGTCAGCTTTTACATGACCTCTGTGCAGCCAGCACAAAAGGCAATATCAAAAGAGGGCTGGATAGTTAAGAATTTACAGGTCATAGTTCATTATTAGGGAATAGTATATTGAAACTTGTGGCCATGTAACATAGCAGAGTTAGTTAAGTATCAGACTTAGTCAAATCACTTTATCTCTAAAATTATGTCTACACTGTTGGGAGATTGAGATAACTGTATTTCATAATCTCTGATTTCCCTGAAAATTACAAAAGACTAATTAAAATCAAAACAAAAACAAGGTATAGTAGACCACTGAGCCAGGAACAAGTAGATGTGGGTTTAAATCTTCCTTAGCCATTAATTAGTCATGGGAGCTTAGCCAATTCACTTTGATTCTTTATGTTAGTGTCTCAGAAGGAAAATTAAGAGGTGAAACTAGATACATTCTACAGGTCCATTTGTTTATTAATTCTGGATTGTCAGAGAGGTATAGGTATAACTGTTTACATTTAAACACTATTTTTTGTTATACATTAGGGCTTCATTCAGTTTCATTTAAAAGCCAAGAGAAAGTCTTTAAAAGATTTCTATAATAAAACAAGAAGTGTTTTTCATCTTTTAAACATTCATTTAGATTCACTGGTTGTAATTGGGTGTTGCTTCACTTAGGAGGGTATTAATTTTCTCATTTATTGGATTATTTCTATCAAATCACAGGCCCTTCAAGTATACTACCTTTTAGACTGCCTTTAAAATTCTAAGGTCTAAATGTATTACACTCGAAAGGCCTGTGATTTGATAGAAATAATACAATAAATGAGATAATTAATACCCTCCTAAGTGAAGCAACACCCAAGTACAACCAGTGAATCTAAATGAATGTTTAAAAGATGAAAAACAGGGGCGCCTGGGTGGCGCCGTCGGTTAAGCGTCCAGCTTCAGCCAGGTCACGATCTCGCGGTCCGTGAGTTCCAGCCCCGCGTCGGGCTCTGGGCTGATGGCTCAGAGCCTGGAGCCTATTTCCGATTCTGTGTCTTCCTCTCTCTCTGCCCCTCCCCCGTTCATGCTCTGTCTCTCTCTGTCCCAAAAATAAATAAACGTTGAAAAAAAAATTTAAGAAAAAAAATAAAATCAAAATAAAAGATGAAAAACACTTCTTGTTTTATTACAGAAATATGAACAAACATTTGTTCCGAATAGCCAAAGCAACCTTGAAAAAGAAAAGCAAAGCTGGAGGCACTGCAATTCTGGACCTCAAGCTATATTACAAAGCTGTGGTCATAAAGACAGACACAGATCAATGGTACAGAACAGAAAACCCAGAAATGGGTCCACAACTATTGAGTCAACTAATCTTCAACAAAACAGGAAAGAACACCCAATGGAAAAAAGACAGTGTCTTCAATAAATAGTGCTGGTAAAACTGGACAGCTATATGGAAAAGAATTAAACTGGATCACTTTCTTACACCATACACAGTAATAAATTCAAAATTCATTAAAGGTCTAAATGTGAGACATGAAACCATCAAAATCTTAGTAGAGAACAACAGGCAACAACCACTTTGACCTCAGTTATAGCAACTTCTTACTAGACACATCTCCTGAGGTAAGGGAAACAAAAGCAAAAATGAACTACTGGGACTTCATCAAGATAAAAAGCTTCTGTACAGTGAAGGAAACAATCAATAAAACTAAAAGGCAACCAATGGAATGGGAGAAGATATTTGCAAATGATGTATCAGATAAAGGGTTAGTACCCAAAATCTATAAAGAACTTAACAAATGCAACACCCAAAAAACAGATAATCCAGTTAAAAACTTGGCAGAAGACATGAATGGACATTTTCCCATAGAAGACATCCAGATGGCCAAGCAACACATGGAAAGATGCTCAATATCACTCATCATCAGGGAAATACAAATCAAAACCACAATAAGATACCACCTCACACCTCTCAGAATGCTAAAATTAACAATACAGGAAACAACAGATGTTGGCAAGGATGCAGAGAAAGGGGAGCTCTCCTACACTGTTGGTGGGAATGCAAACTGGTGCAGCCACTCTGGAAAACAGTATGGAGGTTCCTCAGAGAGTTAAAATAGAACTACCCTATGGCCCAGCAATTGCACTACTAGGTATTTACCCAAAGGATACAAAAAACTGATTAGTAGGGGCACATGCACCACAATGTTTGCAACAGCATTATCAACAATAGCCAAATTATGGAAAAAGCCCAAGTGTCCATTGACTGATGAGTGGATAAAGAAGAGGCAATATTTATATATAAATATTTATTTATACACACACACACACACACACACACACACACAATGGAATATTACTCAGCCATCAAAAACAATGAAATCTTGCCATTTACAATGACATGGATGGATGGAGCTAGACTGTTGAGCAAAATAAGTCAGTCAGAAAAAGACTGATATTTGATTTCACTCATATATCATATGATTTCACAAAACAGATGAACAGAGGGGAAGGACCAAAAAGAGAGAAGGAAGCAAATAATAATAGATTCTTAACTATAGAGAACAAACTTAGGGTTTATGGAAGGGAGGTAGGCAGGGGATGGGATAAATGGGTGATGGGTACTAAGGAAGGCACTTGTGTTGACCCCTGGGTATTATATGTAAGTGATGAATCACTAAATTCCGCTCCTGAAACCAATACTGTACTATACTATATGTTAACTAACTAGAATTTATTTAGTTTTTAATTAATTTATTTATTTTGAGGGACAGAAAGAGAGACCACAAACTGGGAAGGGGCAGAGAGGGAGCAAGAGAATCCCAAGCAGGGATTCTGACAGCACAGAGCCTGATGTGGGGCTTGATCTCATGAACCATGAGATCATGACCTGAGCCAAAACCAAGAGTTGGATACTTAACCAAACAAGCCACCCAGGCACCCCTAACTAGGATTTATTTATTTATTTATTTATTTATTTATTTATTTATTTATTTAAAATTTTTTAACCTTTATTTATTTTTTTGAGAGAGAGAGACAGAGCATGAATGGGGAAGGG
This sequence comes from Herpailurus yagouaroundi, assembly GCF_014898765.1. Lineage (NCBI taxonomy): Eukaryota > Metazoa > Chordata > Mammalia > Carnivora > Felidae > Herpailurus > Herpailurus yagouaroundi. The sequence goes on from NW_024412407.1 coordinate 12,837,252, forward strand.
TCAGAGAGAGGGAGACACAGAATCCGAAACAGGCTCCAGGCTCTGAGCTGTCAGCACAGAGCCCAACGCGGGGCTCGAACTCACAGACCATGAGATCATGACCTGAGCCAAAGTTGGATGCTCAACTGACTGAGCCACCCAGGTGCCCTGAATTTAAATAAAAATTTGATGAAAAAAACATTTATTGCTACTCTATTTTTTCATATACTTTTTAAGTATCTGCAGAGATATTTAACAACCCAACCATAACCATCTATAGCTATGATATATGGAATTATCTCAGCCATCACACCCAACTTATGATGAGGTGAATCAGCATTACCAATAGGCCATACAAAATCAGTCAATCGGTCATCAATATTGGCTGATTACCTAGTACACACAAAGAAGAAATAATACACTATTCCTTGCTTTGTACACAGAAAATCCATCTGTTCAGCTGCTCAGGTCAAAACCTCTAAAGATATCCTTGACTTTTCCTATCTCACATACAAACATGCAATCCATCTGGATCCTGTTGGCTCTCACGGCATCTGAACATTTCCCACTACCTCCATTCATGGCCACTTGGTAATTTCTCACCTACATTGCTGTAATAGTTTCCTAAATGTTCTCCCGCTTCCACTTTTGTTTCCCTAGAATCCACTTCTCAAAAGAGCAATCAGAGAGATAAAAGGTAGAACAGATACACGGCAGGATTGTACAAACCTCCAATGTCTTTTATATGAATTAAAGTAAAAGCCAAACTCTTAACAATGGCCTGCAAAGCTCCTCACAGGGGCGCCTGGGTGGCTTAGTGGGTTAACTGTCTGACTCTAGATTTTGGCTCAGGTCATGACCTCACAGTTTGTGAGTTCAAGCCCCATGTCAGGCTCTGCACTGACAGTGTGGTGCCTGCTTGGGATTCTCTTGCACCCTCTCTCTCTGCCCCTCTCACGAGTATGCTCTCTCTCTCTCAAAATAAACAAACAAACAAAAAAAAGCTCTTCGGGGCGCCTGGGTGGCGCAGTTGGTTAAGCGTCCGACTTCAGCCAGGTCACGATCTCGCGGTCCGTGAGTTCGAGCCCCGCGTCAGGCTCTGGGCTGATGACTCAGAGCCTGGAGCCTGTTTCCGATTCTGTGTCTCCCTCTCTCTCTGCCCCTCCCCTGTTCATGCTCTGTCTCTCTCTGTCCCAAAAATAAATAAACGTTGAAAAAAAAAAAAGCTCCTCACAGTTTGGTCCCTGTGATTTCTACGACCTCATTTTCTATTTCACTTTCCCTGTTCATTGTGTTCTAAAACATAGCCTCCAGATATACCAAGTCTATCCCCACTTCATTTTGCATTGGCTGTTCCCTCCACATGGAATATCCTTTCCCTACACAGCTGCATGGCTGGGTGCCTTGCCTCCTCCATTCCCTCGCTTAAATGTCATCTCTTGTTTACCTGATCTCCCTTTTAAAATGCATAACCCCGGGGAAGATGGCGGCATAGGAGGATGCTGGGCTTACCGCGTCCTGCTGATCGCTTAGATTCCACACACATCTGCCTAATTTACCCCAATAACCACCAGAAGATTAGCAGAATGGACTCTCCGGAGCCAAGTGTAGATGAGAGGCCCACGGAAGAGGGTAGGAAGGGTGGAGAGGCAGTGCACGCTACACGGACTGGTGGGAGGGAGCCGAGGCAGTGGAGGGGCAGCCCACCCGGCAAAGCAGAGACCCCGAGTCTGACTTGCAAAAGCAGAGAGTCCGGACGGAATGTGTTCTGACAGCCAATGGGACTTAACATCTGGAATGTTATAAGTCAACAGCTCTGCTCGGAGAGTGGGAGGGAGAGTTGTTGAGCCCCGGAGGACAGAGCTCAGCTTGGCAGGGAACAAAGGTGCTAAGAAGCACCGTCTCCCTTGCCCATCCCCCAGCCAAAATCCCAAAGGGAGCCAGTTCCTCTCACAGAACTTGCTTGCACCACACAAACACCCAATGCTGTGCTCCTGCGGATCCATCCCTCCGACGACGGGTCTGCCTCCCTCCCGGTGCCACAGGGCCCCTCCCGAAGCAGACCACCTAAGGCAAAGCCAGCTAAGTCTGCCCTTCCCATCCCTGTGCACCTTGCGGATCCACCCCTGCTAATATGCCAGATCCCATCGAAGCAGCACCACAAGCCGGCAGTGTGCAAGTAGCCCAGACAGAGGCCACACCACTCCACAGTGAGTCCTGTCCCTGGGATAGGGGAAGATAAGGTACACACCAGTCAGACTGTGGCCCCGCGGTGGGCTGGGGGCAGACATCAGGTCTGACTGCAGCCCCGCCCACCAACGCAAGTTACTCCAGACAGCACAGAGGAAGAGCCCTGCAGTTCCCTGCCACTCCAGGGACTATCCAAAATGACCAAAAGGAGGAATTCTCCACAAAAGAAACTCCAGGAAGTAGCGACAGCTAACGAACTGATCAAAAACGATTTAAGCAATATAGCATAAAATGAAATTAAAATAATAGTCATAAAATTAATCACTGGGCTTGAAAAAAGTATAGAGGACAGCACAGAATCTATTACTACAGAGATCAAGGGACTAAGGAATAGTCAGGAGGAGCTAAAAAATGCTATAAATGAGCTGCAAAATAAAATGGAGCTGACCACAGCTCAGATTGAAGAGGCAGAGGAGAGAATAGGTGAACTACAAGATAAAATTATGGAAAAACAAGAAGCTGAGAAAAACAGAGATAAAAAAATCCAGGAATATGAGGGGAGACTTAGAGAACTAAGTGACATAATTAACTGAAATAATGTATGCATAATTGGGATTCCAGAGGAGGAAGAGAGAGGGAAAGGTGCTGAAGGTGTACTGGAACAAATCATAGCTGAGAACTTCCCTGAACTGGGGAAGGAAAAAGGCACTGAAATCCAAGAGGCACAGAGAACTCCCTTCAGACGTAACTTGAATCGATCTTCTGCACGACATATCATAGTGAAACTAGCAAAATACAAGGATAAAGAGGAAATTCTGAAAGCAGCTAGGGATACACATGCTCTAACATATAAAGGGAGACTGATAAGACTCGTGACGGATCTGTCTTCTGAAACTTGGCAGGCCAGAAAGGAATGGCAGGAAATCTTCAATGTGATGAACAGAAAAAATATGCAGTTGAGAATCCTTTATCCAGCAAGTCTGTCATTTAGAATAGAAGGAGAGATAAAGGTCTTCCCAAACAAACAAAAACTGAAGGAATTCATCACCACTAAACCAGCCCTACAAGAGATCCCAAGGGGGATCCTGTGAGACAAAGTACCAGAGACATCACTGCAAGCATGAAACCTACAGACATCACAATGACTCTAAACCCATATCTTTCTATAATAACACTGAATGTAAATGGACTAAATGCGCCAACCAAAAGACATAGGGTATCAGAATGGATAAAAAAAACAAGACCCATCTATTTGCTGTCTACAAGAGACTCATTTTAGACCTGAGGACACCATCAGATTGAAAGTTAGGGGATGAAGAACCATCTATCATGCTACTGAAAGTCAAAAGAAAGCTGGAGTAGCCATACTTATATCAGACAAACTTGACTTCAAATTAAAGGCTGTAACAAGAGACGAAGAAGGGCATTATATAATAATTACAGGGTCTATCCATCAGGAAGAGCTAACAATTATAAATGTCTATGCACCGAATACGGGAGCCCCCAAATATATAAAACAATGAATCACAAACATAAGCAACCTTATTGATAAGAATGTGGTAATTGCAGGGGACTTTAATATTCCACTTACAACAATGGAGAGATCATCTAGACACAGGATCAATAAAGAAACAAGGGCCCTGAATGATACATTGGATCAGATGGACTTGATAGATATATTTAGAACTCTGCATCCCAACGCAACAGAATATACTTTCTTCTCGAGTGCACATGGAACCTTCTCCAAGATAGATCACATACTGGGTCACAAAACAGCCCCTCATACGTATACAAGAATTGAGATCATACCATGCATACTTTCAGACCATAATGCGATAAAAAGCTTGAAATCAACCACAAGAAAAAGTCTGGAAAACCTTCAAAAGCATGTGAAGAACACCCTACAAAAGAATGAATGGGTCAACCAAGCAATTAGAGAAGAAATTAAAAAATATATGGAAACAAATGAAAATGAAAATACAACAATCCAAACACTTGGGGATGCAGCAAAGGCAGTCCTGAGAGGAAAATACATTGCAAACCAGGACTATCTGAAGAAACAAGAAAAATTCCAAATACAAAAATCTAACAGCACACCAAAGGGAAATAGAAGCAGAACATCAAAGACACCCCAAATCCAGCAGAAGAGAAATAATAAAGATGAGATAAGAAATAAAAAATACAGAATCTAAAAAAAATCTGTAGAGCAGATCAATGAAACCAACAGTTGGTTTTTTGAAAAAATAAACAAAATTGATAAACCTTTAGCCAGGCTTCTCAAAAAGAAAAGAGAGAGGACCCAAATAGATAAAATCATGAATTAAAATGGAATTATTACAACCAATCCCTCAGAGATACAAACAATTATCAGGGAATACTATGAAAAATTACATGCAAACAAACTGGACAACCTGGAAGAAATGGACAAATTCCTAAACACCCACACACTTCCAAAACTCAATCAGGAAGAAACAGAAAGCTTGAACAGACCCATAACCAGCGAAGAAATTGAATCAGTTATCAAAACTCTCCCAACAAATAAGAGTCCAGGACCAGATGGCTTCCCAGGGGAATTCTACCAGACATTTAAAGCAGAGATAATACCTATCCTTCTCAAGCTATTCCAAAATATAGAAAGGGAATGAAAACTTGCAGACTCATTCTATGAAGCCAGCATTACTTTGATTCCTAAACCAGACAGAGACCCAGTAAAAAAAGAGAACTACAGGCCAATATTCCTGATGAATATGGATGCAAAAATTCTCAATAAGATACTAGCAAATCGAATTCAACAGCATATAAAAAGAATTATATACCATGATCAAGTGGGATTCATTCCTGGGATGCAGGGCTGGTTCAACATTCGCAAATTAATCAATATTATACATCACATTAATAAAAGAAAAGAACCATATGATCCCGTCAATCAATGAAGAAAAAGTATTTGACAAAATTCAGCATCCTTTCTTAATAAAAACCCTTGAGAAAGTCAGGATAGAAGGAACATACTTAATCATCATAAAAGCAATTTATGAAAAGCCCACAGCTAATATCATCCTCACTGGGGAAAAACTGAGAGCTTTCCCCGAGAGATCAGGAACACAACAGGGATGTCCACTCTCACTGCTGTTGTTTAACATGGTGTTGGATGTTCTAGCATCAGCAATCAGACAACAAAAGGAAATCAAAGGCATCAAAATTGGCAAAGGTGAAGTTAAGCTTTCACTTTTTGCAGATGACATGATATTATACATGGACAACCCAACAGACTCCACCAAAAGTCTGCTAGAACCGATACATGAATTCACCAAAGTCTCAGGATACAAGATCATTGTACAGAAATCAGTTGCATTCTTATACACTAATAATGAAGCAATAGAAAGACAAAGAAACTGATCCCATTCACAATTGCACCAAGAAGCATAAAATACCAAGGAATAAACCTGACCAAAGATGTAAAAGATCTGTATGCTGAAAACTAGAGAAAGCTTATGAAGGTAATTGAAGAAGATTTAAAGAAATGGAAAGACATTCCCTGCTCATGGATTGGAAGAATAAATATTGTCAAAATGTCAATTCTACCCAAAGCTATCTACACATTTAACGCAATCCCAATCAAAATTGCACCAGCATTCTTCTCAAAGCTAGAACAAGCAATCCTAAAATTTATATGGAACCACAAAAGGCCCCGAATAGCCAAAGTAATTTTGAAGAAGAAGACCAAAGCAGGAGGCATCAAAATCCCAGACTTTAGCCTCTACTACAAAGCTGTAATCATCAAGACAGCATGGTATTGGCACAAAAACAGACACATAGACCAACGGAATAGAATAGAAACCCCAGAACTAGACACACAAAAGTATGGCCAACTCATCTTTGACAAAGCAGGAAAGAATATCCAATGGAAAAAAGACAGTCTCTTTAACAAATGGTGCTGGGAAAACTGGACAGCAACATGCAGAAGATTGAAACTAGACCACTTTCTCACACCATTCACAAAAATAAACTCAAAATGGATAAAGGACCTGAATGTGAGACAGGAAACCATCAAAACTCTAGAGGAGAAAGCAGGAAAAGACCTCTCTGACCTCAGCCGTGGCAATTTCTTACTTGACACATCCCCAAAGGCAAGGGAATTAAAAGCAAAAATGAACTATTGGGACCTCATGAAGTTAAAAAACTTATGCACTGCAAAAGAAACAACCAACAAAACTAAAAGGAAACCAACAGAATGGGAAAAGATATTTGTAAATGACATATCGGACAAAGGGCTAGTATCCAAAATCTATGAAGAGCTCACCAAACTCCACACCCGAAAAACAACCCAGTGAAGAAATGGGCAGAAAACATGAATAGACACTTCTCTAAAGAAGACATCCGGATGGCCAACAGGCACATGAAAAGATGCTCAACGTCGCTCCTCATCAGGGAAATACAAATCAAAACCACACTCAGGTATCACCTCACGCCAGTCAGAGTGGCCAAAATGAACAAATCAGGAGACTATAGATGCTGGAGAGGATGTGGAGAAACGGGAACCCTCTTGCACTGTTGGTGGGAATGCAAACTGGTGCAGCCGCTCTGGAAAGCAGTGTGGAGGTGCCTCAAAAAATTAAAAATAGACCTACCCCATGACCCAGCAGTAGCACTGCTAGGAATTTACCCAAGGGATACAAGAGTACCGATGCATAGGGGCACTTGTACCCCAATGTTTATAGCAGCACTCTCAACAATAGCCAAATGATGGAAAGAGCCTAAATGTCCATCAACTGATGAATGGATAAAGAAATTGTGGTTTATATACACAATGGAATACTACTTGGCAATGAGAAAGAATGAAATATGGCCTTTTGTGGCAACATGGATGGAACTGGAGAGTGTTATGCTAAGTGAAATAAGTCATACAGAGAAAGACAGATACCATATGTTTTCACTCTTATTTGGATCCTGAGAAACTTAACAGAAGACCATGGGGGAGGGGAAGAAAAAAATGGTTAGAGAGGGAGGGAGCCAAAACATAAGAGACTCCTAAAAACTGAGAACAAACTGAGGGTTTATGGGGGGTTTGGGGGGGTGGGGGGGTGATGGTTATTGAGGAGGGCACCTGTTTGGATGAGCACTTGGTGTGGTATGGAAACCAATTTGACAATAAATTTCATAATAAATAAAAATAAAAATAAAATAAAATGCATAATCCCTCTCCAAAATTCCCTATCTTTTTATGTTTGTTTTGTTTTTCTTGACAACATTTCTCATTTTCTACGATAGAATATTATTTTGTTCATAGCCTGTCTACCCCTGGTAGAATGTAATTTTCTTTCTTTTTTTAATTTTCTTTTTTAAAATATAACTTATTGTCAAATTGGCTTCCATACAGCACCCAGTGCTCATCCCAGTAAGTCCCTCCTCAATGCCCATCACCCATAGGATCAGTGTTATAAGTCTTGTCTGGCAGCACACAGGCAATTTATTGAATGAATGAGTGAATGAACGAATGAATCAATCAATGAATGCAGGATGCATAATAATGTTCTGTAATGCAATCAGGTATATGTTTCATAATAGAAAGGCCTCTATTTCCTGAGCTCCTGCCAGGTGCCAGGTAGGATTTTAGGTGCTTAGCATATATCACCTTTATTTTTCATAAATCCCATTAAAGTTGAGTGTTGCTATTTCTTCTAGTATCATCATTTTGCTTTTCCAGATGAGGAAATTGGAATTTCACTCGTAGCACACTGATGATTAAACAGGAGATGCATGATTTGACAACTTTAGGAGTCCCTGTCCTCTTTGCCTTATACCGTACAATTGTTTAAGTACTAAGCAAAAACCCCTCACACCAAGACATAAGAGACAATGGTTGTAATAAAGCCACAGTAGGTAGGATGTCCACTCCATAAGCATAGGACATATGGACTCCTGCAAGACCAATTTTATAGTTAGAAAAGTAGTTGGTTTGGGGCAACTGTGTGGCTCGGTCAGATAAGCCTCTGACTTTGGCTCAGGTCATGATCTCATGGTTCATGAGTTCGAGCCCCACGTTGTACTCTGTGCTGACAGCTCAGAGCCTGGAGTCTGCTTCGGATTCTGTGTCTCCCTCTCCCTCGGCCCCCCCCTGCTTGCACTCTGCCTCTCTCTCTCAAAAATAAATAAACTTATAAATAGGTAAATAAATAAATCAATAAATAAATAAATAAATAAATAGTAGACTTAAAGTAATTGATTTTAACAACTTAAAACTATCCAGTACTATTGAATTTTTTCTGAAGACAGTACTAATTCCACTTATGTTGAGTCAAAAAATAGGAAGTCTTCAAAGGAAGCTTTTTGGCAGTGTTAAATCTAGCCTTGTCAATGGGATAAAAACAGTGTCAAGAGGTTGATAATGCTGTTTATTTTGGTGTGAGTAGCACAAGAAATGCTCACCATGTCTTCCCATATCCTGGAAGAGATATTCCTTAAAACAGTTCCCACTTTGAGGCTGCTATTAACCACTTGAAATTCTGGGTTCCTTTATCATCATGAAACACTGTTCATTACAAGACTCTTCCAGGAGCTACTTGGATGACCAGAAATTGAGCATTCCCTTCCATGAAAACGTTTATCCACATATCTCCAATACCCTTCAGAAAATAAAGTGACATCTTAGTATATGCATCCATTTTCTGAGTTGGGCTAGCAGAAATCATCTCAAAGCATCTCACTATATTCCAGGCAAAGTTAACATCTATAAGGAGATATTTATCTATGATACAATGCAAAAAATATTATAACATGTATTATGTACTTTGCAATGACATTGGTAAAAGAGTCATCAATCCATGTGAAGAGAGAAAGCTTTACAAAGCAGGGGTTATTTGAGCTTATTTTGAAGGAGGAGTTTATCCAGATTCTTCTACGTTCCAAAGTTCTCTGGAATATGTACCTTTGCTAATGACTTGGTACTTATAAATGTAATCTGAATAGCCATAAACATTTATGTATGTTGGTGCTTTAAGCATAAATATACAAAAGTGTTTATTTCTACCAACTAACTACTTTAAAATGCTCAGCATATCACAGTGCTTTCCAGATTCCATTTTCCTGTCCTTTTCCTTCACAGTGTTTCCACAGAACAGCTTTGCTGGAGTCATTTCCTTGGCAGAAAGGAGGCAAATTTCTGGAGCATCTACATGGCAAAAAGTGAAGAAACGATGTGCTACGCATTTCCAAATTCTGTGCCAGAAGTCCACTTTTGGTCCTTTGAAGAGTAGATAGAAAGGCACACAAGGTCCTCTGCCACTGGCCTCACATATTTGACGACCTAAAGGCTTAATCAGGTGCTCAAACAGTCATATTTGAGATTCAACACATTACATCCAAGGCATTATAAAATTAAAACATTAAAATGGAATTCATTTAGGCTGCCCTTAAATAAATATGTTGTGTTCATTAACTTTCTTTCTGGGTGGAAACCTCAGTAGGGAGAAATATAAGGAAAAGGCTATGTATCACTCATACTGTTTGTTTACAAAATCACAACTGACAAAACAAGATGGGCTCCATTCTGTGTCAGCATAATCGTGTTTGTTAGCAAGTGAACTGGGTACTTTCTTAAATTTACTGTGGACCTTTTCTGAACATGCTTTTGTGCATAAAGCTACAGGTAGAGATATAAATGAAAATAATAGTTACAGAAAAACTTCACATGCATAATAAAAGAACAGTGTGTTTACACTAAGCTCGCTCATCTTTTGACCCAGCTTTCTACAAAGATACCAAAGGGTATAATGGAAAAAGTGTACCTTTGAGAAGCAGAAAGACTACTGATACTACCTTTGTGAACTTGATGAACTTTGCCACATAATTTAGAGTCCTCCCATCCTCTTCTGCATAAAGGCTAAGCCTACTTTGCAAGGTAGGCCTCTAAGAAGAATCAAGATTGTGGTGAGAATATGGGCTGGCCTTTAATAAATATTTTACAAATTAATGAATAAAAGCATGAATGAAAGAACCTTCTGTTGCAGCAAAACTGCAATGTGGTTTTATTCGCTGAATTTGCAATTCCTTACCCTGGTTGTTCCTTTGCTTGAGCCATTCCTTAGTTCAATGCATCGTAGATAAGAATGTGGGCTCAGGAGCCTCTGCTACTAATTAGCTATGTTACTGATCATGATCAAATTCTTAACTTCTCTGGGTCTTAACACCTCATTGAATTTTTTTTAAGTTTTTATTTATTTATTTTGGGGGAGGGAGGGAGGGAGGGAGAGAGAGAGCTGGGGGAGAGGCAGAGAGAGAATCCCAAGCAGGCTCCACACTGTCAGAGCAGAGCCCGATAGAGAGCTAGAACTCATGAACCAGGAGATCATGACCTAAGCCAAAAGCAAGAGTCAGATGCTTAACCAACTGAGCCACTCAGGTGCCCCAACACCTCATCTGTAAAAGATGGACAATACTAGCTAACTCATAGGATTGTTATATTTAATGAGTTAGTACATGCAGGGCATTGAGAATGGTGGTTTGAACACTTGGTTTACATGTATACTTTTCTTTAAAATGGTATAAATAATTAAAGAGAGAACCTGGCATTAGATGTAAAATAAATAAGAATCCAGCTACGTGTTGTTTAAAAGATACACACTTAAACACTTAATGACATAAGAAAGTCTGAAAAGGAAATGATAAAGGGATATCAGTCTAATAAAACCTGAGATAAAAACTGATATAATAATGGTGATGGCAAACAAAATAGACTTTAAAGTAAAATGTTATAAACAAAAAAACAGCAATTTTACTTATAAATGAAATGAACAGTGCGAGAGGAAAAGGTAGCCAACTGTATTAATTATATATGCACTTCACCACATCTTCTCACAAGGCATAAAGGAAAAATTTAAGATAATTATAAGGAATTGATAAATCTACATACTGTAAACTTCTATCGTACCATTTTAAGAAGCTTATGATATACAAAAAGTACTGTGGATGCTACAAAAAAGAGTTACACAACTAACAAGCTTGATCTACCATATGTTTGTGTATGTCAGTGTATACATGAGTGTGTGTATATCTACAAGTGCATATATATGAAAAAAATATATATATATACATACAGTACATACATATACATACACATTTATGCTCACATGTACAGGAATGAGGCAAAAGAATAAACTTGTGCCTCCAAATTATAGAACTATTTTTTAAACACACTAAAACAACTAAAAATGGTTGTAAGCATATTACATTACTAAGAAACTATCAATAAATATAAAAGAATCAATACAGCACAGACTGTATTTTTTGACAAAAATATAATATGTGAATGGGTGAGGGCACAATCTGTAAGCTTGAGACAGGAAAACAAACTTCCAAACCATTTATGATGAAGGAATGAGTATTAAAAAACAAAAGTATTTATGTGTCACAGCAATGAAAATTCCCCCTATTAAAACTTACGGGATGTAACTAACTCAGTATATGAAAGGAAACGTATAGCCTGAAATGCATGTATGGAGAATAGGGAAAAAAAAAAAAAAAAACAAAGAACAATTGACTTATGAATTAAGGCAAATGCCAATATAGTAAACCCAAAAGAAGCAGAATTAGGGAAAAATAAAGGTAAGAGTAGACATTATTGAAATAGAAAACAAAGAAGTATTCAATAAAAACAATACGAAAAAATTATCAGAGTAGACAAATTGTTGGCAATATTGGACTACATAAAAAGGAAAAAAAACATAGAATGGTAGAAAGGAAGATGGGTACATATCTATATGCAATTGATAAAGTATGTATTTTACAAGTATCAGATCAGCATAGACATTGTAAATAGTAGATATATTCTTAATGAAATGAAAATATTAGTAACTTAGATTGGCTTAATAGCAAATACAAATCTTAACTAAGACTATAAACAAAATTGAATGACTAACGGAAAAAACACAAAAACAACCCACTCAAAAACCACTAGCCAGCAGGGGTGCAAGGGTGACTCAGTCGGTTAAGTGTCTGACTTTTGATTTCAGCTCAAGTTATGATCTCACAGTTTGTGGGATTGAGCCCTGCATTAAGCTCTGCACTGATAGCACAGAGCCTGCTTGGGATTCTCTTTCTTCCTCTCTCTCTACCCCTTCCCTGCTTGTGCTCTCTTTCAAACTAAATAAATAAACATTTAAAAAATTATTTAAAAAAATCACTAGCCACCATTTCACAGGAGCATTTTTTTTTAAAACCATTTTTGTAATTTCTATCTTTAACAAGTTAGTGTAGAAAATAGAAAAAAAAATAGTTTAGTATAACCTGACGCCAAAAGCAAGCCTGGAAATATATAAAATATTATATATTATGAACAAGAGTGTTTATCCTAGGAATGCTAAGTTATTTTAGCATTAGACAATCTTTGAACATAATATACCCTATTAGCAAATTAATATTGTATAACTATATGATTTCAATGAATATTAAAAATTATTTAAATATACATTTTTTTATATTTAATATCATTTATATTAAAAATATTTTAAAAAGAGAAAGAAAATGTAAGTTCCTCATCTATGAAAATATGTAGCACATACAATTCTTAGAATTAAATGTTGAAAGGTGAAAGCTTTTTCTTTTAAGTTAAGAATAAGACAGGAATTTTTGTCTTATTCTTTACTTTCTGTAATTGCAATGTATTTAACACTGCACTAGAAGCCCCGATCAGTGTCATATGTATTATATATGTATGTATGTGTGTGTGTGTGTGTGTGTATATATATATATATATGTAATATGTGTGTAGAGCCATATATTTTATATATATAATAAAAAAATATATAAAATAAAACATATTTTAAAAAAGCTAAAAGAATTGGAAAGGGAGAAACAAAAATCTTATTTGTAGATGGTATAATTGTATAAGTGAAAAATCCAGGAGAATCTACAGATTTATAGATTATTAAAAGATTTCAGCAAATCCACTGCATTGGAAATCCAAACCTTAAAATTCCTTAATGATCTGTGTTTGAGTTCCTTTACATATTGAAAGCCACGTGACTTCTAATCATGTAACAAACTTTTTTAATATGGATTCCTAACCTGAAACACCAGGATACTGTTTCCCTTGTGGGTCATGCAGATAAAACATGGTACTCTTTACAGTACCTAAAAACATTATTTTCCCTCCCTACAAAGTTCATTTCATGGCCACGACAGAATTATCAGATTACTCAATACCCTTGTTATAATACAGACTAGTTATAAAGATTTTTAAGTTTTTTTTAATGTTTATTTATTTATTTGGGGGGGGGGAAGGGCAGAGAGAATGGGAAAAAAAAATCCCAAATAGGATCCACACTGTCAGTTCAGAGCCTGATGGGATGGAGACTTGATCTTACAAACTGTGACATGGCCTGAACCGAAACCAAGAGTCAGACATTCAACCAATGGAGCCACCCAGGCACCCCATAAATTAAAGTTTAACTATAAGAAAATAAAATTTTCTTCCTAGAAAACCTTCTCATTATAGGAACTGAATACAATGTGGACAACACATTTAGCAAGAGAAGTTGACAGTTAAAGAGAGGAAAACTAAGAAACAGACTCTTAACTATAGGGAACAAACTAATGGCTACTAGAGGGGAGGTGGGCAGATGGATGTGTTAAATGGATGATGGGAATTAAGGAGTGCACTTATGTGATGAGCACCTGGTGTTGTAGGGAAGTTTTGAATCACTAAATTCTATGCCTGAAACTAATATCACACTGTATCTTAACTAAATGGAATTTAAATAAAAATTTGAGAAAAATAAATAAATAGATAAATTTAAAAAAAGAGAAGTTGACACTTAAAAGTGGTTGGCTGGTTTTCTTTAAAGTGAAAATGGGAAGTTACCTTAAAGATTGGTTCTTCATTGAATCCTGAGTAATCTCTCTCAGCTTGATATACATATAAAATAGTAGGCTTTCATGTCTCAGTAAGACACATGAGAAAAGTGAAGTTGGAGCTTTACATTTGTGACCAGAGTAGCCCCCAACTCCCACCTATCCTGCAAGTCATTAGGAAGAAGATGAGAAAATACAGAAGCACCTGGATGGAAAAGATAAGTATCCCTACTTCCCTTGTAAAGACTAATAACATTAGAATCTTTTGAATGGGTTGAGAGAATACCAACTGAAATCCGCGGACAAGATGCCAAAGGCCTCCAAAGGAAACCTTAAAGGTAAGGAAAGAGAGAAGTCAGTACTGCTAACATCTCTGTTCAAAGTGTGTGTGTGTATAATTTATTAAACCTCACCAAAGACTCATCTTCACACAAACAATGAGGAAGGTCTAATAATCTGGTTCTCTCATACAGCATGAGTCTGAAGCCCCTCCCAGCACTACTGGTGTCCTTCAAGGGGGAATGGTTGAGACAGAAACATAAACCTGAGTGGAAAATATTGGAACAGTTGAATAGAGTGGAACTGTTTTCTCCAGGAAAAAAAACCACTGGGTCCTGCACAGGGATATGGACCAGGAAGAACTTAATCCTAGCTGTGGACTGGGAGGCAACAAACTGTGCAGATGATGTTTTCAACAGCGACACCTTGTGGCAGGTGGAAGTAAAGGCAGTGAAATGGTAAGGATGGATTGGATTTTTCTCTTCACCTTGATTTTTGAAAGCAGGATTGGGTTTTTTGACTTTTTTAGAAAAATGTTTTAATGTTTATTTTTGAGAGAGAAAGAGCATGAGTTGGAGAGGGACAGAGAGCGGGAGACACAGATTCTGAGGCAAGCTCCAGGCTTTGAGCTGTCAGCATAGAGTCTGACACAGAGCTCGAACTCACGAGCTGTGAGATCATGACCTGAGGTGAAGTTGGATGCTTACCCGACTAAGCCACCCAGGTGCCCTTTGACTCTTTTTTTTTCCAAAAGAGAGAAAAAAGGGAAACCAAGAATCTAGCTTATTAAGTCTAGAGGTCACTTAGGTGCTTACAGTGAATATTAGAATATTAGAAGCAGAGGACAACTTATGTTTTCCTTACACTATGGTGCATATAGGTTTCTTCTGTTGTCTTTGTAAGCAGCAAACCAGATTATCAAGCTCAATGCCAATTACGGTAAAACATTTCTCTCAAGAACCTGGTAGTAGTCACTCTTTCTGCCTCTTGGACATAGTTCTGAAAATTATTTTCTTGTTTTCATTTGTTTTTAATGACTAAATAAGAGATTTCATATTATGATTTAATTTAAATTGTAGGTTCCCCAAATCCTCTTGAAAATAAGCAGGACATATATTGAAAATAGTGAACTATTCCTATTTTTCCATAGCTACAATTTAAAATGGAACACATATATTACTCCCAAACTATTTTATGCCAAGAGCAAGTTCTCATTTCTTTTGTGAAATTGTTCATGGAAGACAAACAGAAAGAAGGAAAATGCACTTATGAGACGCTGTGGGTATTTATGCAGGTTTGCCAATAAACATTATGTGTGTGTGTGTGTGTGTGTGTGATATGTATTATATCATTATATCTCCATATAACGAGATATACATATATCCATATATCTCCAAGATTCATATTTTAAGCAATGATGCACTTGAATCTTCCTTGAGACTCATATAAGTATATGTACTCGGGGATAGAGGGCAAAAGTGTCCATAGAAACATAGAGATGATTTGTATGTGTTTACACTCTGCCTCCCATAATCTCACTGAACTGAATTTGCATGCCCTCTAACCTGGGCAGAGATGATGTTCAAAAAGTTCTTCATAGGTCTAAATCATCTTAGCACCATTCAAGCTCCACATCACCCTACCTTGAGCTTACAGCATTCCGACCCACTCAGTCATATTTCAGATAATTCAGACTTGTGCTAGAGCAATTCACAAAGAGCATCCATTTCAAAGGCAATTCACAATTTTCCAATTATCACAAAGACCTATTATTCTAATAACTGCAACATAATTAAAATTTTATAGTAAATATTAAGGTAACTTTCTTATGGTAGTAAATACTAAGAGGACTTTTTGTCTGGTGCAGATTTTTAGGATTTGCCTTTCTTTGTTTATCTTTTCTTTTCTGTCAAACCCAGTAATACCCATTTTACTGCTAAAAGTCTTACTAAGGAAACAGGTTACCTCCAAAAGGAAACATTATGGTATATTCCATTAAACACAGCAAAACTTAGAATTTCACATAAAAATAGGTTATCCAATTACATGGTAAATGTGTCATTTGTTCATTGTCCAGTACACAATATATTTACAGGAAAATTACCAGGAACTTCTCAGCTGTATCAGATCTCAACCTTATATTTAGATGCAGTCATATATTACTGCTGATAATGTGATGTCAGTGAATAGATTGGAATTTTTCACTGTCCTTTATCAAGATAAATTGTTCTGTCAATAGCAAATGGCTGGCAAGTATTAACACTCTGCACACTATATGACTTTTCATTCCCTGCAAAAATTGTATTTAATGCTTTTGCACAAAATCTATGGCCGTGACTATCCTTATTACCTATTTAACTACCTTTTAAAAGGAGGATTTATTTCTGCAAATTAGGACCTGGGTAACAAGATGGTATCATGCATCATAAACTTTAAGTCAATACAAGGCAGGACACTTGCAGTTTGAATGGGAAAATACCTTGCTCTCATCTCTTGGTCATCCAATAGTATTAGCAATCTGTGGTGGGAGCAGCTGCTCAAAGCAGAACTTTATCTTGGCCTCCTTCCATCTACACTGCCACGGTGTCCCACAGTAGCAATTTGCTCATTGGCCTATTACTTTCAATAGGTATTCCAGTAATTGGCTATTTCACACTTGTAAGGCTTGAACTGGCAGAGAGCAAAGGCCAGGCAACCAGCCTGTCAGGGTCTAGCAAGCTGGTCGTTCATCAATTATAATCAGCTTTTACAAGAGTGAGTGAATCCTCGAAACCTTGTTTGCTCTGATCAGCTTTGCTACTAGTATAATTCGACCCCAAACTGAGCTGGGTCCTTATCTGAAGAATGTAAAAGTTGTCGTACAGTGACAAGCATGTGTGTTTATTCAGACCCCTGGAGAGACTGCTTTGGGCTCAAAAGGGGGAAGGGAAAATTTTAATCTCCGGAATTTCTGAGTTCCTTCCCTTTTTGTAGCCACTCGCTGTCACACAATACGCTTCCCTTTGCCAAAAATATACACATTCAGAGGGAATCAAAATGATTTATTTCAAAATGATGGATGATTCAAGAAGGTCTTACCAAATTAAGAATTGATTCCTCTATAAGGGGAGTTTAACTCTGGCTAGAGAGATTTGGAGTCTTTTGCAATCATGTAGATTATTTTAGAAGTATCTATTTAAGTAAACCTGCATTAAATGAAAAAAATGCATTGTCATACTAGAAACGAGGTATGTGCTCATGTGAACAATAAGTTCTCAGCGACCTGATTTAACATGATCTAGGATAAGCTGGAAAAACAGTTTGCTAGAAACTTTGGGCCCATAACAGTAAATCAGCATGGTCTTCACTTACATTTACAGAGGGCAGTTTTTCTTTTGTTAGCCATTCCCCAATATCTTCTATTATTCCTCCTGTCACTGAGCTCTAAAGAGAACATACACCTCTGACACACATCTAAGTTTTCAAGTAAAAAATAGGTGCAACAGAGACATTGTAAAATTCTAATCAGGTTTAATTGCCCTCGCAATTTTAGGGCCTGGATACACGGGTCATTGCTAATTGATGTACTTTTTCCTAGGAGTCTGGAAAAAACTTTATCTGTATAATTTAGAAACAGGGTCCTATTTTAAAATGCTTCCTAACATCAGGGATTCGTATTTTTCTCCCCACTGGCAACGCTTTTGCAAAACGAAAAAGCCAATGCCAACTTGGAATGCATATACACAAGATTTCTAATGGAAACAACTGCTCTTTATTACGATGTCTATTATTTGCCATTGACCAGCACTTATGGTTCCTGTACTACAGTCCTATCCTCTCTCTTCCCAAAGGCCCATTCGGTCTGGTGACCAGCTGGTGACAAGGTGATCTGTCATCCAGCAACTGCCTTGAGCACAAATAAAATATACAAATATTTAATGTGTTCAGTAAAGATTTCCCCCCAAATTCCAACTTAAACAAAACAAAACAAAACACGTAAAGGTAGGTGATTTAGAAAGCTGCTAGAGATGCTCAAAACTCAATTCTAAATTTTGAAAAGACATGAGTAAAGCTCTTAATAAATCTACCTTCAAAGAGTTATGCACTCTTACTAGTTGAATAAATGAGGTGACACCGACGCATATCTAATTGTAATACATCACAAGATAATCTGTCAGGCCCCAAGTGCTCAGGCCCTGTCACCCCTCTTCATCCATTATTTATGTACAACCTTCATTGCCAGTGAAATCCCTATGAAGTATGTAGTATGACATCAAAGACTGTGGTTCTGCCACTTAGCAAAAACTTCCAGAGAGCATATAGTGGATAATAATCATTCAGCACTGTGTAAATTGTTTCCGGGGGCAAAGACCCTGAACATTTAAAAAGTACCAGGATTATCCCAGACAAAACCCTACATTTCACTTAACTGGGCAATCTCCTGAAGGTGCCACACTAACACAGCTCCCTTGCACGAAGCTCTAAGGCCTGAAATGCCTTTTCTTTGTCAGAGATCGATCAAATCTCTGTGGTCTTCTTGTATCATGATAGGGGTGGGAGAGACGATAAAGACACGCAATACTGAACTTACAACAACATCTACTTCAACAATTGGCAAACATACTACTGGCATAATCATTTTCTTTTTTCTTTTCTTAAATTGCTAAGTTGATGAAGTTGGAAGGATGAGGAGATGTACACATTTGCTGCTCTGCTGATGTGGGAAGCCTGCCTCTGGCAGTTCCTGGAAGGTGGTCTGGGCTTTCTGCCCGTCTTTCTGTCAGGGCCACAGCCCTGCTCCACACCCCTCAGCTTGGGGACAGGGACTGAGGAGAGCTCAAATGCATCCTGGCTTTACAGTGAAGATCACATGGTCCTTTTTTTGTTTGTTTTTGTTTTTCTTAAGGAATCAGTGTCATATTTCATTGTAAGCATTTTTTCCTCCAAACATGCTCTTAAATAATGGAGAGAAAAATACACATTTTAAAGCATTTTAACAGTTCAGCCAGATACTCTGATTTAGTCATGAGGGGGTGATAAGAACAAAAAGCTGCTTCAGGCATTTAGTAGCAGAAAATTAAGGTTCCTGTAAATTAGGTGGCTATATTCCTCTCCCAGTCCAATTACTAGCTTTATTATTTGTCAATAAAATACCAAATAAAAGACTAGTCTCCAGATAAGGCAGCTGTTGCCATTTGGACCCTGAGATACTTTATGTTCTCAAACTGTGGTGTGGAAGTTGCTGATAATGCCTTTACATCACTAACAGGTGCCCTAAGGCCCAAATCTATATACTTTCCTCTGGAAAGAAAAATCATAATAAAAGAACAGAACACACACATCATACACAAGGTAAGATTAGGCAAGTTATTGTTTTATGGTCTTGTAACACTTGAACTGGAGTTTTGAAACATCTTTTGTGATTAATAAAAGTCACAATTAACATAGGAATATGAGAGCTGGATGCAATGCTGGTTAGAGGCTACGTCTCTTGCCACAGCCTCACACGATTCCTCCTAACCGGAACCCTGCTTGTCCTATACCATCTGCTTCCCATCACTTCCCTGGACAGAAGGCAGCGGATTACATGCCTTTGCTTTGGAGACCCATGCATCTCTTTGACAATGTGCAGGAAATGCCACCATGTGGAAAAGACAAGTTTGCATCTTCCCTTTGAAGATGTACGCTAAACTTATGGGATCATTAGGCTACCCTGTGAAAGAATACATTTTCTTTCTTCCTTTTAAGACTTTACCTCCCCTTAAGAAAAAAAAAAATAGCCTCTATCTACATGGCTTTTAGGAGGAGAGTACTGAGGACATAAATTCAAGCTTGCTCATTTGGTATAGGGTTCTTGTATTTGCAGAGGTATTGTGGATATTATTATTAGTAGCATTACTAAAATCAGAAGCCGGCTTCAGTCTTAAAAATCCAGATTTTCTACTCCGATACAGATCCAAGCAAATTCACCAAAATTGGGAAGACTAAAAAAGTGGCAGGCAAAATAATTTTAAGCTTATTCCCATTTTGTGGGGGTGGGGGAATCCGGGTTCTCTTTGATTGTGCAGTACTAACAATTAATTTAGGATGATGGTGCACATGAAAATAAAACTTCTTTTGATTGAATTTCAAGGACTCTTCTGTTTAACTAGCTTCAAGAGTCCTTTTTTGATCATAATAAAATTATTTGCCATATGGTTCAGATGCTTGTGATCTCCTCTCAATGAGAGGATTATGCAGGAGATAAAATGCCTACTGTAGCTCCGGCCAAGCACACAGCTGGCTCTGATAATGCCAACAAATGGCTTCATCTGTCTCAATGTCACGTAGGGGCTGGTGAGATGCGAGTCAGCCCCGACTACAATTAAAATCTACATCATCTGTGAGAAAGGTGATGGGGGTTCTGACATCAGAGCTGTACCAGATTCATCCTCTTCCCAGACTAACAGAAGACACGTGCCGCCCCTATCACCCTGTCACACTAATGATGCACCCTGCATATCCCTTCCTCTGCGCATTAAAGGCACTAAATCAAGAGGCCTCCTATTTAAAAGCCTCACCTTTATGTGACATTCAGTAACAAGATGTAGCCTTTCTAAACTTAAGTTGTGTATGCCTTGCTTCCCCCGTTTTTCCTGATGAGATAATGCCATTTATGTCCACCAGTGAAATATAAATAGAGAAGTTTATGATCCGTATGGCCTCAAATTGTGGCAATATGCAGAAATTTCCTTGTTTTAGTTCCACAATGTTCAACCACACTAATAAAATCAGGTTTGAACATCCATTTGTTCCAGAAAGCCAAATTTTATTGCTAAAACATCCATAACTCATAACAAGCAAGCTCTATACCAACTGCAGAGACAAGCCTCTCTTCTTCTGCATGTTTCGAGTAAAAATATAAAGAGGGTTTTGCGCAGGGGTTTTGTTCTTTTGACATGTTATAGTCTAAGGAAACGTCCCAAATGTATTTCATTAGCATTTCCAATGACTTTCCATTAAAAGCAAATGGAATGGCATCTAAATCTCAAAAAGATGTTACTGAAAGTTAAGTTTATATTAAGTTCATGATTCACAAACTTTTGTTACATATTTTTTTCCCTACTGAGTAATTAAACTAGCATGCAAATTTCTCATGCAACTGGAAGAGTTGAAAGTGTCTGCACCAAATATCTTATGCTTTAAAGAAGAACCTGTATCAAGTATTTTTAAAGTACTTAATATATACATATGCATGTTTGTATGTATTATATATGTATAGATACAAATGATATATATCCATATACATATATATATCCATACATATATATATCCATACATATATATATCCATATATATATATATCCATATATATATATCCATATATATATATGGATATATATATATATATAAATAACTCTTTGGAACCATATATATATATATATATATATATATATGTTAAAAAGTATATATGTTTAAATAAATAAATATATATATATATATTTTTTTTTCTGTTTTGCTGTTTTAATTTCCTAACTTTGCAGTTAGGCAGAAGACCTCGTGCAACATAAAGCAGATAATTGTCAATGGACATTAAATATTTCAGATACCAACTTTTGCATGCTCTCCCTATGCCTTATGGTCTATTATATGCACAAGGGTAATTTTTAATCAAGCCTTTTAAAGTAGTCTACTAATGTGACAATTATGTTTCTAGTCTATTTAATTTATGAAAAAAGCATGAATAACAAGTGTTACTCATTACTTTTTTTTTTTTTTAACCAAATAGACCATACTACCCTATGCAATGTCCTGTGACAATTTCTTTGGAATTAGTTGTGGTCATCCTAAACTAGTGGTTTTCAACTTTGCACCATAATATCACTTGTATTTTTTAAAGTTTATTTATTTACTTATTTTGAGAGAGAGAGAGAGCAGGGGAGGGGTAGAGAAAGGGAGAGAAAGAGAATCCCAAGCAGGCTCCGTGCTGTCAGCACAGAGGCCGACCCAGGGCTTGTACCCATGAACTATGAGATCATGACCTGGGCTGAAACCAAGAGTCGGCCGCTCAACAAACTGAGCCACCCAGGCACCCCACACCTGTGGTGTTTTTAAGGGTAAAGATGTCTGTAACTCCCCCAATATGCCAGAACTGAATCTGTGAGCGTGAGGCCCAGACTTCCAGACCAGGTTTTGTAAAAGTTCCCCAGATAGTAGTTAACATGTTATGAAGGACAAAGGCCTGTATCTAAGCATTTCATAACAAATATTTTAAAAAATGTGATTTAGCATATATATGATATATACAGTGCCATTATAATGACTGTACTACTTACAGATATTTCTTGCTTTAAGCAAAATAAATAAAAATTTCTACTGTAAGTTTACGCAATCCTGTCAATATTTACTATAATGTTACAGATGTTCAGCTCCATGTTAGGTATTGTGGAGAAATATAAAAGAGTGCAAGACTTAGCTTTTTAAGTTCATGGAGTTAATCACTTCAGTAGGAAAAAAAAAACATACACAATAATAAATATTAACCAAATATTGTTATTACAATTGCCATGTTGAATGATGCTTACAATAAATGGCAAAAGGTAGCAGAATTAGAAAGTACCAGTGCGAGGGTGTATGTTGACTGTCTCCTATGGAAACTCATCAAGTACTCCTTTGAATAGCAGAATCCACTGCTGCTTCTTAGAAAGGATGAAAAAAGGAAGGCAACCGTCACTCAAAACTTGTAAGGAGAAACACACTGCACACAGCAAGGTACCTTGTCCACTGTACTTTAACTGTTAGTCTTAACTTATAGTGGGTGCCAGCCTGACAAGGGTTTGGTTTATTAACCTCAAATGAGAATTGCCTATTTCAGATGGCCTTTGCAAGAGAAAACTAGAAAGTTATTAGGTGAGCAGATAAGCAAATATATTAATGTAGAAATCTGAATATAGAAGTGTCTGATTTCTGGGTACCTGAGTGGCTCAGCTGATTGTCTGATTTTTGGTTTTGGCTCAGGTCATGATCTCACTTTTTGTGCGTTCGATCTCCACATAGAGCTGATGGTGTGGAGCCTGCTTGGGATTCTCTCTCCTCCTTCCTCTCTGCCACTTCCCTGGTCATGCTATGTCTCTCTCAAAAATAAATAAGTAAGATTAAAAAAAAAGTGTCCTATTTCTAACCTAAAGTGGCTATTTACTAGATTTCTAGTCTTTCGACTTCATTTCCAAACCCAACCATAATACAACTAAACAGGCTCTTCCTTCAAAGAATTTTTAAAAAATACTTTAGAGATTTAGAGATTAAATGCTTTTGAAGTAAGTAGCAGGAACATTATTTTGTATGAAAAATGTAGAGCACAGAGAGATGGAAGGACATACAGTAAGTTGCCCAATTAGCAATAAATATATATAAGAATTATAGGAATACAAGAGGTCTTAAATAGAACCCTTGTCACCACCATTTAGGTCACCACCATATCAGGCCACCACCATTTAGGTCATTAACCTAACCTTTAAAAGATTTTTTTTTTTATTTGAGAGAGAGAGTATGTGTGTGTGCGAGCCGGGGGAAGGGGCAGAGAGGGGAGAGAGACAGAATCTCAAGATGGTTCCATGCTCAGCACAGAGCCTGACACAGGGCTCGATCCCACAACCCTGGGATCAAGACCTGAGCTGAAATCAAGAGTTGGATGCCCAACCGACTGAGCCACCCCTAATGTAACCTTTTTTAGACTGATCTATCACAGAGCTTCAATCATTAAGTTAAATAATTTAAATAAATAAAGTCTTAGTTATTTCAGGAATGGTAAGTAATGAAACTCAAAAGAAAACAAAATTCTCTACCAAATAACTATTCCTAACAGACAAAAGTATAACCTACCTTTGACATGGGCTCAAAATCTGTAAATTAGCATATGAATCCTTCAAACCAGATGAAAATATCTACATACCACAGGCTAATCTGTGGATCTGTGCTTTAGAATGAAAAAACTTAAGACACATGGAAGGTCCTTAAATCCATGAAAGTTCCACATATGGATGGACCTACAGCAGCTGGAGCAGGACAATCTTCCTGTGACTCAGATTAGTTCAAGGTGAGCAGCTTTGAAATGAGATGGACCTAAATTCTGCTGGTCTCTGCCACTTACCCGCTGGGTAACACTGACAAGTTAATCGGCCCTTTTCAGCACAGTTTCCTCATCTTTACAATGGAGAAAATTCAATGTGAAGATGAAGTGTAAGGGAATTACACAGGACGTTATCTGGCATGTTGCAAAATCTCATTAAGAGACAAAATAATAATAATGGTGATATTAATAAGAGAAGGAATTGGGAAAATTTTTGGCTAAACACTAGAATATAAAGTTTAATCAGAATACTCCCTTTCTTCTATGCCAGAAAATCGTATATGAGTTCCACCAATCCTGAATATAATCCTTCTATTCAGCATATATAACGAGACGGGGGTGCTGCTGGTATATAAGTGCCTGGTACACAAATGGCTATGATTTTGAGGCTGTGCTTTTTGCCTATTTTGCTATTTCCCACATTCATATCTCCAATATCAAATCCTATTAAGGTAACAAGCTCTCCTGAGGCATTATGACAAATTGGCATGTTCACATTGTTCACAATGGAACTTTTTTCAGATCTGCTAGTTGTCTCTGTGTTTCACATCTTCCCTGCCTCACTCCTGATTTTCCCCCAGGACAAGAGTCAGAGTAGAATGTTACCCTTTGTCTTGATGGGAATGAAAGACAAGAAAACTTTCCTCTTAGGTTTCACGTAGCTTGCTCCTTTACTTACCAGGAGAACTGGAGAGGGCATTCCTCCCATTGTGGGTGGCTAGGTGGGATACAGATTCTTAGAAAACAAGGAAATCCCAAGAGCAACTCAGCCACTGATCCTGTGTCTAATGGCTGGGTTCTGAAATATTCTATGGCTGCACAGCTGTTGCTACTTCCCAAACAGCCAGCCAAGGCTAATATGGCCACTAGAAAAAACTCAGAAAACTGTCTTACAGATTTCAGAATGTTCCCAGCATTGTTGCAGGTCTCAGCAGCAGCACTGAAAACCACATGCAGCATATGCTTAGGGCTAAGCCTATGAGTGAAGCCTACTCATTGAGATATGATCAATCTATAAGGAGAAAACTTCACATATTGTCAACTCCATGACGAAAGGGACTCTGTCCATTTTGGTCACCTTTGCATTCCTAGCTCCTAGAAAAGATGCCATGTTGTCAAATTAATGAATAAATGAATATAACATGATAGTGGTTAAGAGAATGGGCTTTAGAAAAAGACACACATAGGTTTAAGTTCTGCCCCTGCTACCTATAAGCACTATTTATTCAACCTTCTATGGCTTTGGTTTTCTCTTATATTCAATGTATGTAGGAATAAATACTGGATTGTCGGGTTTGGGGATGAATAAAATGTTTATTCACAGTAAGTGAACTACAGCACACAGTAGTGCTCTAAACATTCTTGATATTATTTTAGAGCATAGTCTCCATGTTGTGTGTGGGGGGGGGAGTGGAAAAGTGGGGAGAGAGGGAGAGAAAGAGAATGCAGGCGGGGAGAAAGAATATGAATGTTATCTTTCTAGATCTGAGAATCAGAGTAAGGAAAACTACCTTTCTTGCAGGTTCTCATTTTCAACTGTATAAAATATAAAAACCCTTTGAACAAAAATTTCCCAAAGAATCCTGAATGGAAAACTCCTTGAGAGTTTAGATCTAACCATGATTCCCTAAGGTACCCTGTGACTTTGCAGAATGGTAAACCTAAGTACTTGAAATGAATCTCAAAATTACTCAACAACAAGGTTTCCTCACAAAAGACTTTTCTTCTGAATAGAATGACACTTGTTACTCACCGTTCCCTCTAGTTGTTCAAAGATAAAACTGACTCAGTGAAGGTGTCAGAGCCAGCTCTCTGCCAGATGAAATCAGTTCCAAAAGGTCATAATAAAATTAGTAAAGGCAGATGGGAAATGTGCTGATAACAGCTGGTAGCCCCCCAAAGTGTGCACATTGGTGTAATTGTGATCTCAGACATTGCTCTTTCATCTTTCTTCCTTCTCTGCATGCATTCTTTAATTTCCAGGGATACAATTATCTTGGTGGTTGCAATTCAATAATATACATTACAGATTGACAGTCGGGAGGACATTAGGTTCTTAGCCAGTATAGAATTCTACTTGTCAATAGAGGCTATCGATGAGTAAGCATGAATAGAATCCTGGCTTGTTAAAAATAGCTGAGGGCCTTGGGCATAGATTCTGAAGCCCATCACCTCCCAACATTGTTCCTAACCTACAACATTTTCTCCTCACTTCCTCCTACCAATGTTAACGAATATAAAATATAAACTCTATCTTTAAAATGGAGAAAAATAAATCTTCCTGTTTTAATCGGTTTTCTGCCACTCAACTGCCATAAATTCAAATTTCTAAACATAATCTAAAAAATATTCCTATGATCCTTCAATTGGATTCAGTTTAAGTTAGCCAGCATTTAATATTTCAAAGTCCTTTAATATCTAAATTGTAAGTGTGCTTAATATATATTTATTCTTCCATGTTGGTCATGCATGTATCATTGAAACCACAGATGTATCAGAAAGATATTGGCCAAAGAAACTTCAAAGACAGTATTTTTTTTTTTTTAGTCAATTCAGTTCTCAGAATCAAATAAAAACAAAACAAAAGGGAATATTTGAATTTTCACATGTACTTTTTCCTCTCACATTAATATTTTTGAGAGTCTATGGAGTCAAGAATCCATTTATAAGGACACAGCAGGGTGACTGTTGCTGTACTGAATAATGGGATGCGTGTAATGCAGGCATTCATTTGTCAAACACCAAGTAACCACTCTCCCCTGGTTAGTTTTTTCTTCCCTGTTGGATAAGTATGAAAGAAGCAAAAGTTTAATTCTCTGAACAAGCTCCAGAAAACTTGGAAGCACTAATACTTTTTGATCACCGTCTTCCATTTCCATTTTTCATTTTGTGGGACCCAGCTGTCTGCTTCCAAGACTACAAAGATTTTGCTTAATACAGTATCAATGTTCTTGGTTTACCATTGACAGATTTGAAAAGGTTGCTGAAAACTGAATGCATATATGCAAATGTTTTGTTATTAAATGGAAACATTCCAGGAACTCAAATGATCCATGTGAAATTTTAATTATAACTTAACAGCTGCTTGAGCTAATTGAAGGATATCAGAAAGGTGATTTCCTTCTCATTGTAATTAAAGAGTTAAGCCTAATTTGCTGTTGTCAGAACAAGACTAAATACCAATCTGGTCTGCCTAATTTTATTAAAAGGTAAACAGATAACTTTTAGAAAAGGGTAGGGCCCACCCTAGACAAAGACAACAGGTTCTCAATGTGCCATCGCCACCCCATTCCTATTGGAATATGAGCAATGACCTTTAAGGAAAGTAGCAACTGTTCTCAACTTCTGCTGTGAAGGCTGCAATTTCCTCTTGCGGCATCATCTGTTCATTCCCTCTGGTAGCCAATTTTAGTTTCCTAAACCATAGCTTCGATTTCTCAATTCTTTCCCCAAAGGCCCTCAATGATCTCTTCACTTATGAGATAAGGAAACTGAGGCAGAGACAGAACAAGAAATCCTCAAGGGAAATAATTAGTGGCAAAACAAGACTCTTGACTAAATGATATGGTGCTTTTCCCCACAATTCTCTGTGCTTTGCATCTACTGACAAGCAATTTATCTTGCTTTCAATTTACTCCATCAACAAAATGGGAGAATACATCCTGAAATCTTTATCTTTTTAACAGTATGGTATGACTTGCCCTTTGTTCTAGAAGATACAGAAAGTTGCTTTTATAAGCTTTTTTTTTTTTACAAGAGTGTTATTGGAAGAGTGTCCTTTATGAGCAATGTCATTCTTTCATATCCTATTGAATGTGGTTAAAGCTCTTATTCAGTAGTACAATGATTTTAGATGTAAAATACAGGAATCACTTTATTTAAGCCTAGTAACTCGTGCTATTTATGATACCCGGCCTCACTTTCTAGGTAGGCCTATATAGATATTAAAATTAAAAAAAGTGGAATTCAGCTGCTAAGAGTTCTGGCAATCCTGATACTTCATGTATGAATCTTGTTCTTCTTTTATGAATTCCTTTTATTTCTCTAACCCCTAATATAAGTGTAACCAGTGTTTGTTTCTGTCCATCTTGTTTTGTTTTTTCCTTTCTAAGCAAGAGACTCCTGGGTAAATGCATTTGGAGTGAGGTAGGGCACTGGAGAGGGGGGAGCTTATTCAATAATCTTTGGATCCTTCTCAGTGGACATTTGCTTCCTTCCCTCAGATGCAAATACATATTGTCAAGGCTGAAAACATAGAATCACCATTGAAAGGAACCACTGGGCCTATGTGTGGTCCATGTGTTAGCCCTCAGGCATGTAAGGGCAGATTAGATAGAGGCCCAATGCTCTATAATTCTTTATCAGAGCAATAATCCCTTTGCCTAGAATAATCCCTATGCCCCCCCCCATATACACACTTATTATTATTAAAGTTTTGACTCTCTCTTCTCCAATCTATGCCTAGTCTCATACTGCTATTGCCTAATTATATATTAGGTTGCATCTACTCAAACTCAATCAGTCTAACCTCTTCTCCTACAAACAAGCTCTCTTCTTAATATGACTCATCTCTCCACTGTTATCTTTTCAGTGATAGTCCGAAATTATTCATCCTACATAATACTGACATTGGTTTTCATAAAGCATCACTTAGGTAATGTTATCCTACCGCTCAAAACCCTTTAATATTGAGAACTTCCCATAGATTAAAGTTGAAACTCCTTATGCGGACATGAAAAGCTCTCATATCACTTCACCCTAAATTCTTTTACTTGTCATTCTTAGCTTCAAGCAATAGAAAACAATTCTAAACAGTTAACGCAGAAAGGGAATTTGTTGGAAAGAAATTGCTCATAGAATTGTTGGAGAGGCAAGAGACCCTGACTCAGAAGATAGGCATGAAAGAGAGCCCAGGCAGTCCAAACTGTTGCCAAATCATGCTACTGAACTACCTGCAGAGGACACTGCAGCTTCTGCCACTGACCACTTCATGCAACAACATGCTACCCCGTCACCAACTCTGCTAGAAGTCAACATTGGGTGCACTGCCATTGCCACCAAGGAGAGTGGGTGTGACTGCCTCCACTGTCAGAATGGATGCTTCATGACAAGGCAATTAGCTCCTGATTCCAAGTCTCAGTCATCTTCTGCTTGGTCAAAACTGTGCCCTATGTTTTGTTGCAAGGGGAAGTAAGTATCTGGACTTTCCAAGTTTTATAGAGAAAAGTAAGGTCTGCCCCCTGTCAATACTCATATGGGGGGATTTCCCAAACATGGGAAGAAAATTCAGATGCCAGGGAGAACAGAAAATAAACACACACATGCGTGTGCGCGCGCGCACACACACACACACACACACACACACAGTGTGAGAGAGAGTGTGAGTGTGCACACATGCACGCACAACACAGCATTTTGGCTAACTAATGTCCTAACCAAACCATTAACCCATTAATCTATGGTGCATTCAATTACCTGAGATGAATCCTATTCCTCCTCACCTTCACAAATCATTAATTATGATTATGCATATTAAAACACCTAGTTTATCACCAACAGATACTATTCTCTAACTCCTAAGTATTACTTCCATTCCAGTTAAAATGCTTTTCTAGCTCCAATTCTAAGGATCCACATCTTTACCTCTCTCTCCATCTCCACATCCAACCCAAGGATTTGTTGAATTCCACTTTGCCCAAGGAGTTATCTCTGAACACTCCAACTCAGTGTTAGCCATCTTTTCTAAATTCCTTTGCATTTAATCCATATCATTAATTTTTCTGTTTATTATTTATAATGTCACACTCTTAGCTATCTTTTCAGGTAGTTTTATATCCTGAGATTGCAACCTTCATGCAATAAAGACCATGTGCTATAATTCTCTGTATCAACTCTAGCAATACCATCCTATCTTTGGGAGAGTAAGCACATAATAAATGGTTACTGATCGTCTGTTCTGCCCCTGAAGTAGGCTTTAAATTAAATTCTTAATCACTCATGTCCACATACTTCTTCATTCATATAAAAGGAAAAGTGCAGAAAAAAATTGGGGTTACTAAGTTCGTAGATTTCTTGTTAATTGAGGCATTATAATAAGCTTCTAGAGTAATTAATTTCATCTCAAATATGTTTTTTTGTTTTAGTTTAAGCCATGTAACAGAAGTGCTATAAGACATAAAGTGAAAGAATTGACAATAAGTTTATCAGGGCCAAAAACGCCATGATAAATTAAAAGAACTCAAGGTCTCTTATCCTGAGTAGAATAGGAGCTGCCAGTCACCCAAATAAATCACCCACCACTCCCTTGCTACTGGCTCTTACTGTTAGCTTCTGACATGCTTAAGTCTGTCCCATCTAAATCAACAAAAGCGCTTTCTTGACACTCCGTCCTTTTGCAGGATGACACTCTCCCTTGCTCTCCTTCCTTTCACAGCCATGATTCTTAAAAGTGGAGCCCATGCTCACTGTCTTTGTATCCTCGAACCTACATACAAGCCAGTGTCACTGCTCCATTTAGCCTGCCAATACGGACTTCACGGGTAGATTTCATTTGCTGAATCCAGAGCACCTTTGAGAACTTACCTTAATGGAACCACCAGGTATAATCAGAAACAATGGGCACACCCACATTTCAAAAATAAGTCTCCCCCTTAGTTTTCATATCATTTCTTTCCCAGCTTTCTTTCTTCATCTCTATTCCTTTGAAAAGATTTTAAAGGGCTTCCTCTACTTTATTCCACCTGTTTAATATTGGAGATTCTCCATCCTGTACACTGGCAATTCACACCCTGACAAATGTATCAAATCAATATGTTGTACCTCTTAAACTTACACAACATTACATGTCAATTATATTTCAATAAAGCCGGAAAAAAATAAAATAATCGGATGTTCCCCAAATGATTGACCTTTGCCCTATTCGCTTACTTTTCCATCTATTTATATATTCAAATCCCCCACTCACTTTCAGCTTCTTTATAGGAGAAGCAGTTTCACCTACAAGGTCTACTGCTACCTAACACAGAATGCTCCTGACCTGTTTGGTTATAATGAAACTGATAACAACCTTCCTCCAGAATTTCTGATAAAATGTCATGTCTTAGAGTGACTATCACCTATAAGGTAATAACTCAAATCTATATTTCCATCCCAGATTTCTCTCTAAAGCCCAGGTCATATATTCAACTTATGTGTTTTTTTGTTTTGTGAAAAACTAGGGGTGCTTGGGTGGTTCAGTTGGTTAAGCGCCTGACTCTTGATCGCGGCTCATGCTATGATCTCGTGATCTGTGAGATGGAGCCCTGTGTCCATCTGTGCTTGTCAGCACAGAGCCTACTTGGGATTCTCTCTCCCCCTCTCTAATAATAAATTAATTACTTTAAAAAAACCGTTTAATGTGCTTCTGACAACCAGATTCTTCTTCATGACCCAAAACTCCAGAATAAATGCACCTACTTCACTTCCTTCAGATCAGACTCTTGCCAAATAGTGAATCCTGCCCAGAATTAGGAAAGAGCCCTGACACTCCCCAGTCAAATAACAGTTGTGGTGCCCGGGCCCCCCCAGGCGTGTTGCAGATGAGAGCAGGAAGTGGCACTACTGTTCCCACCCTGGGGGAGAAATCGAGTTTGTAAGATTTTATAGGTAATAAGGTTATATTAAACCCTTGAGAATATATTTTTAAATCTATTTTGAGCACATTAAGGACTTTTTACCTGGTTTGCCTATTAACATTCATCAAGATTAATTACAAGCCATTCTTATATTCTGTGCTATCTTGTCTAGGCACCAAAATCGGAGCAATTACAGGTTTACTATGTGATGATTATTAGCACAGTTTGGTGCCACTGTCTTGATTCGTGCTAACGCACAGTGGTTTTACTCACCAATGCTTCTGCATAACCAGCACAGTGTCAATACAATGAAAAAGGCAGATAATGTCTGAATATTATTAGGAAAATTGTCTTGACCTAGAAGACCACCTGAAACGGTCGCAGAGACTTTCATTGCTCTGCCAACAGCCTTTTTAGAACTGCCGCTCTCTGGCACAGAACCCTGAAAGCCAGCCATAGTGACCACTCCAGAAATCACAGTGCAATCAGTGATGGCCATCATCTTTAGTAAAGCGGAAAGTCTGCCAAAACTTTACCTTGATTTTTATTTAGAGATTCAAATGAATAATATCACTTCCCACAACCACAGATAATCTTTTTTTCTGAATTCCCAAGATATGTATTCCATTCCTTTCATGGAGTCCCTGTCACGTTTTCCCTCACATGTTAGTTACTCGTGTTACTCTGTTACTTCTTTTAGGCCAAGTTCCTTCAGTGCAGACTTACCAGATTCTAGGAAAACACCTTCACTACGAATCTTGAATAGAAAAATCATTCACAAATAACTTTTGTGAATGGTTTTGAATTGACTTATATAATTGGCAAAACCAAAATGAGTTAGGTCTATACCACCATTTGCTCTTTATACGGTGTTTCAAATACAATTTAACAATGTACATAAAAGCTAAAACCACTTTGAAGAAAACAAGAATATGTCCTTGTGACCTTGAGTTAGGTCACAGTTTCCTAGATAAAACTTAAAGCACAAGCAGCAAAAGATAATATAATGGGCTATAGCCAAATTATAAATATTTGGACTTTAGACCATATCATCAAGAAAATGAATCCATAGAATGGAAGAAATATTTGTATAGCATATATCTGATAAGGTACTTATATGTCTAAAATAGGTAAAGAACT
This sequence comes from Herpailurus yagouaroundi, assembly GCF_014898765.1. Lineage (NCBI taxonomy): Eukaryota > Metazoa > Chordata > Mammalia > Carnivora > Felidae > Herpailurus > Herpailurus yagouaroundi. The sequence goes on from NW_024412407.1 coordinate 12,870,387, forward strand.
TCTACATCTCAATAAGAGAAAGACAACCTAATTTAAAAACAAGCTAAGGATTTTAATAGACATTTCTCCAAAAAAGATATACAAATTGTAGAGAAGCACATGAAAAAAATGTTCAACGTCTTTAGGAAAATGAAAATTAGGCTACAATGAGCTATCGCTTCATACCCACTAGGATGCCTATAATACACACACACGCACGCACACACACACACTATACCACATGTTGGCAAATATATCGAGAAATTGAAACCCTCGTACACTGAATGTAAAATGGTGCAGTTGCTATGGAAAACAGGTTAGTGGTTGCTTAAAAGGTTACATATAGTTACCATACAACCCAGAAATTCCACTCCTAGGTATACACTACCTAGAGAAATGAATCAGATGTCCACACAAAAACCTGTGCACAGATATTCACTGTTGCACAATTCATAACAGCCCAAAGTAGGAACAATCCAAATGTTCACAAACTAATAAATGGATAAACAACATGCCATATATCTGTACAATGGAATACTAGTTGACAATTTAAAAAATGAAGCACTAAGGTGAAAGAAAATTAATGAACCTTGAAAACATGATGCTAAGTGAAGGAAACCACATGCAAACAACGATATACTACATGAGTTTTAGGATTCCATTTATCTGAAATATTCAGAATAATCCAATCTCTAGAGATAGAAAGTAAGTTAGTAGGAGGATACTGGAGGGAAATGGGGAGTGATTGCAAATGGTGTGGGGTTGCTTTTAGAGAAACAAAAATGTCTCATAAATACATTACCATGATTGCTGCACACTCCTGTGATAAGAGCAAAAAACCCCCAAACCACCACTAAATTGTATATTTAAAAATATTATTCACTACTAACCAAGCTTTTGGTTAGATGGACTATACAATAATTATTAACTATAACTATATATATATATCAGTATTTACTGTATTAGAAACTAAAATTTAGAACATTAAAAAATACATAAAGGAATTTTAAGGAATAGCTAATAATGGAGAACTAAAAAAGAAGTAAATTTTAATTCATTTTCATTTATAAACCAAATATAAACCACATATACAATGTCAGGAGACACGTTCAAGATCTACTTTAACTATATAACACCGGGCAAGTTAGTTAACCTCCCTGTGCTTCAGTTTCCTCATTTGTACAACTGGAAGTTTATCATTTTCAGGATTCAATGTGCAAACAGTAAGAACACAGAATATTTTCTTCCAAAAATATACATGTAATGATATATTTTGATAACTAAAAACATGTGGTAATCACTGGCATATCTTTCACAATGAAACAAAAATCTATGACACATAATCCAACTCAGAACCCACTTTTCCATTTTAATATCAGTACTGCCTTTTTTTTTAAATTCCAGGAAGAATTCCAATACAAACATTTTGGGCAAAAGAAAGAGAGGTATATCCACTCCCCTACTTCCTTGCTTCATGATAAAGAAACTGTCTAAATAAAAAAAAAATTATGACTCATCTTTCCCTATCTGGACAAAAGTAAGTTTAAAGGAATTGAGAAGATAAATGGTTCCTCACATACAGTGGGGGAGGGAAAACTAATTTGGGATTGTGACAAGGAAACATTCATTTGTCATTATTACATTGGGGTATCCTGGAAAATGACCAGAACCTCATTATATATTGTGTGACTAGAAGGACCACTGCCCATTTTCAGCCCCTTCCTTTGTCAAACCCTTCCTCCTAATGCTTCGGTTCATTTCCAGCAAAGGTTATTAACGATATTAACTATCATGGTAGTCAAGTCAGTGCCCAGCAGAAGGCACAGGGGCAGGTAGGGAGCTCAGAGAGGAAGGAGAAAGACACACAGACTAGGAGGGGGAGGGTGGGTCATTAATTCATAAGAACTAATTTGTCTAATATTCGGTAACAAAAGGAACGCTTCTGTGTCGTGCATTAATGCAGCATCAATCACTGAGTAACTGCTCGACACACATAATGAGAATATTCTCTGGCCAGCTCTATGGTCTGTACAGACAGCTGGGGAGATAATAACCCAAATGGAATTTTTATTTTAATGCAACTCCCATCCTTTAAACACAAAAATGAAACAGATTAAAGTTGGTAAAAATATAACAGCCTTTCATAAAAGCTTAGTGTGGTAACATATTTACTCCAGCAGTAATGCCTAAAGAGCCTGAAACATCTCCACTTGATTGTTGGGATTCTCCAGTTTAATGGCCCTTTTCTTTTAATTCATTATGAGTTGCTTTAGTCTTTCTAGTGGTTGTGTCTAATAAATGTTGGCTCATCTGATTATATTTCAGTCAGATTTTCCTCCTTTTGTATGTCCCCCCCTTTTTAAAGCATGCTTGGAAAGCTTCACTTTATTCAGAATAACTTACTTTATTTTCAAATCAAAATTATACCCACGTTGATATGTGAAATATTTAAAGTATATATTTATATCCACATTGCATGCACAATGACTGAAAAATAAATTACTACAAAAATTTACAAAAGCGGGTGTTATATTTAAAAACAGATCAGCTTCATTGCAAGAGAAATTTAGGTCATGCGTTAGAGAAAAAAAAATCCCCATTTACTATTTATTTTTCCATTCAAAATCAAAATCTAGGCAAAAAAGTGGAAATTTTTTCATTTGTTAGACTATAGCAACTCCTCTCCTAAAGACAGTTTAAAAACATTCGAAAATAAACATGAAAATAGCTTTTGACATTTAATGATTTTCTAAAAAATAATCAGCAACTAGGAAATCTACCTGAATTTTTCTAAATGTAGGTCATGAGGCACAATGAAATCAGTGTATTAGGGCATTCAATGTGTTGTCACTATTAGAAATAATGAACTCTCCATGCCAGAGTTATTTCTAAAGGACAATTTTAAAATGGTAAAAAGGCCGAGAAGAAATATGAAATATAGTAAGCCTAACAGTGACAAACAGAAGGAAAAGAATTTAATGAGGTCAAGTTGAAAATATAATTTAAGATAAAAAGCCTCATTGAACTCTGCCTGCTGTTCAACTATAACCGAATGATATGATCAGCTTCCTTGGTATCTGGTACAGATTCTAACTCAAGGGAGCTGCTGCTTTAGCATGAAGAAATTAAGTATAACATGCCTGTGTTTATAATGAGTAGAAGCCCATTATTTTCTACTATTTGTTTTATTGTTTTAGGACTAAAATCATTATATTCTACACTAATATAATTTATTATTCAGTTTTAGATCTATATACCTTAAGGCTGCCAGAAATCCTTAATATGCTTACATGAATTGACACAAATATTTTGGCAATTTTTTTCTTAAATCCAAAATAAGTTTTTGCTAATCAAAGAATTCTCAAACACATGGGCTGATCTCATTGAGATGAGCAGGAGTAATTGCTAATGGGTCTAATAATTGGTTTATATTTTCACGACAGGTTTCTAATTTTGTTTTAAAGTAGTTTCAGTAACAAAAAATATCATACTCCTCACAAAAAAATACCCCCCAACACACACACCAAAATTGTGAGTCTATTCTTCCCTTAAAGAATCACTAACATGCATGCACTTGTATCCCCACAAGCAAAGAAACAATGATTAAATTTAGTTTTCTGTAGCCCATGTTCAAAAAATAGTGGGTTTTCTTCAAAATATAAAATTCACTGTAATATTGAACATGCTTCTCCAAATCTATACCTCTTCATCCTCTTTTAAAAATCACTGCTTTCAAGAGGGTTATTTTGTCAGACTTCTCCAAAAAACAGCTAGAAATTGAATCAGAAGCTTTTGATCCCAGCCTTCAATATAGCTCCCAATGATCCTGCCTCTTGGCCTCTGTGCTCCTGTGTAATCCCTTCCGGCATTGGACCAGGGTTGTCTGTGTTAACAACAGAATATGGCAGAAGTGATGGTATATAATTTCTGAGATAAGTTTATGAAGACATTGTAGCTTTGTCTTAGTTCACTTGCTTTCTCTCTCAGACCATTTACTCTGAGAGAAGTCCACTTCTATTGGTGAGAGCAGCCTTATGGAGAAATACATGTGGCAAGAAACTGAGGTCTCCAGCTAACAATCAGCAACAAACTAAAGCTTCCTGCCTAGAGCCATGTGAATGAGGTAGAAAGCAGATGCTCTAGCCCCAATCAAGCTTTCAGATGACTGCAGTCTTAGACTACATCTTGAATACAACCTCATAACAGACATGAATTACCCATCTAAGCTGTCCCCAGATTCCTCACCCTAGGAAATTGTGTGAGATAATGTGTTTGCTGTTTTAGTTGCTAAGATATGCAGCCATTGGTAGCTAACACTCTTCCTGCTAGCATTGTGTAACCAAAAAGACTTGGTATAGTACTAAGGACAGAGATACATTTCCATCACCAATAGACATGTTATTTGTCTTGGGGACTGGAACAGATCCAATCTGGCTAATATAGTCATTATCTAACTATGAGTATGGATGATTTTTTTTCTTTTTCCCAATGCAAGACTATGCCTACATATGCTATATAATCAAAACCAAACCAAACAAAAATGACTGATCTATTGTGACCCATGCATTTTTACTGCATATACTTTATAAAACATCATTTAACTACTATGCAAAATGGAAAATCAAGGCCATAAGAGTTTTACATTAGCATTTACATTCTGCTTAAGTTCATAATGCTAATCTTCATACATTGCTTGGAGAATTCACTAATTTCTAGATGCATAAGAATTCGAATAGTTGGACTGAATAATACTAGATAAAGGAACAAATTAAGGAATTCACTGAACTATCAGGTTATATTTTACTATTTATATGGAATATTAAAACAAAAGATCAGAACAGATATCAATTAATCCTTTCTAAATAACCAAAACTCTGTCTCTGTCTCTCTCTCTCTCACACATACACACACACACACTATAGCCACATATCTAGATGTGATATATTCTGCAAGAGAACAAGGTTATAAAAAATCTTCTCTCCATTTATTTTCTAATTATACATAGTCATATATGTCACATTATCAGGAAACTATAAAAACCTAGCATAGGAAGAGAATTAATCTTGAGGCCTCTATGAAGTCATCCATGTTGGTAGCCCAGCATCCTTCATAGTCTTGGTATGGTCAGGAGAGGAGTGGGGCAAAGATGGGTTTAGCTCTTGGATTCCAAGGAATGACTTCATTCTTATCCTGGAAGTTAACTAAAGGAAACTGAAGCCTGGGATAACAGTCATCTGATAAGTCTTCATGAGAACAAAGGCATGGCTCAGACAAAGCACAGAGACTGTAAAAACTGAGATGAGCTAGTAATTGCTGTATGACAACCGGACAGGCTATGAAACTGCTCTGAGCTTCCTCTGTAGCACCCCATACTCATAAAGTCAAAACCCAGAGGCAAGTCTCCATTGCCCCTCCAGCTTATTCATCCTTGGAGTTCTGAATGTTATAAGCCATCCCTAATCCACAAGTCACTGTTGAGAGCTGAGACAGGGACACAGATCTGACCTGGACAGCCTCTGTGTGGGTAGTGTTAAAGAAACGGAAAAGAATGAGCACAAACCTTTAAATTCTCAAATACTCCCAGAGTCAGATTTGCATATGTAAGGAGAGATGATGTTCTGGACATATCCGTCACAAGACTATCATGTTCAATTCTCCTCTGGCTGACACTTCCGTGCACATTGCCTGTTTTCTGGGAAAGAGTCCCAGGCTGGTCTTTGCACCAAGTTAGCCATGGACTGGACTGAACGGGGCAGTATCTGATTCAAGGATAACCAATCCCTGAGCTGGACAGTGACCTATAATGGTCACTACAAGAGCAGTGCATTATTTTCCTTTCCCAAAGCTCCAATTTATCAGCTTTTCTTTCATCCTCCTTTCTTTATCTCACATGTCAAAACGAACCAAGTCTTAGTTGACACATACATTATTTGAGGGGATAATTTGTAGAATTTGGGATATTATTGGCCATATTTGAATTTAAGGGCATTGGATTGTATCTTTGCATAGGCATGTTATAAATACTTCTCAATGATAATTGTTAAGAGAATACTTCCTTACTCCTTAATTTGCATATGATATATGAACCTTAAAAGTAGCTACGATTCTTTCTAAAAGAACACATTCCTAAAAGAAGTTGTTGTATAGATTAAAATGCTATTTCTGAAAGGAACTCTCTTATTAACATTTTAATAAACTATGCATTGTCCTATTTTAGCTAAAATTATCTATATAGTGAATATAAGAGTAAAAATATAAAAATATAACTAGAAATTCAATACCTAGGTAACACTACCACATTGGTTTGGTTAGGATACCAAGAGTCATGTTCATAATTTACTCCTCTAGTAAAATTCACAAGTATACGTATTGGACACATTAATTCCATGTGTTTTCCTGAACATTGTGACTACTTTCCCACCACTGAGCAAAGAGAGATGCATAAAGTAATATTATCCTCTGTATTCTCAGTGCTGTAACCCACTGAAAAAAAAAAACTAATATCCTCAGCAAACATTATAAATATGTTTTATTGTATACTAAGGAGTATTTGCATATCTTAAAATCTTCAATACCTTCCTTCAGCAGCAAAACAAATCAGGTCAGACATCGTTAATTAGCTTTTCAAAAACTCAATAATTAACCTAGTTAAGAATTATTGCTCCTTTTATCAGATTATTTTAATATATTATATGGAGTACAAAATTTGTGACATACGATAACATAAAATGGTGGTGAATAGGCATAGTTATTATTATGACGGTTCTGTCTCTAACACCTTCTTTGTCAATATACAAAGCTGCTTTAGATGTGTAAATGAACCTTCTGCTGTCACCATTCAGAGTACTGTATAAACAGTAGACTTTCACATAAAATACCTTTTTATTTAATACCTTCATATTTTCATTTTCACCTAAGCAGTTTTTTTTTCCAAGAATGCTCTATCAAGATCATTAATGCTCATTTTATTTTAAAATGTTAGGATAAAAATTCCAAAGCACATCAAAACCACATTGCTGTTTTTCAAAGAAAAGATTGTCACATAGACACAGGATTGAAAGAGTCACATATACGGACTTATAAATATATGTAGTTTGAAAAAAAAATCTTATTAAAATGGTAGTTTCTCTTAGGGATGCTGACAAATTTAACTGATCTAGAACACAAGGTTACAGTTTCAGTGACAGGTGAATTAAAGGAAAATCAGATATTCTATAATCAATGATTTATCTTTTCTCCTCTTCTTTAACCAAAGAATTAATCCAGCCCCAGTTAGTCTAGTTATCTATGATGTGCAAGGCAGACATGATCCATTGTGTACCCACTGTGAGTGACAGCATGAATGACAGCCTTTGCCAGTCAAAGCGGTGATAAGGACTGGGTTCTGAGAGAAGCTCCTACTTGAACGCCATCTGCATTGTCCCAGACATCACTTCTGGCAGCAAGGCTGATTCCGAGATAAGAAGGTGATGGTGCTGAGCTTATTTCACAGAAAGATCTCGGCAAACTAATCAGTGCCATCTGCATTTAGAACAACAGTCATTAATTTGGCTCCTTCCTTTCTTCCTCCCTTTCTTTCCTTTTTAAAACTTTTCACCAAATGCTTCCAACACTTCAATACATTTAGTGTGCTACCAAAGACAGTCTCTTGGTATTCAGGAGCAAACAAAGCCACACAAAACAAAAACACCAAAAAAATCTGAGAATAATGAAAAGGCAGCAGCAAGGAGCCCACGGAAGATTCTATTCTGACTGACTCCGATTGGCGAGATGCTGGCAAAGTCTGTGTTGTAGCTCACTGAGATTCAAATGCGAATTAGGAGGCAAAGGTTTGATGGGGTCTTCCAGAGAAAAGGATGGCCTTTGCCCAAGAGGTGTGCATAAGTGAGAACCGTAACAAAAAAACTACCAATAGAGCGGTAGATATGCAGCTGGCAATCGTGGTAATAGCAGTCCTATCAGCAACGTGAAAACCAGTGGAATTAGAAAGATAGGGATGTTTCACCTCCAACAAGGGTTGTGGAATGTTTACTTGTCCAAATTCTCAGTCTGATTGTGCCTCACGCAAAGATAACTAGGTATGAAAGGTGTATCTTGGCAGAGCCAACCAAGATTCTTTGGGAACCTTGATATGTAGACAAAAGACAAGCGAAATATGGTAAACCACAGAAATTATGATATGATAAGATCCATTGTTAACGAGAACTACAGAGACCAGGGCTCTCTCTAGTCACCAAACAGCAGTGTGCTCCATCATCTGGCAAAGCAGAGATCCAGATGGGGCCCTACCCAGGTTCAAGGTTGGGAGGGTAGTTAGTGAGGGGCAGCAAGAAGCTGCTGTGCTGGCACATGTGGCTTCCCAGAAAGAAGGGTTTACAGGAAGACCTGTCCTGCCTCTCCACACCTGCAGCATGAGTCCCCGAGACCCATGCTTTCCTATCTCAGGGCCTTAGCCCACTGATACTTAATGGTTCCAGAGCAATCTGAAATCAAATGAACACATCCTCCTATGAAGTGTTGACCCTCTGAATTTTGGGTTGAGGACTAAGCGAACCATGTAGTGGTTTAGAGGCATAGGCTTTGAAGTCCATTTGTCAGGATTTGAACACCATTTTCTAGCTATGTGACTTTGGCAAAGTTATTGACATTATTGTTGCCTCAGTTTACTAAAATGGGGATATGGTTAGTACTACTTACTTCTCGAAGAGTTATTATAATGATTAAATGGGTGAATCAATGTAAAGCATTTGAAATAGTAACTTGGCCCACAGTAAGTTCTCAATAATTTTATTTCACTATTGTGGTAGTGATGGTTGTTGTTATTGTTATTTCATGTACTTCAGATCAAGCAGTTAGAGAAACCTGACATTCTTGGTTCTGCCCACCCCAATTTCCACTTTCCAACCACTTCTTTATCTGCCCCCTGCAAAACTTGCTATTCTGCCTTCACTACTTCAGAGCTACTCTTCCTTATTTCTTGGTCATTTCCCTGGATTCACAAATGATTTTAGCTCTAGACCCCGTCTTCCTTGTCATACAATCTCTAGCCAGTCTTGACAACTTCATCATCAACTGGGATAATCCTTCCAATTTAACAGACCTTCAGATTCTTGACCTTCTTAGACAATCCTGTCCTTCTCAACACCTCAAGTGTCCTTTTTCCTGATCACAGCCAAGACTTCATCCTCATCAGAATCTGCACCATGTCCAAATCTGAAATGTGAATGTTCCACTCTAGGATCTCAGTTTCCCATCCTTCTCTCTTACTTATTCAAATAGTACTTTTCTTAGAACATTAGGTCCACAGGGGCACCTGGGTGGCTCAGTCGGTTAAGTGTCCAACTCTTGATTTCAGCTCAGGTCATGATCTCAGTTTGTGAGATTGAGCCCCGCATCGGGCTCTGTGCTGACAGCTCAGAGGCTGCTTGAGATTCTCTTCCTTTCTCTTTGCCCCTTCCTCGCTCTCTCTCTCTCTCTCTCCCCCCCCAAATAAATAAATAAACTTAAAACAAAAGAACATTAGGTCCTCAGGGCATTGGACCTGATGAATATTCATCTTCCCTCATCTTTCTCCTGTCTTCACTTCTTCCACAACATACAAGCAAAAGTCCATTATTATAATCATAGCCTCAACTACATTGTTTCTCTCCTCCTCCATTGTATTCTCTTTGCAAAACTCTAATTCCAGATGAGCACAACCATTTGTTTTCTTACTGTGCATTCCTGAGTAGCTGAATGTAGCTGGAGAAAATTATACAACCAGGCATACTGATTTTACTTCAACTTAATGACCTTACATCTCAAATGGGCTCTTAACACAATTCAGCTATTCTTCCATGTTTCTCAATTAAACTCCATTCCCAATACTTGAGATGACTATTTCATATACTATTCTCTCTTCTGACCTACCCAAGCTCTTTGACTCACTTGGAGCTAATGGTCCCATCTCACATTTTACTGTGAAAATAGACATCACCAGATGTCAAGATCCTTATACCCTAATCTGCAAACTTAACTTACATAACCACAGATCTCTTTTTCCCTCCTTTTACATTTAAGAAATGTAAATATCAATAACTTCACAAGTGCTTGGAGTCCATTTCAGCTTGTCATTCAAGTTCTTTTCTCCCATTTCTAATTTGGATCCAACAGTTTTAGCACTTCAAGTCCACAAGTATTTGGGGGTGTAATTGTTTCTTGGTTTAAGCAGTCTTGGACATATTTGTATATAGGTGTGTTCGTTTGTAAATGGCCTGATAGTACTACTGAAGTACAGAAAATGATTAAGAACATGTAACATTTCTAAAACCATGAGACAGGACTTCATAAAGCAAAATAAGTGAAATAGGGCCCAAATCATACCTGCTGCTTCTCTGCTTCTCACAATCATCAAATTCAAGTTCTCTGAATCTAAATATCCCCTATATTCAATGTGATTGGTTCATTGTACTGATTATATTTCTCAAATGACTTGGGGTAATTTGCAATTTATGATGCTAATTGGTCTTTCCCAAATACTATTAATTTTTCAGATGTGTTGAGCTTAAATTCACCTTAGTAATTCCCTCAGTTTTTGTTTTTGCTTTTGTTTTGTCTCTGCTGGAATGGAAGAAAATAGCTACATTAAAGCAGCACAATATAATTTAAAGCTGGATACTGAAAACCTTTTGATGATATAAGCAAAATGCAGTATCCAAAATATTTTGGGGGCTGATTTCTTAAAAGATCTTTGCAATGAATGCATACCAAGTCAGGGGGATGAACAAGAAAACAAACCACGTCCTTCTCAGATATGCAAATAAAGACTTTAATTATTCTGACTTTGATAAATGCAAAGAAAAGAATTTATTATAAACTACTCTGTGCTGCTGGATATATTTCTCTCATTCTCAAATTGACAAAATACATCTTGGCTTTCCTTATTCTAATAATAAGAATAATGACTAAAATTAATGAAAGCTCACTCCAGCATATTTAGCATTGCACTAAGAGTTTATATGCATTAGCCCTTTTCATCAAATTATAATTTGATGACAATATAATAATTCCCTCATTGAACTTATAAAATAGGTATTAGGGCAAATAATTGAAAATTGTCTTTTTTAAAAAACCATATTTGACCTATAGGCAAATATGGTTTTCCATGAATTAACTTAATTTTATATGGTTTAACCTACTTTTAATATCCCCATTCTGCAGATGAATGTACTAAGGTCCAGGACAGTGAAGCTGATTTTGCAAGGTCATAACCCAGTTCTGCATGGCTCAAGAACTGAAAAACTAAAAACTCAAAATGGTATTTTAGCAACACTTAAAACGTCAAGATAACTTTTTTTCTTACAATGCAAAAGTTTGATCAATGATAACTCTAGAGTTCTGCAACATTGGGTTATCAATGGTTCAATTCATTCAGATTTTATCAGATAATTCTCTGTACTTTGTCATCCTGAGTAACACTCATTATGCTAACTTAGAAGCATGAAGGGAAAATGGTTCTTTAAACAATACATAATAATCCTAAATTATTCATTGTTACTGAAGATCACATAACAAAGGATTTTTAAATGGTCTAGCTTATCTCTTGAGAAAACCTGAAAAATCACATTATATCTCTGTAAACCATAATTCTAAGATTAATCAAAGTTCTGGCCTCTAGGCAAAGAAAGACTAGCCCATTGCCATCAGGAGAAAATCAGATATGTAGAAGAGATTACTGGGGAGGATTTAAAAAAAATTTTTTTTAACATTTATTCATTTTTCAGAGTGAGAGAGACAGAGCATGAGCAGGGGAGGGGCAGAGAGAGAGGGAGACACAGAATCAGAATCAGGCTCCAGACTCCGAGCTGTCTTCACAGAGCCCGACACGGGGTTTGAACTCACTGAATGAGAGATCATGACCTGAGCCGAAGTCAGACGCTCAACTGACTGAGCCACCCAGGCGCCCCTCAGGGGGATTTGGGGTTCATCTTTAGGAGCCAGGTCTGAACAACCTGACTAAAAACACTGTTTGACTTGAGTGATAGTTTAATCTACTAATGTATTTTCTTTGCATGATGGTTTTATATGTTTTATTTTCTGATAAGTTTAATGGGGGTTGGATTTGTATAAGCAATGCCAGATGAAATAGCATTTACTTAAAGTAACAAAAAAAAGGAATTTAATCAACAATTAAGAATCTCATTTTGCCTGTTCTTAATAGTCATTATTTTAGCATTATTCTACAATTATCTTAAAGGAAAAAAAAAAGGACATTAACACTACATTACTACACTCACACCAAAAATGACAATACATATATTTATTGCTGTGAACAGCATGCTGAACTGACTTTTAAAACACGATTAGGGGAATGATTAAAAGTGACTAAGATGGCTGAATTAATTAACTAAGCAGAAGAAAAATTTACTAGCACCATGGGATTTGTAAACACATGCTCTGACAAATATATGCTCTTTGATGGAGTTTCTTTTTTTAAAAATTTTTAAATGTTTATTTTTGACAGAGACAGAGACAGAGAGCAAGCCAGGGAGGGGCTCAGAGAGGGACACAGAATCGGAAATAGGATCCTGGTTCTGACCCGTCAGCACAGAGTCTGACCCAGGGCTGGAACTCACAAACCATGAGATGATGACATGAGCCAAAGTCGGAGGCTTAACCGACTGGGCCAAACCAGGCACCCCATGAACTTTTTTTTAAAAGCATAAGGTGGAAAAACTTCTTGGTGTATCAACATACATAAAGAATTAGCATAGAATGTATAGGTATTAAAGTTGGCGTTAACAATGGAAGAGCACACTGAAAACACATTCCTCTGTCAAATATAGTCCCAATTACTTTGAGAGAATAAGTATATAGGCAAAATAGAGACACTAGGATTGTTTTAAGGAAGGTTCTATCTCTGATGTCTCCCAAATGTATGATCAACCCAAACTACCAAATAACTGGCAGGGGCTGCTGTCAAGAATATGCAATATGATTACATAAATTTACATAGAGATGTAGAGCTTTGAAGCTGAAATGAAGGTAAGGAGGGAGTCTGATATCAAAAAGGAAAATAATCTTTATCAAGTTGGTTCTATTTTTTTTTAACTGAGTCCAAATTTAGTCAAGTTACAAACTTGCCAGAGCATTCTCTGTGAAAGCTGTTCCCTAGAGAACTGTTGATAATATTCTAAGTCTTCACCTTCTGGCAAAACATGAAGTAACACATCAGAAAAGCCTTACTTCCAGTCACAAAATAAAATCCACTTGGCGCAGCCTAAATGCTCCCCATGATGGTTTCCTGTCTTGCTGGGTCTCAGAAGATTCATCAGATTTGTCTTTGAGTCCCCAGATATATTTTACCCTACCCTGGAGAGGATACTCTTATATGTAAATAGTCAGTCTGTCAATGAAAGCAGCACCATTCTCTATGCTGGTAAAGTCTCACAAACAACTTGGGCACACCCTTTTAGAGAAGATCCAGACATGTATATGTAGAATTTTGACAATTCACTTTTGAGGCAGAGTTGAGATGCTTTATGATAAACTCCCCAAATCTTCAATTCTATATTAAATATATACATTTATATATATTTGTATATATATATATCTTTTTTCTGTACACATTTTAGCCAGTATACAGGCATCAAATTTCAAGGAACACAAAACAACCTTACTCTGCATTTTGTACAACACTAATGGTTCTGATGAAATATTTAAAACAATAATATTTATCATTGGAAATTAAATTTTGCTTTTAGATTTATTTTCCACTGTTCTTTTTAAATACATACTTAATACAGTTGGATAAACCTTCTTCCTGTCCTCTGAATCAGATTAAATGCAGTTTGGATTCATAATCATATTTATCAGATTCTTTTCATATTTGACCGGTTTAGTATAGTTTTGTTGATATCAGCCATGCCCTAGCGTAGACAGAAAAGGGAACACATATGACTTCAGTAAACTTAAATATATCTGAATTCAAAACCATCTATGGAGAAATGGATATGTAAGGTATCTCCTACAGACACAGGAGTATATGTATATTTATACTATACATGCACATGCACACATATACCAACACAGAACAGTTTAACCTTCTTTTATACCCTAGCTGCATACCATATGATTTTCATTTTCAAAGATGACACCATTGAGAGGTAGTGGTTGCTAAAGTGATTCAGAGCTCTGTTCCCACAGGGAGCTAAAAGAGATAGTAGCCATTTCAACTTTAAGCCCCTGGCCTTATCCACTGGTTCAGGGATGTGCTGAGAACTCACAGGCTTTTCACTGTTTACCCTTCTCCTTCACAAATTGCACAAAGGTTTATTCAAATTGAACAGGCCTCTCCATTTGATTGATGTCCACAGCTACAATCACTTCCCCAAAATTAAAGCAGAAGAAATGAAGTAGCATGCTCGAACAGTAATTAGAGCTGCCCTTTAAATTTCAACAAACGTGCTACAGTTCAGGTGTCTCAGGAACAGAGGGAGAAGACTTAGCAAAGAAGTAACATCAAAAGTGCAGGGAGGGGCCTGTGCTTTAGCATCACGGATTAACTGTGAAAGGCAAGTCCCTTAAAGTACAAGCTTGCAGGAGGTTATGTGCAAGCTTTCTGCCAATCATTACCAGCTGAAGAAAAGAAAGGGATGTTAGGGATAGAAATTTAAAAATGGCCAGAATGATGCAACAGCAATGCTGCACCTACATTTAGCAAAGTAGCATATGTACTAAAATTGGAAAGAAAAGCAGGGAAAATACAAATAAAGTGGGATTGTACCTCCAAGAGAAACAGAAATTATAAAGGACCATATTCCCTTGGAGAGGAACTGATTGCAAAGATGGGGAAAGAAATAATTCAGTTCAGAACTCAGGAGCAAATAATACATCATTCAGTCTTCATTGTTTTCATTTTCCTGCTTATACTCAGAATTTGATTGAAGCTATTTGTTCATGTACTTTATTAGTACCTGAATATCCTAAGTTGTATATTACATAATGCCATTCATTTTAGCTAATTATTTTATCATTCTTTAAAAATTTCAAATAGAGTCTGCTTTTGCGAGGAGTTCTTTGCTTTGTCATTTTACAACTCTAAACAGGGAAATGCACTGCAATCTGGTGCATCTAGTCAGGGCTGTTTTGGATTCATGGAGGAAAATGTACTGTGTAGAAGGTAACTACATCACAATTACACTTGACCCTAATCACAGGTATTTGGTGCTCAGGGAGCCTTCTGATCCCCTGGTTCTTGCTGTGGATAGGGTGTGTTGATTCCAAACCTTTTCCTTGCTTTTTATCCCTTGTCGTTTAAATCTTCAAGCTTGACCTGGGGCTGCTTACTGCCTGGCATCTACATAGGAAAGTAATTTTTTTCAAGTTGAGGGATGTATATTTGTTTTGTTATGTTTTGTTTCCAAAAGACTGGCTGAAGAGAGATTTCATCACTAATACCACACAAAATTACTCATCTCAGACACTTGCATTGTATTCCTACGATAGGAATTTAAATCAAGATTCAATGGACCAAAATGAAAAAAAAATCTATGTAGACATAGGCATTCCACCGCCAAACTAAAAGACTGGCAACACAGCACAGTACATGTCCAGGTGAAGGAAACCTAGTACAACATTACAGAATTACACATGGAATGACATTTCATCAAAAGAATGGCCAAATTTGCCCATGTTTTTCCCACAACGTGACCCTGAATCAGCTCATCAACTGAGAACTGGGAATTACGAGGCATGAGGGAGTATGTGCTCTGTGAGCACATATATAAGAATAACACCTGCTGATAAATTGCCAAAATCTAAATTTCATACTCATTGGTCACTTTTCTTAACATTACTCAAACTTACCTGGTTTTCACTGAAATCACTGGATGAATAAGCCACATGTGAATTACCGATACACAAAGTGGGTGGTGGTGGGGCAAGAGTGCCTTGGTCTGGTTTTTCCCCTAAAATGAGGGTAATAATCTATATAGCACAGTATTTCTTTTCTCAAGTTGAGGGATGTTTTAAATTAATGGCTGTGAGTTGTGGTTGTAAGGGAAATTTAGCAGATCACAACCAGAACATGAAATTGGACAGACTAGATATAAAATACTGAAGTCCATCAGCTGTAGTGATGGTAAATATGCTGAGGTAAACCGTGTGTATATATGCTGTGATGTAAATGTATCACTGCTGGTCATGGTCAAAAATCTTCGAAAGTCACCACCATACAACACTTATCCATGAAAATACAAAGTCAAAAACATGCAAAATGGAATTATCTTAGAAAGCTTTTTTAATATATTTGATAATATACTTATGATATTCAATTTCTCTAAGATCTATGCACTTTAAACCTGCTTGTTTCATATCATAAGCTATGTTCCATATTAGGAATGGTAACATTGGCATGTCTTTTTTTTTTTTTCTGGATCACTTTGACTTTTTGTATTCATAATATTTTAACTGAGACAGGTCAATGATTAGACTCTCTTGCAAATGATCTCTCGCAAAAACTCCAACTTCTGGGTCTGAGATATTGCCTTACCGCTAAGTTTAGCTGATTTCTCTAGAAGGGGCCTCCATTCTCTCTTGCTTGCTATGGCAGGTCAATCTCTTTCCTGTTGACAGGACTTTGTTGAGCTGAGTTACTAAGTCCTGGTCCCCTCCTCCCTACAGTCCTTCTCATCTTACTTCCTTAGAAATTCACTGTTATGTGTTTTTAAAATCATACTTTATGATTATACTGTTATAAGGATTCAGTTAAATAAAATAATATGCGTGGAAATATTGTAGTTGCAATCATTGATGCATACAAACTAACTTTGGTCCATTCTACTTTCAGAAAAATCTTCAAACTATGCCATGTTAAACACATTGGTACAATTCTTATAGAAATGTTAATTTCAGGGGAGCCTGGGTGGCGCAGTCGGTTAAGCGTCCGACTTCAGCCAGGTCACGATCTCGCGGTCCATGAGTTCGAGCCCCGCGTCGGGCTCTGGGCTGATGGCTCAGAGCCTGGAGCCTGTTTCCGATTCTCTGTCTTCCTCTCTCTCTGACCCTCCCCCGTTCATGCTCTGTCTCTCCCTGTCCCAAAAATAAATAAACGTTGAAAAAAAAATTTAATAATAAAAAAAAAGAAATGTTAATTTCAAACAAGTTTTTTCTAATTTTTTTAAGTAAGGATTCAAATGCCACTGAATTATCACATAATGACACGACATATAAATAAAGCCCCAAGCATTGTAATACTTTTGAAACTACTATCTAGCAGAGAAACTGAGGCAATGATCATGGTACAATATTTGAAATATTATTTTGCAAATATTAATAAAGTACATTTAAATATCTCTATAGCTGGTCCTTACTTTAAAGGAAGATTTGCTCTACTGTGCCAACTTATAAAATAGATACACTCAAAGTGAGTATCTAGACCAGTGCTGTTCCACAGAAATAATATGATCACAGATGAGAGCCACATATACAATTTCAAATGCTAAATATTCTAGTTTCCACATTAAAAACAGTAAAGAACAAGTGGATTTGATGCTAATAATATATTTAACCCCAAATATTCTCATATCAACATGAAATAAATATAAAAATTAAGAAGGTATATTTATACCGTATTTGAGATCTAGCAAATCTCAATTCAGAATTGTACCATTGTATAAGAGCTGTAAGTAGCTCTATTTAGCTAGTGGCTACTATTGGAAAGCACAGATCAGGAAGGTACTCTTTGTATTGACAGGAATATTTACCATAAAGTTCCTTAAACCAGTAGAGAGATGCAGCTATGAAAACTGGTGACTATGTTACAGTAATCTGTGTCGATGATGGAAAAGTAACAGTATCTTTCCCTATCCAGAAGATTAAAAATGTAGTTAATGGATGAAAGGTTTTCCAATTAAAATGTGTTCTTCATATAATTTGTAAAATTTCTACTCTTTCATAATGTTTCACAAAAAACATGAGACTATCCAGTTACTTCAATAACTCAGTAAGCTGAACAACCACTGATTAAAATAGGAACCTCTTTTCTAATTTAAAATACAGCCTAATTTTTGAAAAATTGTTTTGCATATAAATTTGCATGGAATTTTTTAAAAATAGATCTATAAAGTGAAATGTAAATAGTATAATAATTACATAAATAAATAAATATTTAAGAACTTCCTGACACTAGCAAAGTACCACACAGAGGAAAGAAAGGAGGAAAAACCAGATCGTTTTTATTTAGACATAACTTTTATTCAAACAATCTATGTTATGGTTTATGATGACATCGTATTAAAAACATCAACCATAACGAAAAAAGTCCTTTTTTCATATATTACTGAAAGTGTAATTTTATGAATAAATGCTTCATGAAAGTTCAACTACAAGGATATGAATGTCTAAAATAGTTAAATACATAAAATTCAAAAGAAAGAAACCTTAGTTTTTCTTTTCCTCTGTCTTTTTTTTCAAAGAGTGATATAGCTAAATTTTTGGACAATGTCTTTATAACATACTTTCTGCTTAGGATTAGTGTTAGAATATATTAACTCAGGTTAACTCGTCACTTCGTGCATTAACTTTAAAATTATAGAAAATATAAATTATATCTTTATGAGACATTATTGTAGCCAAATTCATTAATAAAATGAAGCTAATTTGTATCATTACAAAAATGTGAAGATAATGTTTAGATAGCCTATAACTCATCACTAGAAAACAGAAATGTTAATGTTTAAGCTATAGCATTTGTTACTATATTAGTGACAAACTTTTTAGATAATAATTTTATGACTTATTTAAAATATATTATCATTTCAATTTGTATGAAAATTCATCTTACTTTTATTATTCTACAGCTTGGCTATGATTATTTCTTGCTTTTATTTGTCTGAACAATACAATAAGAAAGCCTATCTCTTCATCTGGCAAAAAATATTACTTTTTCATCTTCTGTTTACCTTAGGAGCATTCAATTTCAATAGCTTCATTACTTTTAGACTTTATTCTATTTTATTGTTCCTTTATCACATGCATTTTAAAATGCCTATCAAACTCAACTAAAGGTCTTATGTAAATTTCAAGAATGGGCTCAATATTTTCATATAATACTAAGAAGCTAAAATATTTTTATTTTTAAAATTGACTTTGATCTTTCATTCCAATAACAATGAGGAATTATTTTATTTAGATGTTTCCTTTAAGGCATAGTCTGTCCACAGAAGATTGTTTCAACACAGTGGTGCTATCAATTTAAAGCTGCAACAGAGCTGCAAACCTCGGGGGTAGAGTGCTTTATCCTTCTGGGCGTAAAAGAAATGCAATATTTTGATAAGATCCAGAAAATCTGAAACAAAAGCAGTGCAGCCACTAATCTAGACACCTTCATCACCAGTCAAATGGAGCAGAATGGGGAAACACATTTCTTTACCAGATTGGCCTTATTTGCCCTGTGCCATGGTTTTCCATGTGCCAGCAACGCAATAGAGAATTATTTTCAAAATTCACAAAAACAAAAAAAGAAAGTGGCAAGACTTGGGATTCCTTTAAATAAGGATGCTTCTAATGATTTTAATAGAGTCAAAGTTTTCAAAATCAATTTTAATGCAACATTTCATAAATGCCTTTATTGTACAGAATAAGCTTCAACTATACACTTTGGAGTATATTTTAGTATGAGTCTAAAACTGTCCAATATTCAGTCCTCAAAGTCTAGGTATAAAAACTTTTGGTAAATGGCAGCATTGGTGAACTAGTCCCTGAGGCATGCTGTGAAGAACTAATTTTAAAGCTATAAATTCAGATATTCTTGCAGGATGAAGAGGCAGTTCCATTGGTTTACAACCATATCCACCCACATGAAGATAAGACTGCAAGCTTTCCAACCAGAAATCCCAATATAATTATTCAAGTTAGCAAATTACAGTAATACTAAAATATTCTTGGTGATAAGATCATCTCTGTTAAATTGAAGATTAAGGTCACATTTATCCATGTGATAACTGGTTATATATTTGTCTTCTAAGAAAATGTGACAGTCTATTTAAAATACTATGATCAAGGGATACCTGGGTGGCTTCATCAGTCAAGTGTCTAACTCTTGATCTTGGCCCAGGTCATAATCTCATGGTTTGTGAGTCTGAGCCCTGCATCAGGTTCTGCTTGGGATTCTCTCTATCTCCCTCTTTGTCCCTTCCCCACTCACATGTGTGCTCTCTCTCTCTCTCTCTCAAAAATAAACAAACATTAAAACAATAAAAATAAAATACAGTGATCAAGACAGATTAGATTCCATCCAAAGAACCAAAACCCAAACAAGCAAATAGGCAAACCAAGTAAAGGAGTAGATGCTATTAGGTGAACATACAGATCACTAAATGAGCAGTGAATTTGACTTGAATTTCCAGGAGTTACAGCATAGGAGGTTTGGATTAGGTAGTTTTCATTTTGCAATAAGAACATACACAAAATCTATCTGTAGAAACAAACCATTTCCTGGAGAAATAATGTCACAAGTGAGATTTCTATGTAAGCCTGTGTGTAAAGAACAATGAGGCTGGACAATATTTTAAATTATAATTTTAACTGTAGTGTTATAATGATTCTATTATTCTATCATTAGAAGCAGAGAATACACCACTAAATCATTACTCAGTGACAACATTTCTGTGCTACCAACGTGAGGCAGTCCAGACACAAAGCTTTCTGATGACTGACCTAATTTACTAAGAAAGCAGATGGAAAACTCAAACACTGGAGGGCAATTTACTGTTTATCTGCATAGTCTAGCACTTGTGACATAAACAGCAAACACTCCTTTTTTTAAAAATGCATATGCAGGTTTTTCACTTTTTTTTTTTTAGTTCAAATTGGATTTTCTAGTATGTAAGAAAAATTCTAGAAACACATACCGAAAAATGAAGAAACTTTTTTTTAGACTTAAACGTTATGGGGGTAGGATTATTTACACTTGCAAGAGTTTTAATACATATTTATTTTTATTATAGAAGTGATATATATTTATTGTAGAAATGCTAGAAAATACAAACAAGGAAATAAAGAATTACATATAATTGCATCACCTAGAGATAATCATTACTAATTTTTTATGTAAGATCTTAACACTTCTGTGGTTATACGATTATTTGTTCTAACGAACTCTACTCATAGTCCAATGAATTTTAATTCACAGATTGTCATTCAAAGGGAGAGAGGAGATTTCTCCTTTGTGTTTTCACTTCCTACTTAATGAAATTTTCACATGTTCAATGTTTAAAAACTATTCTGAGTCAACTATCTCACTGTTGACATCTGCTTGTCTCTGATTGTAGGACAGCCTGAGGTCTGCTGGAAATAAGCATTGTTCCCTTCTGACCCTGTTCCCAGTTATTGGTCACTATAAGGAGAAAGCAACGAGCGATAAGGGGACCCCTCAAGGTAACACAAATGGCATTTTTGCCTACCTGGCACCTTCCATCCCCACAACATCCTGGACAACAGAACATTTCTTTAATATATAAGACTGATATATATAATATATTTATATATAAATATATATTTATAATATATATATAATATATAATATATAATATATAATATATAAAACTGATAACCATACCTGAGTTCTCAGCAACAAGAAATTCAAATATTTATGGACAGATGGAATAAGAAAACTGAATCTATTTAGTCAGCACACATTATGGGAGATGAAAGGACAGCGTGGTGTCGGTACTGAATTTTATTTTTGCGCTTGTTGACACACTTAAGGAAACTGGTAGCATGCCACAGGTCTGGGGGTCCTGCAGCCTCTGAATTTCCTTTGAGCCAGAGGAAGTGTGAGGTGTATGGCAAGACCACCAGTTAGTACCTGGAACTCAGCCAAGGCCCTAGCGCTGAAATTATGTTCTCTCTACCTCAGCCCCCAGGTGGGCTGCTGCTGAAGATGGCGAACAGCAGGAACCCGGATGGCAGCTGTCCAACAGGCCAGAGCTGGAGCCCAGGAGGCAGAACAAATGCCTAAGGACGAGCAGGAGCACAGTCTAAAGCCATGCTGCACAGCTGCTGGCTGCGGGAAGCAACAGGTGGGGCCAACCTGAGACAGGCTTTAGAGGCGGAGAGGCTCTTTTTGCAGGGAAGGGCAGGGCAACCCTGAGATTAAAAAGCTGGGTCCAGACTATCCATTTCTGCAAATGAACCACAGGTCTGCAGGTGAGATGAATGGGTTGTTTCTACCTTTACACATATTTGATAATTAAGGTCAGCCTCAGTTTCTGTGTCTGAATGAACACGTGTCCTGAGAAAAAAGAACAGCAATGTATCCTCTAACTGCCTGGAACTGATGGGCTGGTCTTTCATGGGAGGGTCTGCGTGCTTGTGGGCTTTCGCCTCTGGGCAGAAGGAGGAGGAAAGAGATTTGTGCTGCAGCAATGGGGAAAGACAGCAGATGTGGGCATTGAGGAGGGGCAGTGGCTAGTTGTGAGTGGCTCTGGAGCAAGCGGTTTGTGCAGAACAGGGGGGAGTGACTGTATTCATGTGGGACTGTCAGACTGTGGCCACAGACACCAAGAAGCTAGGCCCAGGAGACCTAGCTCATCGCAGAGTGAGTGCAGGTCACAGGCCCTTCTTCCTTCCCTTCACCCTGCAAACACCCCTCTGCCCGGCAGTGGGAGCACCCTGGGTGTTCATTATTACAGCCTCCACGGAGGGGTACATAGCTTTCCACAGAAGGCATCAAAGACATCTGAAGCAGCAGTACATGAATAAAACGTCCAATATCCCTGTGCAGACTTGTACAAGAACCAGGACAATTTTGAAGGCCAGATGAGGTTCTCTGTGAATGGAGACTTCTGGAAGAAGGCATTCATGTGACTGGTCTCACATGCACTCACAGAATGGTGAAGCCTGGGGCATTCAAGTTACATGTAAAAATACATGTGCTTATTCTCAATCATCGTTGTTCTCGGAAATTATTCACATAACAAAAGTGATAGGGCCTAAACCAGGTCCTGGCATGAAAGTTACTTAATACTTTCCAAGAAGCACTGTGCAAAGAGCTTTACACGAATTTCCATGTCAATCCCCACAAGCCATTTTATAAATTATTAAATAATGGATGTGGACATAAACTTCGGGGAGGTAATAATCTACCCAGCATCACAAAGTTTTATGTGATGGAGTCAGATGGAATCAGAACAATAGGACACTTCCCAATCAGGGGTTTCCCTGTTTTTTTCTGATGTGTTTCTTCACATCAATACCTCTAATTCTCAAATGGAAGCAGGAGAGGAAGTGAATGGAGGAAATTATCAGAATCTGGGTGTGCACGGTTGAGAAAGGATAACCAATAAGTCTGATGTTTTTGTTACACAAAGTATAGAGAGCAAAGCTTGATACCAATGCTCTTGGCTGGTATGAGAGATTGAGAATGCCGTGGAGCTATGTGCCTACTGAATCCCTGCCTCACACCACAGACTTACTGTGGGACCTGGCACATCCAGCAGCTCAATGAGAACATCAAAATGTTAACACTGATTTCTCTTTGGGTGCTGGGATTATGGCCAAGTTTTATTTTCCTTGCCATTTTTCCATTTCTCCATAATAATCTTTATCCTTCCTAATCATGAAAATAGCTATTAAGGGGGCACCTGGGTGGCTCAGTCAGTTAAGCGTCCAACTTCAGCCCAGGTCACGGTGTCATTGGTGGTGAGTTCCAGACCCACATCAGGCTCACTGCTGTCAGAGCAGAGCCCGCCTGTGATCCTCTATCCTCCTCTCTCTCTCCCCCCTCCATTTGCTCTCTCTCTCTCTGTCTCTCTCAAAAACAAAAAGATTTAAAAAATAGCTATTAAATGTTGATTCAATTTTTAAATTTAATGTTTACTATAATATGGAAATGATTCGTGATTGAGTAATCATGGTGAAAACATACTAAAGAGAAGTACTCATAGGTTACTACGTAAACAAGTCTATAGGAAAAACAATGAAGAAAAATACACTGAACTCCAGCACATTTTGATTGTCCTTTGCAAACTACCCCCAATACCCGAATCTAGATAATAGTAAGCCACCTAAATAACAGTTTTCCTACAGCTATATTTACTTTTTTGATTGCTTTTTAATGTTTTATCTAAAATATATTTCTTTACATAAGCAATTTCGTGAAAAATACGTAAGCGAATACACCACTTATTGTTGTACAGGGCAAAGAGAAGGGTGAAGGGTTATACCTGCCTCCACGGGGAACATCAAAATTACCTGTAGAATTTTTCAGCCCACAAACCTACATGAACATCTTGCACCCACATGCCTCTAGAATTTCCCAGATTCACAGAAATCAGTGGTTGAAAATGGTGCACATGGTTGAAAATTTGATAGTGAGCCACAGTTCCTAGAGTTAATGTGTTTGATTCTCTCAGTAGGTGGAACCGGAGAAGAGTGTTGAAGCATTAGCCCAGACTCTAGATATAGCTGTTTAAAAGTGTCACACTGGGGCGCCTGGGTGGCGCAGTCGGTTAAGCGTCCGACTTCAGCCAGGTCACGATCTCGCGGTCCGTGAGTTTGAACCCCGCGTCAGGCTTTGGGCTGATGGCTTGGAGCCTGTTTCTGATTCTGTGTCTCCCTCTCTCTCTGCCCCTCCCCCGTTCATGCTCTGTCTCTCTCTGTCCCAAAAAATAAATAAACGTTGGAAAAAAAAAAAGTGTCACACTGAAAACACTAGAGAAACATTTTACTGCCCAATTAGGGACAATATGGGTAAATCTCACAGGTTTGCTTTTGCTTCTCAAAGGAAAATCTCCACTCCCTACACTCCCACTCTCCAGCCCCTCAATAAAAAATGAAGAAATGATATTGGGTAATGGATGATTAAAATTTCCCGCCATAGTAAGATGGCCATTGCTTCCGCTTTAGCTCTTCTATGCTGGAGGAGGAGAGCACACAGTTGAGGAAGACTCTAAGGAGTTAGTGAGATGGAACCCAGTACTTTTGGCAAATGACTGAAGGTACCACAATTTAAAATGGCACTACCAAACTTGGATCCCTGAATACCATGAGGAATAAGATTTCAATCTATTTGATAAGAACCAACCAGATTAAATTGTTTAAAAGTACTAACAACTTATGGGGCACCTGGGTGGCTCAGTTGGTTAAGCGTCTGACTCCTGATTTCAGCTCAGGTCATGATTTCACAGTTCGTGAGTTCAAGCCCCTTACAGGGCTCTGCTCTGTCAAGTGCAGAGGGCTTGGGATTCTGTCTCCCTCTCTCTCTGCCTCTCCCCCACTCACTTTCTATCTCTCTCTCAAAATAAATAAAAATAAACTTAAAAAAAGGTACTAACAACTAAAATAGAGTATTAGAGATCTTATAAGCCACACATATATGACTGAATCACTTTCAGTGATGACCTATAGTTGGGACACTCTTGAAACTATTAGAATGACTTTCATAAATTAAAATAAATATTATTTAGGTATAGTCTCTCCTTCTAGGGAAGTTACTGTCCTGAGCTACAGTTTCTATTTTTTGCCTTTTTCCTCCAGTAATCATACTAGCTTCCAGAACTTCTCATGAGAAATGTTTCCTAGATTATTTCCTCATGGTGATACTATGTATACAATAAAAGCACCACTCAAACTATTAAGCAGGAACAGGCAGACTCTCTTACTTGTTGCTACCTTCTCTTAATTTTACGCACATTTCAGTCTTACCTCAGTCTACTTATTTATATTGACTTGTCCTCTACACCAGAGGGGTCAATAAATGAAAAACAGAAACAATCTAATAATGGATTACAAACACTAGGCATGTATACTGGAAGAAAGAGAAAACATCCAAACCTAAGGAAACAGCCTTTGAGAAAGGAAATGGGTTATAGTTCTACCTATTTTAGGGCTCCAAGGAAGAAAATACATTATTTTGAGACTCATTTCTGAAGGATTTGCCTCTCTCCCTGGACACCTCACCCTACCTCACTTCATAAGTCACATGCTGTCTAGACCAGATTCAAGGTTCACTGTGAAAAGATTACATTCACAGGGTCACTGGGAGTGAAGGTGGGGGTGGGAGCTTTCAGACCAGAGAATGGAGCTTTGATTTATGTTGGGTTGCAAATGTGAGTTCTGACCAGGACTTTTTTACTTTCCCAATCCGAAAAGCAAGAATGACAACAAAAGAAAAACAACTTGCAATGCAATATAAATGAGCAGAATGCCTTACTATGAGGGCAGGCTACCTAAATAGTACTTTATATGATTACAAAATAACTACGGTGTTTTACAACTCTTACAGGGTACCGTAATAAATCCTATCATCAGATGATCCCTAATTTTCCCAGCATTACAAACTTCATCCACATCAAAACTTCATTTACAGTTTATTAAATGAAGAATAGCATAAGCATTATAGTTCCTTATCGACTAAGATTAAAAATCAAATTACAGCAATAAATGACATTGAAATCTTTATGTTTATGTCATTGTTCATATTTTACTTCAAACAAAGGAATTACAATATTCATTTGTTCTCCTACCTTTCATATACATCTTCATTTAATTCAAAGGTCAGATGCCAGTGGTATGGATCAAATATAATAAACAAGAGTGGGAAAAAAATCAAATGTCATTTGGCTTTTCACTATCATGGTAGTGGCAGTAGAAAGAATAAGCTAAACTGAATTTTATATACTGGTCGGCAGAAGAGGTTTTCATTGTTATGAAGTAGGCATGCATGAGAACAAGGACACGTAGAGTTCATAAAATGTCAAGTTCACAATGAAATATATGCTCACTCGCTTTCCTGTAGGTTTGGCTTCATATGCTTTCAGATTGAAAATATGGATAATATAACAGAGTGGCATTCAGAAAGGAGAGAGACACTGCGTGCAGATGAACTCTCCTGAATGCTCAGGAATACAGCCTTGGTTTGGTGTAAAGAACTGTGTACCAAGCCGATGAGATCACTGAGATCACTGATCGTGATTTCTATCACGTGCCCTCTGCCTGCATGAGTTATCATTCTTCATGACTTAAAGTTAGTCTTCAATTATTTTTTCATGCAATATCTAAACTCTAAAATCTCCTGAGAAGTACCTTCTTCCTTTCCAGAAGACTTAGGCTGGACCAGTACCATGGGAAACTTAGATAAATGTGAAAGAAAACACACACACACACACACACACACACACACACACACACACACACTAAGGAGAATGCATGTCTCAATATTGGAACAGTCTAAATGGAGAAAACAAAGAAAAATGATCTTACTCAGGAAAAAGGTAACTAAGGATCAACTAACAAGACCTGTAGG
The DNA here is from genome assembly GCF_014898765.1 of Herpailurus yagouaroundi. Classification (NCBI taxonomy): domain Eukaryota; kingdom Metazoa; phylum Chordata; class Mammalia; order Carnivora; family Felidae; genus Herpailurus; species Herpailurus yagouaroundi. The sequence continues at coordinate 12,897,652 of NW_024412407.1, forward strand.
GAAACACAGCTTCACAGCCACACAAACTTTCTGGTCTTCCCAAAATGTTCCACCTTCTTTCAGAAGTCTAAATCTTTGTCCACATATGGAACGCCCTCTTCCTTCTTGGAATATTCCCATTCAACATTTAAGACTTAGTTAAAATGTCACTTCTTTGGTGAAAGAAAGCCCCTCACTGCTCAACAAATAATCACTTCCTTTACTATGTTACCATAGCATGGTCTACATCATTAAATTGTACTATTTATGTTACATGGTGATTGTATTCTGATTTTCCTAATTCTGAGGCCTCTAAATTATGGAAAACAGAAGGTGGTTTCTGGGACAAGAAGTAACAAGTGGTCTCAAAGTATTAGTTTTCTAATAAAGAAGGACAAATAGAGAGTAAAAGAGAAGGAGCCTTTTCAGCACAAGGAACAGAATGGGCAAAGGAATAGGCAGAATGAAAAACCCACACTGGTCTTGCCAATAATAAAACTCCCCGGGAGATAAGAAGGACTTATGAGCAAGACCGACTCATGAGTTGGAACATTGCCTAAGGCAGCAAGGACTCTTTCAATAAAGCAAGGCTATCACTGAAGCACATTTGTATTTTATAATGATCATTCTGCGGGGCCATAGGGGTGGAACACTGCAGTTAAGAAGGAGAATTTTGAATCTTCTGTAATAGATGAAAGTTGCTGATGGGGTGAATTAATACAGCAGCACAGTGGAAATGATGAAGGAGTCAGTATTGACTATGCAATGGGAGATACAACAAGAATTTAAGGATTGGGATCCCTAACCAATAGGATGATTTTCATGTTTCTGATTTGGAGGTGAGTTTGGATGGTCCATGGAAATGGATAACACAGGAGGAAGACAAAATCTGAAATGTAAGTTTCACTTTTAATATGCTGAATTTATTTTGCCTATGGGACATCCACTTGGAGATGCTGGATGGACAGTCAGGATTTCTGGGTCTAACACTAAGGAAAGCAGTGTGGTTTGGCAATAATGGACACTGGAGTCACCAGTCTCTAGAGGCTGTCAGAGTAAGATTGTGAAGAATGGAATATAGAGGAAGAAGAAAAGAAGGAAGCCACATGCCTGGCCTGAGGGGTAGAGTATGCATAGGTGGGCAATATATTTACAGGCAGGCAGAAGCAGATGCTACAAGACCTGGATTTGTTAAAAGAATAAACCCAACCTTTGTTTGCCAGGTTCAGTGGAATGATTTTGGAAGTTCTGTATTTGCTACAGAGAAATGCAAAATGTGCATTCCCCCTTCCCCCCATAAAAGCATTGGGCATAAGGGGAAGACTACCTACAGATATGGAAATACTTGGAGTGCCTGAGTGGCTCAGTGGGTTGAGGGTCCCATTCTTGATTTTGGCTGAGGTCATGATCTTACGGTTCGTGAAATCGAGCCCTGTGTCAGGCTCTGACAGTGCAGACCCTGCTTGGGATTCTCTCTCTCCCTCTGTCTCTGCCCCTCTCCTACTTGCACCCTCTCTCTCAAAAAATATTTTTAAAAAATGATATGAAAATACTCAGAAAAAATTTAAAAAGAAAATGAAATATATTCATGAACAAATACAATGCATTATACAAATGCACTTTGAACCAAGAGAATGCATTATACAAATGTATTCAAGGTAATACTATTTACATTTTTAGTATCTGGACATGGTAGGAAAAAAAAAAACCTAATACTGACTGAGGAAAATCTGATTTCAGCATCAGGAGCAGCCCACACTTTTCTTGTCACTTAGCTGACTGGTGGCCATAAAGAGCACGATGCCAAACCAGTGGCCGTGAATGTTTCCTTTAAAATAAAAACTGCTTTTGGGGTGCCTGGGTGGCTCAGTCGATTAAGCGTCCAACTTCAACTCAGGTCATGATCTCACACTCCGTGAGTTCGAGCCCCGTGTCGGACTCTGTGCTGACAGCTCAGAGCCTGGAGCCCACTTCGGATTCTGTGTCCCCCCCTCTCCCTGCCCCTCCCCTGCGCAGGCTCTGTCTCTCTCTGTCTCAAAAATATAAAAACATTAAAAAATTAAAAACTGATTTTCATTTCAAATCAAATATTTCTGTATGTATTATGTGTAAAAGAAATTGTAGTAACTTTTTATAAAGTGAAATATTCCTTTGTAATAAACATAATCATTTTCTAATAGATTTTATTTTAAATTTCACTCTTTACCTTTTGGGTCTATGTCAAATGAACAGACTTGCATACTTAGTTCAAATTTATTTGTTTCTATAGGACATCAATATCCCACTTCCATAAATAAAACAAATCAGGGAATGATTCATCCATATTCTAATTGTGGTTGCTTACAATTTCTGAGAAACACTGAATTCTGACATTTTATGAGGATATCTTGTTTTTTATAAGACTAAGCAGTAAAAAAAAAAAAAAAAAAGTAACTAAAATAAGGATCAACTAGCAAGACCTTTATGAAACACAGCTTCACAGCCATACAAATTTACCTACGCAGTAAATTGGAAAGTCAGTCCCTGAAGTACTTAATGTATCGGCTTAATGTATCATTCTAATTACTTCATAGTGATACCTGATATTTCAGTCTTAATATGCTTGAAGGAAGTAATTCTCAATCCAAGGTACACATCAGAATCACCTGTGGACCTTCAAAATTACAGGCCCACCTGACCTTGAAGCCAGACAGGTTTCCTTATATCCTGAAAATTCCAGCACATAATACTGCCCTGTCCCCCATTCTGAATAGGCATAATGTCCCGGGTATTGCTAATTTACCTTTCACAGGCAAGGATATAATTTCCCTACATAACAAGGGTCTTGCTTTTTTATGTTGTTTTTTAAGTCCCTCCTTGCCTGTAGCATAGAACATCAGAGAGCATACACATGTGTTGACCGGTGTGATTTTTTTTAAAGATTCACTGCAACCAAATTAAGCTATTCGATGATGGGGTACTGGAGTGGTAGTTTTTGAGTAAAATCATATAGCATCCCAAATATTTAAATATTTATATTTAAATTGTTCGATGCTTTCATCTATTTTTGATGATTCAATGCAATAAGAAATTTTGCAGATTTATGAAAAAGATTTTTTAATAGTTGTTATGTGTGCTGAAGTAAACATATTATTAGCAGGAGGCCTAATTTACATTCCAGATCAGAGGAAGTTGGTAGCAGAACAGTCATATGCTCATGAGATTCAACATTAGATCTGTAGATTTCCCCTAAACCTATATGAACTTTATGAACATGCAGAAAACCCTTTTATGTTTGTTAGAATCGCTTTGCCCTAAATGAAAATGGCTTCCAAGGTAAAGTTACTAGAGAAAATGACAGCATATTTGTAAGAATTTGTCTCATGAATAAAATATTAAAACATGATCGTGTTTTAGAAATAGGATACTGTGGAAAAAAGGTAGCCTCTGCTTTTTTATAAAGCTTTCCTTTTTATCTTAAGAAATATTTTGTCCTTCATCCTCGAGAGCAACAATTGACACTGATTACTTAGCAACCGTATAAAGCCCGGCATGGTCAAGCTGTGATAATGGAACCATCAATGCAGTTATAATGTACTTAGGTCCTGAGGATGCTGGTTGCAAATGTAACTATGATCCAGGCTAAATCCTCTTTGCAAGTCGGGAAGGGTTAAGGGCAACTGAATGGAGCTCTTTAATACAGCAAGTCACAAGGTGAGGAAAAGGAGGATAGGGTTAAGAGTATGACATGATCTTTAAAAAATTCTATATACTGTTAACATGTACAGCCCATCACTATTAGTTTTAATCCATAGGTAGACACTTATGATATTCAAATATTAATAACACATCAAGTACACCACACATACACATTTATATGAAAATTCCTCATGGTCTCTTAAAGAGTGAGAAGAGGAAGCTTACTTTGTCTTTTAATCTTCAACAATGTTGAATATTGTCATTCTTTTTCATTTTTGTCATCTTGATAACTAATAATTTGCATTTACTTGATCATTAGTATGAGATTATTTAAAAAGAAAAATCTGCTTACCATCATTCACTGTTACCTGGTCTAGCCTTGGCTCATTTTTCAATGGGATTGTTTAACTTTTCACTATTTATTTGTATCAACTCTTTGCATAGTAGGGACATTAATTTTATGTTACTCATGATGAAAATATTTCCTTTCAATTATATTTTTAACTTTAATTTTGCTTACAGTTACTTTGCTTTATTTATAAATTTTAAATTGGGTTTCTTATGGTGCTTAAGGAGGCCTTCTCCACTCAAAGAAATAAATCATCGTATCCTATATTTTCTTCTAGTACTTGGGTAGTACTGTTATTTTTTCAAAAAATTTTTTTGAACATTTATTTTTGAGAGACAAAGAGAGACGGAGCACAAGTGGGGGAGGGGCAGAGACAGAGAGAGAGACACACAGAATCCGAAGCCGGCTTCAGGCCCTGAGCTGTCAGCACAGAGCCTGATGCGGGGCTTGAACCCACAAACCATGAAATCATGACCTAAGCCAAAGTTGGACACCCAACTGACTGAGCCACCCAGGCATCCCATGGGTAGTACTGCTATTAAGAAGATGTCACATTTGAATTTAGATATTTAATCCATCCGGAATTTATTTTTATGTATAGTTTCAAATAAAAAATTCGTTTTTTTCCAGATTGAAATGTGAACATAAAATACCTTGAAATACTTCATTATAACCATACCCATGGGTGTGATAGGTCACATTCTGTATGACAGCATTTTTAGGAAGAAAATAATGAATAGTGCTCTTTATCTCCAGCATACTGTGAAAAGTATAAAAAGGAAGAGTATATGGATCTAATTTCACTAGGTAAATTCTTTTTGAAAATAATTTCTAGAATATTTACCACTTAAATATTCAAATACAAGCACATGTTATTCTTACAACACAAACATCCACCCTAAAGCTTTTAAAAATCACATATGAACATATTCTTGGATTATTTGCAATCTGACATTGTCTAAGCCTCTGCTGTCCCCCATTTATAAGGACAAATTGACAATATGGGATTCATTTCTTGTTCTTGAGTTGGAATTTAAGATTGCCTCAGGATTTCATCTTTGATATTGCTTCCTGAGATTTCTTGTTTCTGACATTATAATCTAATTCACAAATGATTCATTGTTTTGAACCGTTAGTGGTAAAGGCAGCATTTTTCTCTTACACGTATAAATATGATACACAAGAAATGAGAATTACAAATCTTCAAATCTCAGGTTCTTCATCTGATATTTGATATCTTAATGCTATGTCACATGTCAAAGAGAGAGACTGAAATAAAAGTTCACAGGAAGGGACCCGGCATTGGTTTGGAACATAGCAGTCAGACAATAAATATTAATGCCTTGCTATTTCTGTTCTTTGAAAGCACATACATTACACATGGGCCAGGAATATTCTTTAATTCTAGATTAAAGAAAGGTGAACTTAATATTCATGATCTTAATATTAAAAAAAATTAGGAATATTATCAATTTTTAAAAACATTTTAAAATTTATTTATTTATTTTGAGAGAGAGAGAGGGCACAAGCAAGGGAGGGGCAGACGGAGTGGGAGAGGGCGCCTGGGTGGCTCAGTCCATTAAGCATCTGAATTTTGGTTTGGCTGAGGTCATGATCTCCTGGTTTCATGAGTTCAAGCTCCATGTTGGGCTCCATGCTGACAGCATGGAGCCTGCTTAGGATTCTCTGTCTCCCTCTCTCTGCCCTTCCCAACTCGTGCTGTCTCTGTCTCTCTCAAAATAAATAAATAAACATTAAAGAGAGAGAGAGAGAGAGAGAGAGAGAGAGAGAGAGAGAGAGAGAGAGAGAGAATCCCAAGCAGGCTCTGTGTCCAATGTGGCACAGAGCCCAATAGGGGGGCTTGAATTCACAGACTGTGAGATCATGATCTGAGCGAAAATCAGCAGTCAGACACTTAACTGAGCTTCCCAGGTGGCCTGTCAATTTTTAAGCAGAAAATTCTTTTTAAGAAACGTCATAAGAATTGCTATAGTCAGAGTGTTTGCATCCCCTCAATGTTCATATGTTGAAATTCTAACTCCCAAGGTGATAGTATTACAAGTGAGACCTTTTGGAGGCAATTAGGTCATGATTAATATTTTATTTTTATTTTATTAGTATGACTACAAACTGACCAAACGTATTGTCATATGTAACCAGAGTGGATCTGTAAGCATTATGGAAAGGCTGTTGTGAAAGACATAAAAGACAATCTGGGTGAGTTCCCAGGCTGAGTGAGGCTGCTCTGATACAATATAGTTGTTTTTCAAGCTACCTCCCACCTTTAGCCTACCCACGTTCCTGCCTCAGGTAAGAATCTCATCATGTTTTGCTTTAAGTACAGACTCTTAGCTGTTCTTATCAACAGCAAATACTCATGCTTCTTGTATGTCAGGAGCTTTTCTAGTGCTTTAATTCACGTATCTTCCCAAATCTTCCAAAAATTTCTCACTGTTTGTGGTTTACTAAAGGCATCTTTCCAGTCTTCCAATGATGTGGCAAGGTTGGCGTATGCATGTGATTTCAATAGGGCTTTGGTAGGAGGGAGAAGAGAGAACTTGCTGTTCTCCTCGGCCACCTTGAAAAAGTGAAACACCCAAGAGATCTTTTCAAGGCACAAAACTGATCATGTCCTGCCTCCACTGCTTCTGCAACCAAGTTTAGGCTCGCAGGTTATAACATGGTCCCAACGCATCTCAAGCCCTCCCCTCTTAAGTCTTATGCAGACCCCACAACCGGCCATGTGGTTTAACTGCCCTTTTGTCTTTCAATATGTGGCTTTTGCTGGTCTGCAATGTCCTTCTCCATTTTTCCACCCAAAGTCACATTCTCATACTGCCAGCCTTCACCATGATGGGGGTTCACGAAGCCTCTTGTACCTGCTCCCTGCCTAAGCTGAACACAGCCTCTTTTGTGCTGTCACTGTGCCTGTGCATTCTTCTGTTGTTACACTCACTACCGAGATTATTTTTTGGCTTATACCTCCTACCCATTAGTTATTGAGATGACTCAGAGAAAGGACCATATCCTATTCATTTTTATATCTTGAGCAGTTAACAGAATATCTCTAAAGCATGCATTCCTGGTAGGGTAGATATCACCTTCAAGGGGGCAAAACTTGGTCCTTGGGAAGGGGGTGAAAAAAATCTTAGCTATTACAATGGTTTGTGGCCCTCCAAAGAGCCACAGTATAAAATAGATATATAGTATATCTGAAGTATTAGAATTTCCTAGGGAGAGGGCAACTAGGTTAAAAGAAAAAAATCTAAAAAGGATCCTTAGGTGGAGTGATCATGAAAAAACTTTGAGGAGTACTGCTTTGAAGTAAGCTTCTAATGCTTATTTTTTTCTTTCTTTTGATATCTAATAAATGTTTTTGAGCAAAAGAAGGAATGAATTAATTCAAATTCTAGTTCTGACACTTATGATGTAATACTTGTCATGCAAGGCTGGTAAAATAGTAAAACATATAATGTATTGGAAAACATTTTATAAACGCAAAAATCACGTAAATAGCATACTCTCTCTCATGCTTCAGGACTAAGCCATCAGAATTCCTTTCCTCATCTTCTTCACTCAGAAAGTCCTTAAAACAGAACTTATCCCTTTTGGTGAACTATGTTCTGCTCTTCTAAAGGAAAACTGCTCTTCTCTAAGTATCTCTAATGTATTTATATGTCTGTGGTCCTTACCTGCAGCAGAAAAATTCTGAGTCCCAAGTTTCAATCTTATTCATAACAGGTACCAAAATGAGAACCTAATGGATTTTAAAAGCTGATGAGAGAATGTAAAGCCAGGAACTTGCATGTCTGTGATAATACGGCCACCTGAGTCCTCTGTCACTTTTGTACAGAGTGACAATAAAGAATCCGTCACCTAACATATCCAGAACTCCGAACTTCCTAATCTGGAAAAGCAAAAGCACATCCTCTAACAAAATCTGCCCCTAATATGTTTGCAAGACCCTAGATGCATGTCACAGCTCTGAAATAATCTTTTAAATCGAATGCTTAAATACTGTCAGTGCTAGTATTATTTTCAGGTAAGCAGGATGATGACAAATTAGACATGGCTTCTCTAACATTTAAATAAATACTAATGTATTGAGTGACCAGCCAGATCAAATCATACTGAAACCTAACTTAATGTGAGATCTCCAGAGTAAACAAGTGGGTTCTTCACTATTTTTGTTTATAAGCAGTATTTTTATAATTGGATATAGGTAGTCATTGCCTTATGTAAAGATGTGAAAATTTCAAAATACAGCCCATAGATAAAGGAAGCCCAGAGGCGTGAGATGCTTGTATCTCAAATCAAAGGCCAGCAAAAACAAAACAAAACAAAACAAAACAAAACAAAACAAAACAAAACAA